>NC_090699.1:61996280-62596780 GCF_040954835.1 Lepisosteus oculatus
GTAAAACATTTGTGCTGATTAACATCTGTCATCATACAGTAAATGGTGTATAGTGTCCTAGTTCATCCAGAAAATGTTCATGGCGGCTTAACTCTGGCAAGAAGGGCATCCATGTCTTAAGTATCACACGAATGCCATTATAATATGAGCAGCATGAGGGTGCGAGTTGTCCTGCTGTAACCAGGTCGAGCAGCAAGTGAGGTCCCAGGACTTGACCAATGTAGACATGTGCAGTCGGGCTGTTATTAATCACTACAAGTGGAATTCTGTATCACCTAGACACTACCGTCCTTACCAATCACATTTAGAAACATCGCCATCGGTTTTAGCGTCCTGGTTTGTGGTCTTCTAGATCATGGCCTGTCATTGACAGGCTGTGTTTGACTGTAACGTCTTTCATGGTTGGGAATTGTACCTGTGCCCAGTCAGCTCTTTCACTTATGAGGTGATTCATTGCTTATGTAACAGTCACTCAAGAGTATCACGATTAGTAATAAATGAACAATTAATCAGGATGACACCAAAAACATTTAATCAAAATCCATACCTCATTTTGCTGTAAACATATGTGAGTAGAAAGAGACAAGTTTATTTTGATGGTCAGTTTATATTTTGTATTGGTCAGAGCCTCTTATCTGTGATACTTCAAGTCTTGCTTGTGTATTCACTTTTTACCTACCAATAATGTTAACATCTTAATATCTAATAAAATGATATGCATCATTTTTTTTAATGGAGTTTAAACTACATTGTATTAAGATATAAATCTTATTTTTGCTTGTACCATTGGTATTAGTAACTATTTTGCTAAAATAAATAAAAGACTCATACAAACATAGCTCCTAGATATTCAGCGAAGAGTCCGAAGATGATATGTTATGGGTTTTAAATATTTTCTCTTCCTCTGCAGATGGTTTAGCTGCTGGTAGAACAATGGTCCTTAAAGTATTTTGGAGTCTTGATTTATTCTTTTATTAGTGATTGGTATTAGGCAGAGAATTTCACTGAATAGATACAATCAAACTTTCAAGACCTGGAATATTTTCAACTGGAAATCATGTAAAGCACCTCTGAAGTACAAGCCATTGGCATGCATGTAGGCTCACTTTGCTAATTTAACAGAAAGGGTCTATTTTTGTCTGATTTTACCAGGCAGAAGTGGTATTTGGACAGTGATCACTGGCTTAACCATTAGCATTACATGCAGATTTTAAGGACAAGGTCAGTATAATTTGTGAAGTATTTAAAGTTCCAGATGTGTATTGCTCAGTGATTGCATTGAGCCTTGGGTTCTTTTAATCCGTATCAAATATGCTGAAAAGCTCTTCTTTAATGCATCATGTTAAATGTCAGATAGAAGATGAAGTAGGAAGGAAAAGCAAGTCTTGCTGTCTAGTGCAATTTATCAGTTTCTCAGTCATGATGAACCGTAAATGCATTTTTTACTTGGGTGCTTAATCATAATTTGTCATCCTGTATATCATTAAAATGGCATTAAACTGTTCCTAATTTCTATTTATGTTCATAATAGAGAAAAGTAAAGACTGAATAATTTACTACAGAGTTTTAACATGGACAGATTCAGGATTATCAAGTATTGTGAATGCTTGTTTGACTTCAAAATGTCAAATTGTTTGTACTACAAGAAGGGATTGTTGAGCTACAAGATCTTTAATTTTGTGGTTGGGGTATTTTGTTAAAATATCCAGAATTCAGCATTTTGTTTAATTTAAAATGTGTATAAGAATGCCAGATGGGGTCATGTAAATGCTTAAGAGACTTGGCGGCGCCAGTATTTAATTACACAAATTGTGTTGTCTGTCTTATGGAAGCCTGTTGAATGAAAGTACGTTCATCCACAGCAGAGCTTATTAGGGGATTAAAATCTGTTTCACACTTTGAACCTCTGAGTTTAAATAAAGAAGAAGAATTATTGGACGAGCTACAGTATGTGTCTTTTGTGGGGAGGGGATGTCTAGTGCTACTTCACTTTACTGAGCCCTGTTCTTCATGTTCAAAAGAGAAAAAAGGGCTGTTGATGTCTGTGTAAAAAAAAAAGTTTGGAGATGTATGGCTTCAAAAAATATAACTTTTTTTTTAATCTGGACACAATGGAAAACTAAGAATTTATTTGTTTGATTTATATCAGTTTTTGCATGAGTAAATTAAAAATCAACAGTTGCATATCCTAATATTAGAAGCACTAAAATGTCTGCCTTTTCAAATATCAGCTTTTTACCCCTTTTGACAGTAAAGAAGGAACTTTTCAACGTGAAATGAATTCTTTAATCTTAATCTACAAATTGATACTTTTATCATTTCTTGCACTTTTTTTTTTTGCAAAATAAATTATTACGTTCAATGTAAACTTCAAACATATGCAGTAAACACCAAGCGTATTCGATGTGGACTGTAATAGGTTTGCATTTTCTTATTTGCATCCGGTTCAAGTTACTGAATCAATTGATATTGTGCACGACTCTAACAAGGTGATGGAATAAGCTGTCTTAATCAACCCATGAATTTGAATTCATCCTGATTGAAGTAATTCATTAATGCTGTTTATGTTACTAAAAAAGAATACTCCTTTGAGTTAAAAAAAAAGGTAATTTACAATAAAAATGCAATGAAGACTGATGAGTCATTCCCCTTTGATTTATATTCAAAATGTGCTATTGAAGACTGAGTGTCCCTTGTTTCCATTAATGCTTATTTCCAAACTCAGCAGAGGTGAAGGTAATGTAACTAAGGACATTTTTTTTTCTTTCTCCTCCTTTTAAGAACATAAGAAAGCCTGCAGAAAGCTTGAGGAGGCAATTCGTCTCATCTTGTTCATTTGGTATTTTAGTATCTAAGACAAAATTTTATTCAGCTGCATTTTGAAGGAGCCAAGTTTGGACATCAACATCAGCAGCAGACTGGGAGGCCTGTTCAGACACTCAAAACTCTATGTATAAAGAAGAGCTTCCTATTCTCCATCTTAAGTAAGTTTCGTTTTAGTTTCCAAATCATTGATAGGGATCCGGAAGAGCAATTGGCTTAAATGGATCTATGCATTACATAACTGTTTACTTTGGCCCAGGTAGATATTATTCTTAAATTGACTTGCTGTTACATGTTCAGTGAAGCAGTTCTCCATTCACATGCATATATTGCTTTAAATCTGAGGGTTAAGCTTTTTGGAAATTTGAACAGGTGATGTTAGAGCACCTATTGGTATTAACTATCCTTGCTGTTTAAAGAATTGTAATATGTTAAGCAAGACATTCCTTTTCTAAATCCATAATGGGATTTTAAGAGACAGACAATATTTCCGAAGTATTCTTCTGCTTTAGCTGTGATATTTCCAGACTGGTTTATAGTTTAATGGTTCAGTGTTGCCCCTCTTTTATGAAATGATGTTAAAATTGCCATTCCTTCAATCTGTTGGTACAGAGCCCATCTTAAGTGGGAACTGAAATATCCTAGTTAAGGGTCTATGACGAACATTCCTCATTTTTTTAAGTAAGACTGTGGAAATGTCATCAGTCCATTGCAATTTATTACTGGTTGTAATCTCTCCTAGCCCCTGTAGTTAGTGTGTGATTTGGAGGATTTTCTTCCTAAGAAAAGGTCTTTGCAAAAAACGTTCTTTGTGGGTTGGAGACCAAAAGGAAAATGAGTTTGTTCTCACCAAGCATAAATATAGATCAGATGCAGGTAGGACTTGCAGCTAAACTAAAAAAAAAATAAATCTTGGTTGCAACTGGAACATGGTTTGCGCTTGATCTGTTTTAAAATGTTTTGGGATGGTATTTTGTGTTAAGGGTACAGCGTACAAACACATGACCTGTGCGTTTTGTGTTGTACATTCTGTTCCAGAAGCAAACCGAATTTGTAGAGCGGAATGGCTGCCCTGCCCACAGAGAGAGGCGGAACAGCTCAGGTTGAGCCACCCAAGCTGCAGTTTGCTCCCTTCAGCAGCGCCCTGGAAGCCGGCTTCTGGCACGAGCTCACGCAGAAGAAACTCAATGACTACCGGCTGGATGAAAGTCCAAAAAGCATCAAAGGGTACTATTATAATGGTGAGTGGAGTCAGGAAAGGGGTAATGTATGAGGAAGCGCATTGCAAACTGTTCAAATCCTGCAAGGATTTTAGTTTAGAAGGTCAGATGTGTTCCCTGTGAGTTCAGTTCAAATGATTGAAAAGCCCTCGAAACGTAAAAGATGCGCTGCAGCTTCCTGATGCCAGCAGGTCACCATTTCAAGTGCTTGGACGTAGAGTTTGGCATTTATGAGATAAACCTGCAAGGGGGATTGACTTTTTTGCCACCAAACTGAATCCAATTTACTTTACATTGCCAGCACCCTGCAACTCACGACTGGCAGCCCAGTGAAGCTCAGCAGGTGTGATCCTGGCCAGTACCTGGAGGGGAAAAACTAAGGTTGCTGCTGGAAGAGGTGTTAGTGAGGCCAGCAGGGGGCGCTCACCCAGCAGTCTGTGTGGGCCCTAATACCCCAGTATAGTGATGGGGACACTATACTGTAAAACGGTCTGTCTTTCGGATGAGATGTAAAACCGAGGTCCTGACTCCCTGGGCATTAAAAATCCCAATAAAAAATCCCAGGGTGTTTCTTGAAAAGAGTGGGGGTGTTACCCCAGCATCCTGGCCAAATTTCCTCTACCTTTACCAATCATGGCCTCCTGATATCTATGAATTGGCTTCATCACTCTGTTCTCCTCCCTACTGAGAGCTGATGTGTGGGCAGTGTACTTGTGCACTATGGCTGCTGTCACATCATCCAGGTGGGGCTGCACATTGGTGGTGGAGGGGAGTCCCCATTACCTGTAAAGCACTTTGAGTAAAGCATCCAGAAAAGCGCTATATTAATGTAAGCAATTATTATTATAAATTTACTGTACACATTACAGAATTGGGGAACCAAGTGTTCAGAAGTCCATACTCATGTAGCTTCAGCTCAGAATTTCCCTATTAAAATAAACATTTATTTATAGTTATTCAAAGACATAGATATACTGCCCACCTTTGAACCCTTCTGCTTTGAGCTTTGGGCTTTGGTTATATCTTCATTAGAGGCACCACATCTCTGCTATTCAATAAATATGAATTATGTACTTATTGTTATGATATAAACTTGTCTCGTTCACAGGTCAATAAAAAGAGGGTATTGGATGCAAGTTAACACAGCTCTGTTGTGCAAAGCTCTGTGGTTTATGTAATCTGTTGTCTTGTTCATGTTCACCTTCAAGGTGATCCTGTTGGGCTCCCTACTCGATTAACCTTGGAATTCAGTGCCTTTGATGTGTGAGTATCTAAATTTAGAATGTGGTTTGTACTTCAGATAAAGGTTGAACTCTGCTTCATTACTAATAACATGAATGTGGCAAAAGCAAGATGTTTCAGGCTGTTGAGGGTCATTTTTTGCTGTCTAGTCGAGAGTACTTAAATTACAAAAAATAGGAGAGAGAATAGAAGCTCAGGAACACTGTGTTCTGAATAACAAACCCAAGTTTTATTGAAATAGATTAGTTTTTCTGAAGCTCTTATTTTTTTTGCTCCTTCAACATTGACCATATTGCATTATATAACTGTCTGCAGTGCAGGGTGGCTGCCATTGCCATGATTAACCTGATACTTTTACTTTGCTTTTCCCTGTAGAACTTATTCATATTTTCTTTTTAAAGCTCATGCAGTTAATTTGGATTAGATTCCATGATGTGATCTTTAAAAATGGCGTGGTTTCAGCTGATAAATAAGAGACCTGTTATTTCGTTGATGAAAAGAAACAGAAATTATGATGTAATTTTGAATTACATAAAGCTTTCGTGTCAGGGCAAAACGGGCGCATTCTGGCAACATCTTGACCTTTCTTTTCATTTACGAAATCTCTGCCCAGAAAGGCCAGTGATGTTCGGCGGAGGCATTTCATGTAATTGGCTATGGGTGTATTCTTGTATGCATGCATGCCAATAATTGTATTGCAGGAAGGGCGGCTGAAATCATCGGGAAAATGAAAAGAAAGGGAAATTCTTTGTTGACAAACTGCAAGCCATGTGTTTACTGATTGATTTTACTCTTACACACAGCAGGACAGTGAACCTTTTACCCGTGAAGCAAAATATAGTGTGAGAATTGATTCCACATTCTGGTAAAAAAAAAAAGTTAATCTGTCATTCCATTCCTTTTCAAAGTTTGCGTCCTGAATTGTTCTATGCTTCGGAATAAAATGTTGCAAAAATGTTGCATTGGCATGCACACACCAAATAAGCCATGAATGCTCATGTTCTTAATGAACTAGCGTGTAGCTACAGTACATGAGTGCCATCTAACTTAAATATAGTTGACAAATAAGCCTTGAAATTTGAGGACAGTTAGTGAATGTGATGACAGTGTGACCAATTAAACACCTATAAAGATTTGTCACCAGTAGTGAAATTAATTTACTTGAGTAAAACTTCTACTTTATGTATTTAGAGATGGCCCCACTCCAACCCGCTGTTGCCCTGCAGTTGGTACTCTCTACAACACAAACACTCTGGAATCCTTTAAGTCTTGTGATAAGAAAACGCTACTGGAAAAAGAAGCCAAGCAGGTAAGTTAAATATCTGTAAACCCAGACTGGCCACAAAAAAAAGGGGGCTTTATGTTATTACAGAGACTTCGTAGTGAACTGTAGTTTTTTGATTCTGTATTTTGATGTCGTATTTCTTCGATTGGAACAGTGTTTTTGTAAGGCTTGAGATGTTTTATTGATGGGCATGTCTTACGCAAACTCCAAATGGTCATAAACTGTGACCTTTGAGTATTTTTAAATCAAACAAGGAAAAAGCCATGGTCTTTCCCGAGCGAAAATAGGTGAATAAGAGTAGTCACAGTATGTTTCATTTGTCTTTGTCCCATTTTTAACTTGGTCCATTAAAAGACTGCATTAAAGTCAGTTAAGGGTTTTCAGTCCTTAAAACTTGATTGAATAGTTTTCATGAACAATCTTGATTAATCTTGACATTTGTAACGTATAAACTGATTTTAATATGGAAACGTGCCATCTATTGAGCGCACACACATTTTATTTGCAGAATTTCAATTATGTTATGGACAATAATTGTGTGTGTAGAATAATGATTGTATTACATATTTCTACTTAACGTGGTCACTAACTAAAGATATTCAGCATGGAGCAAATGCCATATTTCCATATTTGTACTTTTTGCCGGTTTCACTAATAAAACATAGCATTGTACGTGTTTTGTGTGAAGTAATTTTATTTAGAATGTTATATTAAATAAGGTTGTAGGGGAATGGGCTTATCTGTAGTATCATTCACAGAAAAACAGGTAATATAAACTGTAAAATTAGACAACATTTTTCATCTTTACCATATAAGTTGTACTTGTTATATTTGTTGTTTCTGTTTTTTTTTTGTCATAACTGTATTTTGTTTACAGATATGGGATGCAATACAGTCTGGAGAGGTTTTAGAAAATCCCTCAATTCTAAGCAAATTTCTTTTGTTGACTTTTGCGGTACGTATTTAGAACAGCGATGATGAGAAATTCTCTAACATTTTGGTTTCATCTTCTTATTGATGTATAATTAATTGTTTTGTATGACCACAGAAACCTATAAGGTTCTTGAGATTACCATTTGGTATGATTATTAAGTCTTTGTGCTTTCCAAGAAGAACTAACCAAGTTTAAGTTTAAACAATTAACTGCAGTGAAGCTTAGTGTTGCATAATACTTATTTTCTCAAATATTGCTTTGTAATAAAATTCAGCAATGCTGTTTGGGCATTATGGAGGCACAATGGTTGGTGTTGCTGCTTCATTTTGTTGGAGCCCTTGGTTCAATTCTTGGGGTTCTTTCTGTGTGGAGTTTGTATGCTCTCCTTGTGTACCTTGTGTGGATTTCCTCAGGGAGCTCCATCAGGTGTGAGCCTGGTCAGTACCTGGATGAGAGACCTCCTGGGAAAAACTAAGGTTGCTGCTGGAAGAGGCGTTAGTGGGGCCAGCAGGGGGCGCTCACCCTGCGGCTCATGTGGGTCCTAATGCCCCAGTGTAGTGACGAGGACACTATACTGTAAACAGGCGCCGTCCTTCGGATGAGACGTAAAACCGAGGTCCTGACTCTCTGTGGTCATTAAAAATCCCAGGGTGTTTCTCGAAAAGAGTAGGGGTGTACCCCGGCGTCCTGGCCAAGTTTCCCATTGGCCTTTATCAATCATGGCCTCCTAACAATCCCCCTCTATAAATTGGCTTAATTACTCTGCTCTCCTCCCCACTGATTGCTGATGTGTGTTGAGCGTTCTGGCGCACTATGGCTGCCGTCGCATCATCCAGGTGGATGCTGCACATTGGTGGTGGTGGAGGGGAGTCCCCATTGCCTGTAAAGCGCTTTGAGTGGAGTGTCCAGAAAAGCGCTATAAAAATGTAAGCAATTATTATTATTATTAATTTTCCTCCATTGCTTTCTGGGATCGGCTCCAGGTCCTTCACTACCCTGTATTGGATAAAGTGATTAGAAAAAGGATGGATTAAATATTCCACAGATGTTTTACTGTATATGCGGTGCAAAAATAAATGCAGTTTTTCCCTATAAAGCCTTTTATATTCCTGAATGTTTTGACAATATAATTTTCCTCTCACGTGTCATTTTACTCATATCCAATAATTTATTTTTCCAGGATCTAAAGAAGTATCATTTCTATTACTGGTTCTGCTTCCCTGTCTTGTGCTTCTCAGAAGGTATTCAAATAATTCAGCAGCCTGTTACTCTTGAAGAAAAGTTCTCTGTTAAGCAGGTTTGTTGGATTGGCATTGAATAAGTAACATATACAAAAAGTATTTTTCTTACGAGTGTCTGAAACTTGCACGTCTTGCAAATGTATAAAACTGGGCCATTTGAAAGAGTAGTATCACATATACAACACACTCTCTAGAACATGAGTATATTCTATTGTCTATAAACCACATCTCTTGGAATGGCAATGAAGAAGTGTTCCACCTGAAAAGGGGTTTTGGGAACCTTCTTTATGCAGCTGACCTTAATGTAAAGTCTTATGCACTGACTTTAAATGAAGAGTTTCATTTGGGAGACACAAGTACTGTTTTTGAACTACAGCACATGAGTTATTATGCCATCACATTTCAATGTCTTTATTATGTCGCCTTGTATATTGATTAAAAATAATCTGATTTTCTTCTATGATACTGTCACAGACTCAAGCATTGCAGGAGGCTTATGATAGTCTTTGCCATGAGAACGGGGCTACGGCTCTTCCGTATTTTCTTGTGAAGTATACAGAGGACTGTGTTTCAGTATCTGTGCTCGGAAAATGGGATGACTTCTTCAAGGAGCAAAAGAAGGTATGGAGACTAGAACAATGCATGGGCAAGTGTGCAATATTACTCAGTCGTGTAATAACCAGTATAATATGCAGATCTCCAAGGATGTAAGATAGGATAAAGTGTGATCTTAGTATCATCAAAAGTATTGTGTTACAGTTCATATGTTACTTCTATAATACAGGCAAGAAAAGGTGTAAGGCAGTGTTTAACATCTTCTGTAGTAATTTTTTTAAACCGCAGGGACTTCACATCTTGTTTTGCTGAATTGTGTTCATCTTCTGGAGCAGACATATGTACAGATGTTCCAGTCTAATACAATGACAGTTAATTCTTATGTTTTCTATCGCTTTAATTGGCATATTCTTTCTGTTGTCTTAAGGTTACAGTTGGTGTCTATGATCCTTGCACTCTGCCTCAGCATCCTGGATGGCCACTGAGGAATCTTCTTTTCCTTATCGCCTGCAAATGGTACAAAGTTGCAAGAGACTTATTGTTTCTGAGCTTGATGTACAGTAGAATGTAGAGCTGTAATGTAGCTCGCATTCAAAACATACAGATGACCTTAAATATGAACAAACTTCCCCTGATGGTAATTTTTATTTTGGTCAATTTTGTTTGTATTTTACATATTTCAATGTACATCGCAACATGGCAAAAATCATTTAAATTTCAGTATCAGCAGGAGAACCTATTAAATAACAGCACTCTACATGATTGCGGGCATACAATACTTGTTTGAATAAGTCCAGCTATTTTATATTCAGCTTCTTTTTTCTGTTCCTGACGTCAGGGGTGGTCTTTTGGATTCAGTGGAGGTACTATGCTTCAGAGACAGAACCCTGCTGGGCACAAGGTCGATTAAACACAGCATCATCTTCGAAGTGGAACTCCCAAGGGTTTCAGCGAGCGCGGGTAATCTGCTTTTCATCCTAATCAGCTCCCTTTTGTCAAGCTATACAGTTCGGGAATAAAACAGAAAATCTTGTCTTTCACAATTGTGAGAAAAGGATGAAAGCACTTCTGCTACTAATAGTTACTGTTCATGCAAGTTTCTGTGATCTGTGAAGTTGCTTGTTTGTTGAGCTTTTTTGTGTAATTAGGGGCCATCAATCCCATCTTTCTATTTTTAATTAAAGGCTGAAGTGTTTTAATTAACCTCAATAATTTATTTATGGGGGAAAGGATGAAAGAAACAGACATAACCATTATTATCAGTAGCTTTGATTAACATTTAATTTTCTCATAAGGAAAAAGAAAAAATAAGTTTTGTATTCATTTTCTGCTGTGCTGTTAACTGGGCCATAGAACAACAGTTCAGAATACAGTATTTTTTGCTTTAAATTTTTTATGTATTCATCTTGTAATCCATTATTTTATTCCATATAGTTTCATTTGTGTTCAGTCTGTGCTTTCCCAGCCTAGTGATTTGTACAGTGCCGATAGAAATTGACAATAATTTCTGGTTCATTCTGTATCACAATAGTTCTTTTCTGTTCTTTTCTAGATGTGTAGAAAATAGGTGGTACTGTATATCACTCACTGAACTAAGGTCATGCTGATGGTTTACCACAGATTTGCCAGTAAACAAAAATGAAATTCTGTCACCAAGTGGCATAACAATATACTGTAATATGTTGGTATGAGCATAAAAGTTAAACTTATCCAATGACTGTGTTATGATGTAATGTTTGAACTTTTTCTAATTTGTGTTCCTTCCTAGTACAGTTTTCTGAGTTTCTTCAAAAGTGGTCATACATAAAATAATTATATTTTAAGTGCCCAGAAGGAATTAATGGAAGACAGAAATGTGGTTTTATGTTTCTCGAATTAATTATGGGAATGCAACAATGTGGTTTTGTGTTTCTTATATTCACTGTGGGAATTTATTGCTGCTTATACCAGAATATGTGCTGAGTGCTAGTTCAGACAAGTAAATATTCCAGCTGTGCTGGAATACAGATGTTCTCAGTTTTTGAGAGGTTAGGCTTTCTGAGACAAGTTCCTTACTTTACTCTGCACAAAATTACGGGACTGCAATGTCTTGTTCATTCGTTCCAGAGCTTTTGTGCCATTACTTAGTTTGAAAATATTGACTATTAGAGTATTGTAATTTGAGTTTTATTTAAGCATAATAATGTAACACGGTGATAAGGCAGGGTTCAGGGAAATTAACCATAAATAAGAGCTGTGCTAAATGTGCACCTCCTGTATTCTTGAGTTGTGCCAGGTCTTTGAACCAGACACTTTCATTATATGAACTGGGATGTGGTCAACCAGTTATCCAACCCAACCCATTTACTTACCCAGGCTACAAAGACTATTTCTCAAATATGTGCTTCAGTTGGATCTTGCTCAAACTACAGACCAGTATGATAGATGCATCAAAAACAAAACTACTGTTTGATATTAACTGTTTGATATAAACAGGTTGATATTATTGTTTAAAACTGCTTATGTGAATTTTTTTTCCAGGGATTTTGTGATGGATCAGAACAGACATGTCATAAAACCTGATTTATGCTCAATCGATAATTGTATATAACTTTGAGAAAGTGCTAGAACATTGATGATCTGTATTTTTTAAAGGATGCCCAAAAAGTGTGGGTTGGGAGAAGAATCAGAAGGGAGCCATGGGCCCAAGAATGGTGAATCTTAGTGAATGCATGGACCCTAAAAGGTACTGTATGTTTAACTATCGTTTATGGCACCAGCTATTATACACTAAAATAAAAGGTTATATAGCCCATCCTTTTGTTTCCCACTACCTTTTTTAAAACACGTAAAGCATAGTAGAATTATTTTAAAATGCTTAGTTAATCTTTTCAGAATTGTTGCTCTTTCAAGGGTATTGTGTGGAATCACCTAAGCGTTCCTGACATTTTCATGACACCATATTGCACCTGCCACCTGTTACCATGTTCAGAGTTTTCCATTTCAAGCCGTTGCTGAAAAAAAAAACCCATCTCCCCTCTCGTTGAGAAAGGCTGGCCGAGTCCTCGGTCGATCTGAACCTGAAGCTGATGCGCTGGAGGCTGGTCCCATCGCTGGACTTGGAGAAAATCATTTCGACCAAATGTCTGCTGCTCGGAGCTGGGACCTTGGGCTGTAATGTTGCAAGAACTTTAATGGTAAGGGGCTGGGATCTCATTGGTAATAGATAAATGCTAATGGCAAATGCTGCTTAAAATTGAATGAGAAAAACTTAAGCTCATTATTCTTTAAAGCTTTTTGCATATAAAGGCCAGATAAACTACCAACCAGTTTGACAAAATGTCAGGCTTCTTCAGTGTATAACAATTTATGTTGAATTTAGTCATGTGTTAATGCATCTTGAGAGTATAGGTTTGTTAATTAAACTAAGTTAAGTGAACAGCTTTGTCTCCTGACCAGGGCATTTTCAGATTCAGATTGTTCTGTTCCCCTCCTTTAGGGCTGGGGAGTGAGACATATCACGTTTCTGGACAATGCGAAGATCTCGTACTCCAATCCAGTGCGGCAGCCTCTGTACGAGTTTGAAGACTGCCTTAATGGGGGGAAGCCCAAGGCTCTGGCAGCAGTAGAAAGGCTTGAGAAAATTTTCCCTGGAGTGGTGAGGCCTATTTAAACCCTCAAATGTCAGCCCTTGATCTTTCTTTGCATTATTTGAAAAACGCACAAATATCGGCTTTTGTCGCTGACTTTTCTATCAGCTTTACCACTTTCAGTGGTTTGCCAAAGCACTTTGGACACATAGATTAGGGAGTTTAGTCTTATTGTACGCTTCTACAGTATGTTGTTTCCCAATACTTTTACTTAACCATACATTTGGTTCATATGGTTCACATACAGTATATGAATTCTTTCATTTCTTTATGGGGAATGCCAAAACACTGAGATAAGGTTCACCTTATGAGCAGTAACACTAATTTTCCAAGATTCAGATGTCTGTGGCTTTTTAAATGACAAATACAAAACTGTAAGTGTTTAATAGTCATTTATGTTTTTTTAACTAATAGGTTTTCATATGTATTTATTAAGCAAAACTGTTTCTGATTTACTTTAACTCCAGTCCTGCTCTCTTTCTCCTCTTTTTTCATTTAAAACTTGGCAATAAGTTTAATTTCTTGCAAATGTCCTTTTTTAAAGAATTTGTATTGGCACTCTGAAAGTGCATGACTGTTATGACAGACTTCTTTCAATTTAGTGTTTTAATACTTTCCAAAAGTTGAAAATAAAGATATTGAATCAAAACAATTAAATATTGCACAGTTGGTAGCCAAGGTGTGCTGCAGCTCAAGAGGTTTTCTATTTCACTGTACAACCTCAGTTGTGAAAGAACTGTGAAGAATAGGGATAAATACTGAGATCTGGAATTGGTTGTTGTATAGTATGGGAATGCTGTGAGGAATTTCTAGTCATTAAGAGTGCCTTGGGGCTTCTGGTTTTCATCTCATTTCTTCTCCCAGTTTCTTAATTTCAGTAATTACATGATCGTTTGGCTGTGTATACTCCATGTCTATAAACAATTAAGGAGTTAATTAGCTGGAAAACACTGCAAGACTTTGGTTCTTTGGGATTGGACAAGGGCCACCAGTGAACCATAGTCCAGGCAAAAGAAACCTAAAAACCTACATTGATATATCTCTAGGTAAAAAAAAAATTAGAGAAAATCAGCCTTAAAGCTTAACATATTTTGCACTGAATTGTTCAACATTTGTTTTGTTTTTTTCCTGCCTTGTACATTGTGTTCTTGATCTTAACATGTATAGC
Source organism: Lepisosteus oculatus (assembly GCF_040954835.1). Classification (NCBI taxonomy): domain Eukaryota; kingdom Metazoa; phylum Chordata; class Actinopteri; order Semionotiformes; family Lepisosteidae; genus Lepisosteus; species Lepisosteus oculatus. Next base: position 62,010,378 of record NC_090699.1, read on the forward strand.
AAATATTAAAAAACATCGGTAAATAAAGCACTTTATTAAGATACTGTGCTTAAAGGACTATCACTAGAGTGTTTTATTAATTTAAGATGCAAGCACATTTATTGTAAAATGCCTTATCGTTATTCACGGCTGGCTGCTCGTGCCTTAAAAGAATCCAGCAAAATTAGCAGCTTTGTGCTTCGGCTTTCTGTGTTATCTTAAAATAATAAGACACAATTGGGGAGTTGATAAGATAGGCAATGCCGAGGTGATGATTGTTGCTGCATCTAATCAAATGGAAAAGGCTCATTGGCAGAGGACATACTAATACATGAGCAAGACATCTGTCAGGTTTGACACTGTTCATGTATGAATGAAAAGGACTAATCTCTTTAACCGATAGTCAAAGAAAATTCATCTTGCAGCAGTATTACAAATAAAAATTGATTCAAAATTAAATGTCGGGGTGTTGACCTCGGTATCTTGACTATGCTTTGCACCAGTCCAGCACAATCTCACCCTCCTAAATTTCTCCTATTCATTTGATCAATGAGCTTATTTCTTACTTCTCTGCCTGATCTGCAGAGCAAGGGGGCTGCTGGCACAGAATGGCTGCCTCATGTTGCCCATGTAGGTGCTGTTCTTCAGTGGTGAAGTGGTTCTCTTTTATGCGAGGTGTTTTGGGATCCCTCGGGTTGAAAATGCAAGTGAAAGTGTGGTGGCACTGTGGCTAAGGATCTGCGCCTGTGGCTAGAAGGTTGCCGGTTCAAATCCCACTGCCACCAGAGGAATCCTACTCTGTTGGGCCCCTGAGCAAGGCCCTTAACCCCAACTGCTCTAGAGGCGCCATATAAATGTCTGACCCCAAGCTTCTCACTCCCCATCTGTGTGTCTGTGTCTCATGCAGAGCAAGCTGAGGTGTGCGAAAAGACAAATTCCTAATACAAGAAATTGTATATGGCCAATAAAGTGATCTTATCTGATCTTATCATTTATTGACCTATTTCTCAGCATATGCTTCTAGTGGCATTCTGGTTTAAAGCCTTGCATGAATTTTGGTGAAAATATATGCAAGGTTATTTCTCCTCCTTGTTTTATGTTTGAACATACATCGTTTGGCACTTTTGCCATGTCATATTTTTTCTGCTAAAATCTGCTATGTGTCATCATGATGTTTACAATCAAGGACACATTACAATGCTAGAGAAGTGCCAAGCCTTTCCTTGAAAGACAAGTGTCTTACTTGACCCGAATCCATAAATGTCATCCACGTATGAACGTTGCCATTGGATCAGCTGTGCACAGAGGAATTGCATGTGCAGGTTAACATAGCATTTTCTTCCTTTTCCCCAGAATCTGTAATGACTGCTGATAAGAATCAAATTAACTCCCTCGCCTGGTGATGTTATCCACATTATTAATTCATATTTTTATCTGCATTTCACCGGCTTTCCAATTAATGAGTGGCCCCTCTGTCTGTCTTCCGTAACTGTGCTGAGGGTCAGGGCAATTAGTCGGTGCTATCAACACAGGCAGGGGGCATAGCGGGAGGTTCCTGCCAGCCGTTTCTGCCTTTCTCTCTGCTAACTTCAAGCCTTTGTGACAGATCAGATAACAGGTCGTAGGCAGTGAGTATCTCCTACTTCACCGCCCTCTCCCGTTGTGGCCCCTACCAAAATAAAGGCCGTTTCTGGTGCACTTCATTCGCGCAAAGATTAAACAAATATCGGATTTATTTTCCAACATTTCCAGCCCTGGCAGGGTGTGGAGAAAGGGGGTCGTTGGAGAATTCTCCTCCGAGCCGCCGCCGCCCTTTCGCTAATCAGCCTGTTATTTCGAACTTTATTCCAGGAAAGGTGAAAGGCGAGATAAGAACGAGGCGTGTTGAATTCTAAAAGGCAGTGCTCTGATGACGTGTTTTGTTGCAGGCTGCCAAGGGGTATAACATGAGCATACCCATGCCGGGACACCCCGTGAATTTCTCGCAGGCGACAATGGATCAGGCTCGCACCGACGTGGAACAGCTGGAGCAGCTCATCGCTTCACACGACGTTGTTTTCCTGCTAATGGACACGCGGGAGAGCCGCTGGCTGCCCACCGTTATTGCTGCCAGTCAGAGGAAGGTAATTCAGGCCTACGATAGAGCATAAGGGCTTATTATTCCAGCTGCTCCAGTATTTCACCCTGTGACTTGCAACCCGCTGAAGCTCAGCAGGTGTGAGCCTGGTCAGTACCTGGATGGGAGGCCTTCTGGGAAAAACTAAGGTTGCTGCTGGAAGAGGAGTTAGTGGGGCCAGCAGGGGGCGCTCACCCAGCAGTCTTTGTGGGTCCTTATGCCCCGGTACAGTGATGGGCACACTATACTGCAAAAAAGACTCTGTTCTTCAGATGAGACTTAAAACCGAGGTGCTGACTGTCCGTGGTCGTTAAAAATCCCAGGATTTCTTGAAAAGAGTGGGGGTGTTACCCCAGTGCCTAGCGAGATCTCAATATTAATAATAATGTAACAATTAAGTGCCTCACGTGTTTAAATTTAAAGACTTACTGTGGGAAAGGGTGTTTGTTTTGATGATGATAAGTTCTTTTAAAACAAAATATATATATTTTTTAGTGCTTTTTATTCCATTATTCACTTTTTATCAGTACCAAATACATGATTTCACTTGGTAAAGTAAGAAGAACTAATCTTCTAGTCTAAGGAATGAATCATGTCAACAAATGGATGGTGGTTTGAAATAATTGGCTTGGGATAGTTATAAAAAATAATAAAGAATAGCTGTGGCATTGAAAGGTTTGATCCTGACTAAAAAATGCTGGTTCTGACACAGAAGGTCTTGCAACTTCATTGTACCCTTTAGGGAAATTGCAGTGTACAAAGGCTGTGCCCTAATGGAGCAAATGGTTACTGCTTATAGTGTTACCTATGGTTCTTAATGTATGTTTTTCTAAAAAAGTACAATATTACACACTAATGACCAAAACACTATAATTTATTTCAAGCAAGACTTCATCTCCTATTTAGAAGCTTACATGGCTGATATCAACAGCATTTTAAAGATTAGGCAGACCTCCCTGCATGGCTTATCCTTTCATTGTGCATAAATACTGCTCTTATACTGCTGTAATTCTAATACTTTTTACCATTGAGGTGTTGTTCTTATTTATTTAGTCACTGACATGTACAATAACAACATGTCGTTTATAGGAGACAAATAGCAATGTATTTTTTTATTTAGCCACTAGGGCCATTTCATTAGACCATGAGCAGAAACAGATGACAGTAAAGAACTTAGTCCAGGTGGGTAGCTGTGTCAGCATGTGTAGGCTGCAAAGGAACAAGTACTAGGTGTATTCCATGCTGAAAAGAAGGCTCCACAGCCAAAACGTTTTTTTTTCTTTATTCTCTATTCAACATGGAATAAACCTATTACTTGTTCCAATAAATAACTTATGCAACAATAATAATAATAGCTATTATTGAATTGAATAAATGTAGTTAATAGTTAACAGCTTGTATAATCAAACATTAGTACAACATTATAAACAGCATAAGCAATCAAAAAAACCCTTTCTAAATAGGTAAACTACAGTTTGCCATGTTTTGCCATAACAAAACCTGTCAAAATCCTTGCAAAGCTGTTTGATCCAGTGTTGTTCTGTGCTTTTCCACTGTACTGTCAGCATCTCACATTGAGGGGTCTCTTCCCCCCCCCGATCCAATCAAAGTCCCATTATGGTGAGGGGGAGACATTGTGCTGTAGCTGCCATCTTTTGGATGAGACATTAAGCAAAAATCCCATGGCGCTGTTTCTCAGAGTAGGTGTGCTCACCCTGGTGCTCTGGATGTTTTCCTCTCAGAGCTTGTACCAGCTTCCACTAGGTGGTTGCTCAACGTCAGTGGTGGATGGAGTGGGTACACACCTATGTGTAAAGGAGTACACACTCCTATGTGTAAAGCACTAATTAGTGCTACTAAATCCACAAATGACAAACCCAAGGAAAAGTACGTTTGTTCTCACATTAGCACCCTGTTGTACTTTACAGTATATGGCACAGGGTTAGCTCTAGGCTTTCAAACAGAAGTTACAATGTGCGTTTTCTTTTGTCTTTTGTCTCCCCTCTTCCTAAAGCTGGTTGTTAATGCTGCTCTTGGGTTTGACACCTTTGTTGTAATAAGACACGGCCTGAAGAAACCCCGGCAGGCCGAATCCGCTGAGGCAGAGCCCATGTCCTCCTCCTCCACCTACTCGGCTGTCCCAGGAACCTCGCTCTTCTCCAACATCCCTGGGCACAGGCTTGGCTGTTACTTCTGCAATGACGTCGTCGCGCCCGGGGATGTACGTACTTCAGGACCTTTTAACGTTTGTGCCGACACTGTTTGGGTGTTCCAGGCTCACGTACAAATATCCTCCTTTTCTGTTTTTTTTGTATCAGAGTGGAGTTTTTATTTAAAGAACTACAGTGAACTGCCTTTCAAAATGCTGTCTGAAGCAGAAGTCATTTTGGACAACGCTGTCAAGTGAGACGGCTGCTATTGTAGCTGTGCTGTTCATTTTTTTCAAGTAAAAGATTTAGCTAAAGGATATTATTACCTGGAACTGAATATATTGTGGGAAGAAAAGTAATTCAGTAATTTGAGTTTATTTTGGTAGGTGTTGATATGGTGTTGGTAAAATTGTCTAGAAAAAAAGCTTTCATTTAATTCACCAATACTGATGAAGACATATTAATGAGGTAATGAGCACTAGATATTAAAAACATTTGTGTGGGCTTGTATATCTATAGCAAGGATGCAATGAAATGTCTTCAAAAACGACAAAAGATTTGGGTACAGCAACTCTTGTGACTTGCCTGGTGCCTGTGGGCCTCAGGCAACTTCAGCAAGAGATGCTTTGCTTCTCACTTGATGCTGTGGCTCCTGCAGTAGGTTGAAATGGCAGTGCAATTGGGTGTATCTGTCTTCTCATTCATTCATGTGTCATTCATTCAGTCTTAAAGCAAATTAATTTTAAAAATATACAGTATTATACAGTTGTGTATATGGTATGTTTCCTGTAGTTGGCAAAATAAGGAAATTCTAGGCATTTCATGAAATTGGGGGAACATCTCATTATAGTATCTGCCTTTTGTATGTAGTAATTTCAAGGAAATGCTTGAAAGTGTCAAGCATTTTGTGAAATGATTACGATGGTAAGCAGTAATTTAAGTTTTTAAGTGAATGGAGGTTTTCATTCAATTTTGAAAGTATTTCAAATTACTTTGGGAAAATTTTTATAATATGCAATGGTCCCAAAATACACAAAACGTATGATATGTATGAGTATATGTATAATTGACATCTACTGTATCTCTGTTTAAACAGCACGCTTTAGGGAATAGGAAGTGTTTCTTTACATGAACATACAGTATGTGTAGTAGTAATTGTCCTAAAAGACAATGAGCTGTAAGGCATAATAAAGAGGCACCGAAGTAAATGAAGTAAAATGTCAGGCAGATAAAACCAGAGAATGACTCCCATTAACGTTGGCCTGCTAAATTTTTCTTTTTGATAGTCCACAAGGGACCGCACTTTGGACCAGCAGTGTACCGTCAGTCGCCCTGGGCTTGCCACGATAGCTGGTGCTCTTGCTGTAGAATTAATGATTTCCATTTTACAGCACCCAGAGGGGTAAGTCATCCTTTCAGCGAACTGCTCTCTTTTCGTTCCTCATTTCCGTGAGATGGGAATCCTTGTTGGCTGGGCTAAAATGATGAATTTGGATTTTGTGAAACAAAAAGGACAAATATGAAACGAAATGTAGTGAAGTCGTGCCCCCCCCCCTTTCTAATGGCATGCTTGTAAGAGTAATTATTGAGAAATTACATGCAGCCTGATTGTTTGACTGTTGTATGTAACCGATACACATTTTAATAACGTAAGAGGCAGCAATGGCTAAACAAACAGCAATATGTCCTTTTTACATGAAGAATATTAAGATATGATGTTTTAGTTTGTATTTTTATGTTTTTTTCATTTTTTCGGTCTTAAGTACAACAATTGTCATCCTCCATATTATTGTTCTTATTTAGTATGCAAATGTTTTTCCTTAACCCAGTTAATAATGTTTATTTTCAATCTTAATTTTAAATTCAAGGCTGATTAAATGTGTGTAGCTTTCTATTATGTTCTTCCTAGGGAACTGGTGGTTGCACATTGAGAAGCTATTCTGACAATAAGCCTAAAATATTAAAGGACCACAAGCTGATAGATGAGTTTATGTCGCTCTTATGAATACATTTTTTTGTTATTTACCCCTTTTGTTACAGAATCAAGCCTCTGAGAATCTATTTCAAATTAGTTTAACTGAGTGGATTCCCAAAAGAAACTGCAGTGTTGCAAAATATTATTAGTTTTGTTTTTGACGAACTTCATTACTCAAGGAGGTCACTGCATATAAGTCAATTTTAAGGCAGGCTAACTTTAGAATAAATTTACTTGGCATTTATCTTTTTTTTTTCCTAAGTTGAAAAGAGAAAGACAGCTATGTAACCAGATGTCACAATTCATTTCTGTATGACCTTGACCTTAATGCGTGTAGTTGAGCAAAGTGATTCTCTGCTGCTTGTCTAGGAGTTTTATATCCCATTAGTTACGATTTCGAAATATATTTGTAGTGCTTCCAATATCTGTTTACTGAATTTGTGAAGTCTTGTGAGAAGGTTTTGTTAAATATAAACATTGAAACGAGCATGAATTTTCAATTTATAAATGGCTTCATAATTGTAATTGCAAAAGAAAATACATTTACACAATTTCATTAAAATGATCAATATTTGTAAGATTTTGACAAAAATGTTAGTTTTCGCCACATCTCCAGAGGAATAGGCAATGCACATTCAGAACACTTTGAAATACTGTCTACATTTATAACTTATTTAATGTTAACCAAACTAACATACTGTAAATGGGTAGTATTCCAGGATGAAGAGCTATGTGCGTCATATATGTACTGTATACAATTTAAAATGTTTTATTAAAAAAACAACTATCAGATACATAATAGCTGCGTTTGATGCTCAGGCTTCCATTACAGAATTTCCGGCTACATGGCCCACTATCACACCTGCTTCAAACAAGTCTAAAAATGTTCTTGAGTGACCCTCCAAACACATTAAGCCATAGCAAAGGATGTCTCTGTAAAGCCTGAGTAACCTGACTTTCTCTTTAAAGAAACTATCAGGAGTGAAGCATGGTTGATTACTGCTAGAAAAATGTTTCCTAACAACTGTGGTGTTATAGTTTAAGATCAGCACTGATGTCTTTTCTCATTACCAATTTTTTTTCACAGTGATAAAAAAAAAACTTTTTTTCAAGTATGTATAAGTCATTTAAGGAATAAGGAATGCACCAAAAGTCTGGAAGGTGAATACATTTAGACATGTAACTGTATTCATTTGGGCATTGATGATTTTGCTAAAATATTAGCCATAGCGAGTATATAAATGCTGACTGTTAGACTGGTAGTGTCATGAAAGAGCAGAAATTTTATTTTGCCCTTTAGATGCTCTAGAATCTCCCTAGCTATAAAATGCACCAGAAGGTAACAACAAAGACCCAAAGAAAATGATTCATTTTAGAGTGGTCATTTACAGCAATTTCAAGATGCAGACAGGACCAATCCTAGTATTATGTGCAAATCCCTTCACTTAGATAAGCTCTATGGAGGCTTTTTGAAAAATCTAGGCATTACTCTGCAAGGCACCTACCTTCACAAGTGAGAGGATGATTACACATCTTAAACATAGTGAAAAAACCTTTAAAAGGTATTCTTGTAAATGCACTTGATTCATACAGGTGACATTTTATCTATTGCTCTCAAATGAAAAAGCACATTCACTGCTAATGCATTAGCTGGCTCAATGTAATTTAATCAACTTTGTGCTGTATTAATATAATTGGATTGCACATTTTAATTATAAATATAAATCCTCTAGAACAGTTAATAATATGGCATTAAACAGAAATAACTCTTCACATGATGATAAACATGAAATAATGTACTGTATAAAGGTGAAAAGAAAGAAATATAAGTCTAAAGAAAATACGACTTGTTGACTGTTCCATATTTTTCAAAACAGAGTGTAATAAAACCCCATGAAAGAAAAAAATCTTTAGCTTTTCCGATATGAAATACCCTTTTGTTTTTGTCCCTCTAAAATTAATTTTGGTAGCTAGTTCACTTCATCTTTAGAGCTGCTTGGCTCAGTTATGGCCTCCACATTGTTTTGTGAAGGTAAACTGAAAACTTATTTTCATATTTTGTGGCTATATCAATTCAACCAGTAAAATAAGTGAGCAAAAATCTACTGTACCACACGAGTTCCCGTAAAAAGTGCAAAGTCAATAAGAAGAAAAACTGTGTTCAACTTGCAAAACATTTTTACTTCCAAGAGGTATACTGAAAAGTATGAGTAGGTAGCTGCATCAGCATGTCTATTCTTCAAAGGAGCAAGTAAAGGTTTATTCCATGCTGAAAAGAGAAGAAAAGAAACACAAGTTTCAGCTGTGGAGTCTTCACGCACCAGAAGAAGGCTCCACAGCCGAATCATTGTGTTTCTTTTCTTCTCTTTTCAGCATGGAATAAACCTTGACTTGTTCCTTTACTGAAAAGTATGTGTAACTCTTAAAAAGTAGAGAAAGTAAATCCTGCAGGGATGTCCATTGCTTACATTTATGTTCTGTTTCCTTGTAGATAAACACTGAAGCTCTGAACCATGGTGACAGATCTTGTTTTGTGTTGAAAATGTTGACTAAACTGACCCTATTGTTTCTTTTCTTTGTCACAGAGGTTATGCAGTAGCCAGCAGCAGTGATGACAGAATGAATGAACCTCCAACCTCACTTGGTCTTGTCCCACATCAGGTCAGTCAACTGAGAAAATCTGCAGGAGGTTTTGCTGTTGTAGTTTGCAGATTTGCCAAAGAATGCATGCATATACTATATTTCTCTGCAGCTTGTTCATTTCTTCCTATCCCCTTTTGTTATTGAACTTATTTTGCTGTTGGAGATATGACTAGATTTACAAATGGGCAAATCAAAGTTTCTTCCAATTGAAACTTTCTTCCAATTGAAACACGCATACTTTTGCCAGGATGACTAATATTCATCCTAGAGGAACTGCCTACAATGCCCATCCTTATTTGAAATGTCTTTTGCTTCTTGCGTCTCCCAGCCATTGTCATCAGTTGATCTTAAAAAAGTAAAAATTCCTTGTATTATATTGTGTATAGCATTTGTGCATATAGAGTATATGTATTGAATGGAAATTGCTGTAGAAATGGACTAAAGCTAATGCCTACCCAGATTCACTCAAACATACCTGTCTGCAGTCTAAATTTTCATTGTTCATTAATGTTTAAAGCCTGATGTTTATTTTTGCTGAGAGGTGCAGGATTAGATATAATCAGAATGAAAAAAAAAATCTACAGTACATATCATTATCATGAAAATTAAAACATAAGAATAATCAAAGGAAACCATTCAGCCCATCAACACCATTTGATATGTAGTAGTTAATTTGATCTCACCCAGACCCTACTTGAAAGGACCAGGTTATTAGCAACAACAGTGCTGGGTAGTTTATTTCATATCCCAAAACCGTTTGGGTAAAATAAAATTATTTCCTGTTTTCAGTTTAAAATGCACTTAACAGTATAGTAGTACTTCACTGTCTGGAAAAAGGTACCATCTTTGGCCAAGGCATTCAGAAGCAGACATCCAGAACTTTAGATTTTCCAGTAGCATATTAACCGTTAAACCTATTAAATATGCGTATGTGTTTTCAGTTAATGGTTTTCTAGCTTATCACATGACATTCTGCCCCTGCTTTGAAAAACTTCCTTCAAGCCTCACTGACCATAATTGTCAGACATCATTATAGTGCTAATTTTATGCAGAAGAATGAGAAGGAGACTGATATCATTGATCCCCTGACCTATGTGGAACATAGTGTCCTTTCCCAAGAGGTGTTTCTACTGCAAATCAGAAGCCTGCTATCATGGGATTGGAAAAGATTCATATTTATGGTGGCTTCACTGCGGGAAAAAAAAGGAGTTGGTTGAATTGTGCACCTGAACACCACATGATCATTGGAAATTGCAGGATATTCCCTGAGGGTCTTTTCAGAAAAGCAGTCACCTGCTTCATTTACATGATCTGTAGAGCATATGGTTATGAAAAGCTCATCAAATAACAGGAATTCAGACCCACACAAGAATCTAAATTAGCCGGAAACAGCTGTGTATTAACTTTTTTGGAGGAAAAGACCGAATAGTTACTTTCATATGTTTCTGCACATACAAGCACAATACTGTATGTTTATCATCAGGCTTATTAGAAAAGGCTGTCCTTTGTGTAACTGGTTTTATTGAGTCATCTCCTAAATCGAAGAGACCATTGACATAATTACGGTCACCTTGAATGTAAAGGAAGATACGCAATGCCCCTGAAGAGGAGAATTGATTCCCATTTATATAGGACTCTTTCCCTCCCAAAAATTGATTTTCTGTTCTTAACTAAAGATAGATCTTAGACCTGTCAGCCCTGTATGTTGCACTGAGGAATATACTCTCACAGTGGTCCAAGTAGTTTAGCCTGTTTTACCCATTCCATCATGAACATTTTCAGATTGTGATACCTTTATCCTCAATGATTTGAATCCAAATGGAATTATCCCACTTTTTGATGCTGCATTCATCATTTATTACTACTGCAGCATGAAGATGAAGACAAATGAAATAAATATACAGTTGTGGCTTACTTATATGAGAAAAAAAAATACAAAACAATAAGCTTTCAAAAATCCATCACTTTTACTATACCCTATAGAGAGAGAGGATTGCCAGGTTAAACTTTAAAATTGTAACCTTTAGGCCTGTCTGTTCCCCTCTCAGGTTGACTGTGCTTGTCTGTGCTTCTCCACATAATTTGCTATACTCTCTGGTGATTGCCTGCGTCAATACAGATTGCAGGAGACAGTTACCATTCTGTGAATCTCATAAGGGGCAAACTAGCACCTCACAAGTTCTCTGGAATCTACAAGGTTAGAAAGAGTGCTGTCTTAAATAATAATAATAATAATTGCTTAGACTTATATAGCGCTTTTTCTGGACACTCCACTCAAAGCGCTTTACAGGTAATGCCAGTTCATAGATGGGGATTATTAGGAGGCCATGATTGGTAAGGGCCAATGTGAAATTAGATCCACATATGCATAATGTAATGTACTTGTGGAAAGGCCGGGGCACTGAAATTACTGCTTCACCCAACCTTTTGCAAATAATGCCATCTACCGAAAAACATAATTTCACAATGTGAACTTTCACATTTATTATAGGATTAGATGGAAAATGTGTACTGACGGTCTGACTTCGCATAACAACCCCAGATCAAACCGTGTGATGTAGAAAATTAAATGTCGAGCAAAACGGCCAGCGTAGTGAATTGCAAAATATGAGGAACTAGGCTGCACAGGCTTCACAATCACAATCGCCAGTAGTGGAAGTAATAACACTTCTATTCCCTTTGCATTTCTCTCTGTGTTTAAAGTTGTAATCTGTGCAGTCATATCACAGCCAGTGGTTAAGTTCCTTAGATTAATGATTTTGTAAACACTTTTATCACCTTATGATCACAAATTTAGAGATCAAATATTCCCATTCAGAGAAGTGTTTAGATTGCTGTTGGTTGATAACAGATATTTTTCAGATTTTGTTTGTATGCTGTTCAGTAAAGATCAATTAAGGATCATTCAAGATTGTTACTTATAAATACTTATGTATTTCATTTTTGTATATATGTTTATGTTTTAAAGGCAAGTAGTTTTAATCGGAATCGGCTAAATAGCATTTTGGTGATAGATAACATCCAGAAAGGTCATTTGTTGCTTGTAGCTCGATACAGACATTATTATTTATACAAAAATGAATTAACCGTGATTTAAATTATCAGGGGTCTGTCCAATTAAAGCTAAATTCCATACTGAACTATTAATAAATTATGCTATTGAAGTTTATTTTAAAAAATTATAGGCATGTTTCTTTAACAGATACTTCAGAGCTTGAATTGTAAGAATTCTCTCTACACTTAATTTGTTCCTTTAATTCACATGGAAGAACCATCTAGTGTTTTCCCAGGGTTATGCTATAGTCTGTTTGTCAAACACGGGTGGGGCCTGATGGTGACTTCTCTAATTCCCTTTCTGTTATGAGACCACACTGCCTCCTTGTGGTCTAAAATCTGACAACCCACTGCTTTTCCTAAGCAAGAAATTAACATTTGACATGAGATGCCAGACTGAAGCAAGATTGTCTGAATTTAAGAAACTATTGCGCTGGTCTTGGTTTGCATATTACTTAATAAACAGATTCAATTGGTCATGTTACCGGTCTGCAATGTATGCAGATATGGCAAGGAAAAGAAATGCAATAAAAATAATCATCCAGAAAGAAATGAGGAAGTGATTTTCTTCGGCACCTGTCATGTGATATTAAAGGGGTAAATATGCAATTAATGAAAGGTTTAAGAACAGTGCTTTTTGTCCTCTCCCGTGGCTGACAGCTGGGATGCAGCGACAAGATTTAATTAGCTATGATTTTTGGTATCAGGGGTGTATTTCTGTCAAATTGAGTTACAAAATTCTCATTGTTTCTCCTTAGTGGGCTAGTTAGTGCCAGCACTGTGATCATATCCCTGTGCTGCATCTTGCAGTGGCCACTGGCTTTATTAAAGCTGTCACAGTCAATCAGTGTCATCTTGTGTAAGCGCGTTCCATGGCATGGGATAGATATTTTTTGTTCTTGTCGAAGGACCTTTTTTTAGTGTAACGGGTGAAGCACCAAGGGCAAATAAACATTGATATGCACAGAAATTCAACCAAACAAATTTGTTTTGTTTTTTTTTGCTTTCTTTTGGACCGCTGTAGGGCTTTGTAAAGTCACTGATTGTAAGGGACACACAAATAAACAATGTTTCTTTTTATCTTTGGCAATAATAAAAGTGTAATGCAGCAGGGTCGTCAATATCCAATAAAACTTTTCCAGGCACTCTTAGGATTTGCTTCACTAGCCTGGGTACTTTTCTTTAGAACACTTGAAGAAGGGACTTTATTTCACTGCAGAGTCACACCGAATTTAAATAAACGTGGAGAGGAAAGCACTCACATTAATGGTCTGCTCTCTGTATTCTTGTCTTTACAGGTTACCAGTTATTTATTCACTTCAGTAATAAATATGGGAATTACCTGATTAATACGGGTGGTGCAGAATGTTTCAGTTCTTGGTTTTTTCTGCATATGTAAATTTATTTTTGTTATCTGTATAGAAAGGCAACTGATGATTAATTTTGTTCTGGAAGTGGTTGTTCTATTACTACTGCAATACCAAGTCATGCTCTTGAACTGATTAATCGAGGGGCAACAAACATCTCCTCTCAATATATTTTTTTTAATTATTTGTAGCCATTGCAATCATATGCGTCTAATTCAGAGGGGAAATGTGTCATAATATCTAATAATAGAAAACAAAAACTTCTGCCTGTATTCATAAAAAATAAATCGTGTTTAAGGTGTGAATGTCTTCTCATTAACCATCTGATGAATGACTGATGAAAGCTGTTGTTTCCTTATTTAACTTCGTATCATAGAGTAGTTTTTCCCTGTTTCAGCTTAGTAATCCACAAATCCACACTGTCTCATTTAGGCAATGAATTTCTTTTTTTTCACAGCAAATTATCTTTCATCATTTATTTCCCTCCTTAATTTACATAATCTGTAGAGCATTAGGAACTTAGTTAGGGAAGGCTTTTATGAACATTGTCTTAGGTCTAGAGTACCTTGAAGTAGTAGTGATATTTCAGAGAGAGAAATGCTATTAAGAAAAGATTAATGATAGGCATTTTTACATTCAACTCACCAAAATATTTTCTCATTTCTGAGCAAATATGTAGGACTTTTCTGACAAAAAGCAATTAATAAACCTCTTGATACCACTAGAAAAGTTTACTTTTCTTTAAACTCTAATGCAACAAAACTAAATGATATTGACATTGAAATTGTTAAAACGCTAACCCTAATCTGAAGCACAAATCTTCATATATAAATACGCATTGTGCTCTGAAAAAGACTGAAGTGCAACATAACTACTTAGTTTTAATTTGCAAGTGAAACTCTGGTAAAAAAAAATAATCAAAAAGTAATAATTTGCAAAAACCATCAGGGAGTATTTAGATTAAATTAATAGCACTACACGTAGAGCAGCTTTTGCTGTCTATTTCATTAGCTTTCATGGCTGTTGCTGTTTCTGGAGAAATTAATTGACTTGCCTAGTTATTAAAATTGGAGTTCAATAAAAGCCTCTGGTAATGCAGGATTTTACGTACGGCCTCTCTTAGTTCTGTTTCTTCAATTCAGTCTGGGGAAGCAGCTACATTAAAAAAGCTTTTTGATTAGTGTACCATAATGGATGTAAGCTTAGTATCTGCTTCTTACATTAATTTTTTTTTTCCATAAGGGCCTCCGCCATTGTTTGTATTTCAATTGGCGAACACAGTCAATATAGGAATGTCCACACTGACAGTCCAAAAGACCTGGACCTTTTCAATGTTGAACAGACAAGACTATGAGGGGACCCAATTCAAGTATTCAGGATTTTTCTAAGGCATCGACAAAGTCAGCCCGGTTAAAAGTGAAATCTAAAACAAAGAAAAGAAATAGAAACATGTGGAGATGTTTTTAAAACCAAGAGCTGAAGGCACTTCATTACCCAAAAGGACTGTGGGAGTCGGGAACAAACTACCCAGCCAAATTATTGAAGCCAGTTATGTGGCTTCAGCCTTCAGGAAACAGCTGAATGAGATCCTTTGATCAATTCGCTATTAACTTCCAAACAGTCTAGAATGAATAACCACCTATTGTGTGAAACTAATTGTTTATGAGCAAAGGTATTTTACAGATTCAGAAAACAGGTCCCCACAGTGCTCTTACACTTACATATTGAAGCAGCTACAACACATGCTTTCTTAGTCATTTGTGATGTTTTAAGCGCTAAACTCAGCTTTCGGTTATTGATTTATTGTATTTCGTCTTGTTTGGAAGAAGCATGTTGGCATACACGCTTGAATGTAGCAATTAACTGATTTTAATGCATTACCTTCAGCAGTGTGGTTCAGGACACCAGGGGGCGCTAAAGTCTTTCATATTATTTCTCTTGACACTTCATAGTGAAGCATATGTTTCATAAACATGTCTTTCTGTTTGTTTTCTCCTTTATAGATTCGAGGATTTCTATCAAGATTTGACAATGTCCTTCCTGCTAGCTTGGCGTTTGATAAATGCACCGCCTGTTCACCAGTAGTAAGTTTAGCACCTTCATTGTTTAAAAAAAGCATCTACAGTACTTCTTGCATGGTGAAGTAGGACAGTAGGATTACTATGTGATGTGTTCTTAGATTGTTTTTTTTTGGCTGATATTAACATTTGTAATGTTAACAAAAGAATCCTTTGCATGGCTCTCAGGTAACATGACCTAAACAAAATAGATTATTAGCGGCTTTTAATGGCACTTAGAATTATTACATATTATGTTTTATTTGTCAAGCTTCAGTTCACTGGAGCCGAAGCAGAGCTGTAATTCAATATTATATGAGTACTTATTTTTTTCTTGCCCTTTGAGGAGCCCCACACAACGGTTGTGTCACAAATACAAATCATTAGGGAACTTCTAGTGGGGGAAATTGTGCATTTTGCGTAATGGGTCCATATGGTTTTAATCATGACACAGTTGGTTCTTGATGTCATTGTCACATGCAAGTAATTAACCTGCATATTGAAGCGTTTTCTCCCCTGGGGTAAAAGGGTGCTGAAAGGCTCACATCTCATAAATCATCTTTGCAGCTCAATGTCTTCTGCATGTGTCAGCATGCAGGTCTGTGCAGTGCAGCACTGTTATTTTCAGCCCTGGTACACAGGCCACCACATGTGTGTGTGTAGCTCAGTGTTTCATTCAAATTTGGCTTCATTACATTAATATCTGTAAAAAATATTCTCCCCAAAAATCTTTAAATTGATGTTCTTGGAATGATATAAAAAGCAATGCAATACGACGAAAGAGATGACTGAACACTGTCATGCTTTCTTTCATACTGGGGCTTTAAGGTTTTTAATGGTAGTGTAAAGGCAATTGAATAGTAATAAAATGAGTAATGTTTAGCTATAAATAATTCTTCTGTAGGAGGCAAAATATTGATTTGTAAAAACCCTGCTTTTACTGGAGTCGCAGAGGAAAACTGGAGAATGGAAAGTTGAGGATCTTGAAATAAAGTAATGTATAATTTTAAAGAGCAGTTTGGGCTTTGAGAAGAAAAGTTGTAGCACACCACTAATTTCGCAGAGGTTATAGTGGTGAGCTGTAGAAGCTGAGAAGTGAAAAGAAAAGAGCACAATGTTTTGGCTGAGGAGCCTTCTTTGAACTCACCTCTAGAGGGCTCCACAACTAAAATGTTGTTTTTGATACAGACTTCCACTTGTTCCCAGAGTGGTTTTGTATATTGTATACAGTTTCTAAAGCAAATATCAATGAATAAGATGTTTAATCAGATTATTTCTGACAAAACAGTATTTTTCCTGTGCACAGAAAACCATGCAAACTGGCACTTTGCTTTGTATTGAGCTTTTTATATGTATTTGTATTAAGCTTTTTGGTATACTTCTGTAGTAAAGACAAAAATAATTTTTGGTTTCAGAAAAAAAAACTTTTCATTATTGCATTATGTATGTTCCTATCAGAACGTTCTTGATATAATTCTGTTATAAACTAATTCTATAGGCAGGCTGTTGAAAAGTAATATTATGTTTGATGATGAATATGACTCAACGGTATATTTGTTTACATATGTAATCTCAGAAGACCAAAAGAACCAAAACTGGTCATTTTATAAAGCACGGTTTTATTCATTATTTACCAGTCAGTGCAGTTTGTAAACTGTAAATTGCTGTTCGGTTCGATTTGCCATTGCCTAAATGGTAATGCAAACTACATTGCAGTTCCTTGCTTATGGTCTTTAATTGACATAGTCCCCTTATAGTCTTTTTCTTTCAAATAATTTATTTTTACATTGACTTCAAAACAATTTTTAATAGGGAGTAGCCCACGTGTCACATTGTTCCAAATGCAGCTAACCGTCAATTGAAGTGGAGATATTCGGTGAGAGCAATAGATTACATATAGTGATTTGAGGAATATGGCCAAGCTGATATCTCTGAAAGCTATAGAGAGATGACAATTTTAATTGTGATAATACAGAGACTTATTATTTTACTGCCTAATGGCTTACAATATGATAAAATGATCAAATATTGTGTATGATTTAACTGGATTCTACTAAAAATAAAAGAAGATAAAACAATTGGAATATTGGAATATAAATGCAGCCGAAGGCATTTGGTAAATCTCTTAATACAGCAATTCTGAAATTGAATGTTTTCCCCTTCAATTTCATATTTCTTGTCTAAACAAACTTGTACATGCTAACTCTTTCATCTGACAGTAGATTTATGGGTTTTTAGATTACATTAAAGCTTTGGTTTAATTCAGTGTGATCTGTGGGGACAGCTGTTTGTAAAAAGTCAAATGCTGTGTTAAAACATCACTTTGTTCCTAAATCCTAGTTTGAAAACACATTTAAAAAAAAAAACTTGTACAATGTTCATTTAATGTGTAGTGCTGTTTACACAGGTAGGATTTGTCTTATCTGTGGTTTCTATAATAGTGTATTTTAGGTTCTTAAGCAGTATTTTTAATAGTAAAAATCAATAATCACCAGATGCAGTAGCTTCAAAGAAAGGACAGAAGAGCCGTGGCATTTTTATCTTAGCAGACAAAAAAGCTATCCAGTTGCTCCAAACAATTATAGAAGAAGAGTAGTTGTGAGGGCGTACCACATTTAACTAAAAGACGCTAATGTAAAACAGATGTATGTCCCCTGTGTCACATGGTTGCTAGGCTTTGTGAGCTCCATCAGTCAAAGCTAGGGATCATGGGATACACTTCTGGAAAACATAATGAAATCTTGTAAATGTTCCATTGCTTCTATTTCCATGTTGCTAAGCGATGACTGGTTTATCTCTAGAATAACTGTACTGACCTGTAAACACTATGAGGTTAATATGCTGTGAAAAATAAATTAGATAATTTGTCAGAATAAGCAAAAACAACACACTGAAATAAAATGCGCTGCAACCACGTTTGGCTCCTTTAATGCTGACATCACATCAGCATATAGAGAAGTAAAGAAACACTAGCAGAACAAGAAAAAATGACAGTAATCTCCTCACGTTTCGTCTGAAATTCAGGACACTATTCCATAGTGTGGCTGTGATGATGGGGACTAAGTTATTTCACATTAACCAGCTGTCAGTGGAAACTGGACCATTTTTTGTGTGGAGAAATTGAGTTTTCTGCTTGTCCTCTTATCTGTGAATTATCTTCATGCTACAAGCAGAGGTTTATTCAGTCATGCTGTCAATCCAGGTCCTATAACACACTATGTATATCCCTATATCCAATAAATGTCTCTGTTAAATAGCCTCTTCATTCTGGCTAACGCCGTACTTTTTACAATCATACAGAAAATGTGCATATGAAATTGTTGTTTTTTTGCAGGTGCTTGATCATTATGAGCGGGATGGATTCCAGTTCTTGTCTGAAGTCTTTAACTCTTCACACTCCTTCCTGGAGGACCTCACTGGGCTGACATTGCTGCACAAGGAGACGCAGGCAGCTGAGGTAGGAAGTGATCAAGGGGGATTTAGCCTCTTCAGTGGGATGTGAATTTTAACTTTATGGCTCTAGCAGGGTAATACTAGGTCATCCAGTGACATTTCTACACAGTATAGTAGAAAATAAAACTTGTCGGGTTCATTTATTCAGCCTAGCAGTCACTTGTCCACTATCAAGACAGCATGTCTTACCAGAAGCCCAACTACATTTGAATTCACACTTCTTTAAGGAAACAGTGTTTTTCAAGGCTAATGCTGATTAATAAATGTCAGAAGTCTGTACCATAATGCTTTGGAGCAGGTCATTTTGATATTTCTGCCTAACTTGGGATGGATTTAATTGTTTTCCTGAACCACTGAAATTATTTAGATCTCCAACCAGATGTAACATGTGGACGTCAGAGTTTGAATCTAAAATGCTGCTGCATTCATCACTTTTATATCAGTTCTCATCCTTATCCAGTAAGAATGCAATAGGTATACTGTGCCAGGAGCCAGGACCTGAAAAATGACAACCTAACGACACTCTGCAAGATCATAAAACACTTTCTTAATTACAGGTCTTTTTTCTAATGCGGTGCTGAGGGTTGTATCATTTTAATGAATAATGCAGTCCTATTCTGTGCAGTAAAACCTTGAGATTTAGAAGGCCTTTCATTAGACCAATTTGAATATTCTTACATATTCACTGATCTATTGAAAAATGTTGTTTCATATTAAAAATGAATTAAATTAAAGTATTAGGTAACCCAGGCGTACCCAATCCAGGATGACTTAGGCAGCTCTGTTAGAGATTCAGAGCTGTTCAGCCTTCTATGAATGTACAAGGAATACTCCAGTGAGAGACAGACTCTGCAATATGAGCCAAATTATGAAAATATGTTTGGAGTTTCTGTTCTGTTAAGGTTTGCGCAAAGAAAAGTAATACGGTAATAAAGCAGAAATCCAAGGAAGGTTCTCGCATATTTTCTGAAAACGTTTTCAGAATAACAAATCTAAACTTTTTTTTTTAATTCTTGGCTTCTGCAACTCCCATCTGGCTTTCATTTGGCTCCTTTGGAACATTTTATGTTTTCTGACAACAGTTGGAGGTTGGTATACAGCTTCATCAAGATTCTCAAATGACAAATATGGCTACAGAGACCATTAGAAACTGTGGGAAAATCCCACGTCAGCACTTTGCTTGCAGTAGCAATAGTTTAAAATTCTAGGAATTGAAAAGATGGAAGGAAGAATTTGGTAGATGCTAGGGGAAACCTGTTTTTACAGTACCTTAATGAAAACATTATTTTCTGACAACCTCCAAAATGCTTCTTTTGTGTTTTAATGAATGATTTATGTATTATTTTATTGTTATTTATTGTTGATCATTTTTAAGTCCTCTTTATTTCTGCACGGAGGACATTGTTTTACAAATGGTCTCCTTTATTTGTGTCATTTCCAAGAAATATAGTGAGCAGAACTCTGAGTCAGCGTGGTTTAAAATTGTTGCTCCACTATATCTTTCTAAACGACTCTTACTGTTTGCTAATTGATGATTTGCAGACATAGGTGAGAATTACACTGGCAACCCTTTATAGTAAGTGTTTTTATTGCTCATTGGTTACATTCATCCAAGTCTTTGAAACTATAAACTTAGAAACTGAAATGGTTTTGAAAATACAAGCGATCAGATCAGTTTAAAAGTTTGATGAGTCAAACTAATGAATTTTAGCTTGATTAAAAACCAGGGGTATTCCAAAACCAGGAAAACACTTTTGACTTACTGTAAAGTATTGTTACTTATGGCCAAGTTTCCTGACGTAGCATTACAGATGACTGTGAGGAAGTGATTAACTGCCCAAGCAGGTTTTCTGTGATCCCACTTTGTAAAACTGAAATTGTGGAAATTAAAGATATATGCTTAGGAAATGTAAACCAATGCCAAAATCTGAAATCGAAATCTGAAAGTATAATTCATGAGGCAGATAAGGCTAAACTTAATTTTTTAAACAAAATGAAACAAAACTTTGATATAGTTGTGAGGAAGAAATATTGCTTTTAAACAATTTGGTACATACACACACAGACATACAAACACATGAATATAAATGGGATAATTTTTAAGTTTGGGCATCTTTTCTTTTGCATCACTGACCTCAGTGTCATATGATAATGCTGTTGTGCCAAGTACAGCCTAATTTTTGGGATGAGCTATTATTTTGGAATAACACAAGGAAATAAGCAACATTTTCATACTGTTCCAATTAGTTTGTGACTGTGGCATGGAAGAGAGGAACACAGAAAGCAGGTTATTCACAAATACCAACCACATAGCTCATGAGCCATCAGTATGCTATGTTTGCTGATTCGCTGGTTTGATTGAGCGTTCCTGCAGAATGTGGACTGGTCACAGGATTCTCATAGAAAACCATATTTTATCCCACTCAAAAAGGAAGTCTG
The DNA here is from genome assembly GCF_040954835.1 of Lepisosteus oculatus. Lineage (NCBI taxonomy): Eukaryota > Metazoa > Chordata > Actinopteri > Semionotiformes > Lepisosteidae > Lepisosteus > Lepisosteus oculatus. Next base: position 62,031,611 of record NC_090699.1, read on the forward strand.
CTTCTAACCTACACAGTACTTCCTTGTTTGTAGGCTGTGTGATCTTTTGGTCAGGATAAACACTGCAGGGTGACTCACCGAAATTCAGGGTTCAACTTTTTTTGTGTGTGATTGCACTGAATGTGTTTTTCTATAGTACTTGTTTACACTTCGGTTATGAGTTCTATCTCTTCTCATTTCATTTTTAAGACTGATGCCAACTAGATTCATTCGTCTTTTCGCCCGTTGGATCTGCCGTTTTCTGCTTGTTTAAGCTGGGTATTTCTTTTTCACACCTATGTCACACCTCGATCGCTCTCCTTCCCTCAAAACATCACCCGTGTCAGAGGTCCAGGGAGAAGTGGAGTTATCTCTTTCATCGGTTTGTAGTGCTACGAGCGAGCAGAAAACCAGGAATCTCTGACACTCGACACAAAGAGGCCCTGTCTGTGTCAGAACCATCCTGGATTCATATCCGCCCACCACCAGCCCACCCTCTCCTGCCTTCGTCACACAAGGCACCACTTGTGTATTCTTAGAATACATAATCATGTCTATTTTTCTTCTATCAGGCCTTCCTGTGTTCACTAACTTTTTCAGTCATTCAGATGGATGTGCACTATTGCCATAAATAGGTTCATGCTGAATAACTCTGGAAATAGTATGAGATACAATGTCAGTTTTCAGCATGCGAGAAGGTATAATGAGCATGGCTTGTCACTCTGTCTATATATTAGAAAAAATAAAGCTTAAGGATGTTGAATATTGATTAGGTGTTTTTGACATCATGGCGATTGTTTGCGCATTGATAACTGACACCCTCAAGTGACTTTGTTGAATAAGCACTAACTTACCCCGTGACTGAGAGAATCGACTGGGAGTCAATATGTCCCGTGTAACATGAGAAGAGTGCTTTTATGTCATTCACATGTTAGAGCAACACCAGGGCTGGGCTTGCTATCAATGGAGCAAAGTCCGCTTTAGTGAAAAATCAAGGTTTTGTCTACACCATTCTGATGGATGTCAGCAGGTTTGTTGCAGACTAGTAGAACAACAGACCAATCGGTAAGAAGGACCAGGTGTGAGGATCTAGGCAGGAGTGTAGTCTTGTTGCTACAGAGCATCACTTTAATGATTGATCAGTGTAGACCCATGCTTTATGGTTGCCATTAGATGTTTGATTCTTCACAACTTATTTGCTTTTTTGTGGTCTCATTCTACATGACAGTTATAGGTGCACAACTATACTAATACTAATGTGTCATTTAACAAAGGCTTTGCTGTGAGACGATAATATGATAATTATGCTGTGGATGCGCACTTTGACTCCCATTGCAAATTTGAGAAATGACCAGGGGTGTACTTGTCTGGCCTTTCTGAGATGAAATTGAAAGATTCCCACAAGACAGCCTTTGCAGTGTAGTTCAAAGCATAGATTATGATGATGATATACAGCTTGTACTTCTTTCAAACAGTGGTCATATATGCTACTAGCCTGTAACTGCTGATCAACTGTGTTGATGACAAATTTCAACATAATGAATGTACATTATGAATGTACCGGTGTCATGTGTGTTCAACACAATGTTGAAACACACCGGCTGCAAAAAGGTTGTCATTTTCCTGATAAGAACATTTTGAATTTATTGACGGACTTTGTTATTGTGCTTAGGATAAAGCAATACTCAGTTCTGTTTTTGATACATTTAGAATGGCCATTTATTTTGTTATAATGACCTGTTTTGCAACAGCCAGTTGAGTGTTTTTCATTTCTTGGCTTGCAGCTCTGAGCCCACCGACTGTGGGGAACATGGGTAAGTCTGTTGTGCCCATCTCATTGAGGGTATCCCTGGCACAGGGAGTGACATGGCCTTCTGTGCCACTCAGGAGGCCAAGACTTCTTAGTAATTATATATCTGTAGGAAATGTACCACAATATAATCACAGATGTAGATTGAGCAGGTCTGAAGTTTTTAGGGCATACTGTACATATTTTGAGCTCTAATTTGCCACTATTACAAAGACTAAGCATTAATAGAATTCTGTTTAGAGAAATTCAGTAGAAGGTTAATTTGGTCTGTACATACTAAGATGAAGTAATGCAGGAACAATCCTTGCCCACAGACATATTATTAAAACGTTTTCCTCCTTATGTTTACACAGTTCCATGCTCCTCTTGCTCATCTCCTAAGCCAATGTTTAGGGAGCCAAACAGCAGGATAAAGTTGGGCTATAAATATACTTCAAATGTTAATAACACCTCCATCACACAACTACACTAAAAACATCCAGCTGAGATTCTGGACAACCAGCAGTTCCTTCTCATTAGGGAGCAGATGAAGACCAAGGGAGAGAAAAAATTGTCTCAATTTTTCTCCAACCATGTTCCACTCCAATTTCTGCTGCTCGTAAAACCGAGTTTGTATCTGAGGCAGAGCTATCAGTTCAGTACATCAGGTTTTACGTGTGCCAACTCAGAGTGAGATAATCCATCAAGCTCACTACAAGAATCAACCCAAACAAAGTCTTTAAATAAGGGTTTTTGTGATTCATAAGCTCCAGAGGAGGAAAATTGCACAACATGCTCTCAAATGATATGTTGATAAAGCTGCTTTTGTAATCTGGGCTAGGGAATTTATAACGCATGTTTGGTATCTAATGAACAGTTGCAGGCTAAACGGGCCCCTGTAGATTATTGTGTTGTGTAAAAAACACTAGTCGGTTGCTACTAGCTCAAATTATAACCAGATGTTTTTGAGTTAAATAAAAAAGCATGCACTTTTTCTTCTAGGCCAGGGTGCAATATGCATCCTTCATATATTTGGCCTTGTGCATCTTACATGATAAAATGACGCAGTAAGTGGTTAAAAATATAAACGTAATAAAAATGATCTAGTAAATTGTGGAACATTCCCAACTGATTTTGAAACGTAAATCTTTTTTTCCCAGCATTCCAAACTTTTTGCTGTAGAGAAAGTGTAATTCCATCATTATGAGCAAATCATTGTCTTTTTGTCAAACTATTGTGATTTTGAGAGTAATGAGCAATATGGTGATTTAAAGGCACTAATTTAAGCTCTAGGAATCCCACTCGCCTTGAGTTCTGGCAACACGTGATGTGATGTCTAGGCATTGCTTGAAGGTCAGGCTCTGTGCCATTTTCAGAACAGCTCAAATAATCTTGTTGTGGCATTTTAAGGTGGTGTTTTCTGTCCAGGCTGTGCTTATTTCAACCACTCCTTATGTATTAATGCTCCGTCATAATTAGTCCTTTTTGTACATATTCTACAGTTCATATTTCTCGATTTTTTTCTGTTGTTTACAGATTCCTTAGATTGCATTCCCTAGCTCCTATTGGTTTAAATATTTACCACGGAGATTTAACTATGAGTTATATTCAATAGGTGACTGTTAATTGTGTTAAACCAAAAATAAGTTGTGGATTAAATTCCAAAACTCCTTTGAAATAAAAATAATTGCTTCCATTTCCAATATCCAAATGACTTCTTTGCTAGACTACAGCGTTTAAATCCTTTCCAGTGCTATTGTTGAAATTTCTTTTCATTTCGTTTCTCGATTTCCATTATTTTGTTCTAGACCAGAACAAGCCTTTGGAAATCATTATATTCACATTTTTATTTGCAAACAGTAAATACAAGAAGTCAGATGACAGCTATTAAAACAGATGACCTTTTTTTTTTAAAAAACAAAAAGATTGACTTAATGCCCCTTTCTTGCTTTTTTTTTTTCTTCTGCTATAAATATGGGGTATAGAATAATGCATTAGGCATGTGCAGTAATTCTATAGCTGTGAGCCAGTTATCCCTATAGGCCTTCTCTGGTTGCACCCTTTACATGTCATGGAGTCTGTTCAACCCTGTTATAGTAGCAAGTGTGATCTCTATACATGGCACCAGTGCTTTGGCGCCATGGAAGATTTATGCATTCACCCGCTTAGTCTTATATATACAGTGTATCGCCTTACAGGTGTGTGACTGTTAATTACTCTGCAAAGCTGAGCTGGTGTACGTGTTTCTGGAGTGTTGGCTGAGAATGCCCACTGGCTTTCTTCCATCCGGTTCTTATTGTTGTACTGTGCTTTCCAATTTCAGCAGTGCCCAGAACACAACTAAAGCTGGAATTTGACCAGCAACCAGTACCTCAGCTTTGTGTTGTGACACAGTTACACTACTTACCAACTTTGGTAAGCAGGAAAGCACATATTAACTCAAATGAATTTCTGTCTTTCCTAGTGATTTTCTTCTTCTTGTTAAGTGAGTGCCTTATTTGACTAGGTGATGACAGGTTGGAAATATCAGGACATGTTCTTTGATTAATGGAGACCAGAGAGCAATCCCTTAGGAGCAATTTAGATTAGCCGATCAAATCTAACCTGTGTGTCTTTGGGTGGTGGGGGGGGGAAATTGGAGAAACAAGATGCCCATTGCTCTGGGCAGTTTGTACACTTTTAACAAAACACATTATCATGAGTAACTAGAGTTTCTACCAATAATTGAAACCTCATGAGGTTGAAAAGATTTTATTGTATCATATTTGTATCTAATGGGTGTTTGAAGTTACAAGGGACATCACTCTTTTTCCCTTAACCCAACTGGTCAGTTACTTTCTGAACAGTAAGCTGGCATGGTCTCAAGATGAGTGCATTTGTTTAGCTGCTTCAGCACATCGATTAATCATCACGTCTGTGACATTTTTATTTTTGTTTATTTTTTAAAAGCACCCTGTATGGTTCCCCATAGAGTGTCTTTGTGCTTGTATTTTGCTCTTCTATGAAAGAATGTGTTGATAAAATTTCACTTCTTTCACATTCACTTAACCATTTTTTACTTCAAGAAATATCGGTGTGATGTTCACAGTCGTAAAGATATCTGCTCATAGCTTGGAACAATACCAACACATTAAATTGTCCTGTCCTGTCACTTTGGTATCATTGCAGTGTTTGTGAAACTTTCCAGTATCTTCAGGTCTTTGCCAGGGTGTTATGTTAAACCTCATACTAAGAAAATCCTTCCCTTTTGAGGTTGTTATAGACACTCATTTGCCAGTCTGTCATAGCTCTTGTTGTATCTATTTTTAGATGATCAGGCAGCATTTCCAACCTGAAAACACAATCCTACAACAGTACAATTAGTATGATATCACAGAATCACTGTATCGATATCTCAGTAAGTGCTACGCTAAATTACATGGATTTTTTTCTGCAGCTTTGTTCCAGGTTTAAGAAAATTTTAAATCTTTCTCTGATTTTTTTCTCCGTAATTGTTGCTGCATATTGTGCTATATGTGCTATATTGAGAAAATAAAGATTGTATTCCAATGTTAATGAGTTTTAGAAAGCATTTGAGATAGGGTTAGTACTAGTCTAGGAATGGGGTAATTTTTCTACTGTACATTTGACTTTAAAAAGTGAATCCATAATGTGACCCGAGTGATATTTGCATTACAATAATTTTTTTCGTATTATGCATCTTGCACTTTTCAGGATTTTGGGTGTGCATACGTTTCATTTGGCAATGAAGTGCTAAATAAATCCAATTTAGATAAATATTCTGATTTCAAGTTTCATAGAAAGCATTATAAAGCATTTAAAAATATAAAGGAATTAGAAATGTAAATGCGTTTAAAGTATTGCAAACATGCAAGTTATGACTGTAATGTAAGTTGTTTAAAATGTAACCTATATTTTGTTTGGATCTGTATTTGTATTTTTGAGGTACATTCTTAGAAATTAGTGTTCTTTCATTAAGGAAAAAAATGTAGCACATGGCTGAGTCCTAATTAATGTTTGCTGACATGCTTTGCTGATTAATGGTATTAGTCCTGTTTCTATTTATTTTATAGTCTCAACTTATTTTAGCTTGAGTTATTATTGAAACTACCCAGCCACCTAAAGGAGACAGGTCATAATATTTACTTAAGCAGAGTCTGTATACTTGTATGATGGCATTAGTATCTGTCCTGTGGTTTAAGATCTACTGTCTGAATTAGGACTCTTTTTGTTGATCCAAAATACAGATTAGGTTTACCAAATCTGTGCTCAAGCTTTCAAGTGTAGTGCCTTAAATCTTTGGCTGATCTCCAGTTTTCTTCATTAAAGTTTTTTTATTTTCCTTTATTAGTGTTTTTCATAAAGTCTGACCTTTAAAAGACTGTTTGGCACAGCCGCTCTTGATTACAGTTCTGATCACAAAATAAACTGGCAGTTACCTTCTGAAATGAATAAGAGATGTAATTAAAAAAAAAACTAGTTTCTACAAGCCAAATGTTTAAAAGGACAATGATTTTGAACAGTTTTCCACCCTTCGGGTTAAAAAAACCCTCTGAATAATAGCACCTGCTCAATTGTACATCCCATTTTCCACACCAGGGATGACATTTTTAATTCATTATAGCCCAGCTTTGATGTGTTTTAAAAAATACATTTTAGAATACATGGTGTTTGTTCAAGCCTTTAATCCATTATTATGAACAGCACCTTATTCTTGAAAAATAAATAGCTTTTATTAAAAAAAACAACATAACTGCATACCATAATCATTCTAAAGAATCAGCTGAAAGTAAGCCATTCACTTTTAAATAAAATTTCAAACTGAATTTGCTACGTAAAGTATTAATAATCCAAATCCTTTAGTATTCTTTACTTACTGGATTTTGGTGCATGGATATATTATTTGTGGTTAACCGCTGATGGACCAGAAATAAAAATGACTACCAGATTTATGTAGATGTAGTGCAATGACTGCCTAAAAACTGCTTTTCTATACTGTCTCTTCATTCACTCTAATCATTCAGACTAAAGCCAAATTCTTTGAGTTGTTTTTGTTTTCCATAGGTTTTCAATTTGTTGCAGTTATTTACCCCAGCACATACCCCACACTAAACAATGTCAGAAGACATACAGTAGTATTGCTTTCTAGGCTTTAGATTCTAGTCTTCTGAGTGCTTTGGTTTGACCTTGAAATGCTGTCGAAATGAAATGTGTTCATTTTCCTTGTAAAAAGACTGGAGAAAGAAATGATGGATAAAAGCAGCCAACTGTAAGATCTGTGGTGTTTGGGGCAAAAGAGGGCTGAAACAGAAGTCCCGCCAACGGTGCATATTTTTAAACGTGGGCTTCCACAGCTGTTACAGTTCAAAGACCAGATCTCATAAATCTAGAGCTGTGGATTTGTGCTCCACAAGCTCCACCCCATGATGTGTTTTTGTGTTCTTATACTGTACATTCAAGGTGCGAAAAAGATAACAACACTGAGATCTAATTGATTTAATCAAATATTATACATAGACATCATACAAAATCACAAAAAATCTGAAAGAATACAGGCATAAGAATATTACTAACTTCGCGGTTACAAAGTTTAGCAGGTCAATTTCACTTACGACCTCTGAGCATTAACATAATCCTGTCAGCGTTGACGCACAAACTTGATCAGCCCCTGGATAGTCAATTCTACCAATTTTCCTGTGCAGCTGCGCCCAGCTGGCAGAGAGTGTCCAGTCACGGAAGAGCTGATTTCCTGGGTTCTCAGGAGTAATGGGCCAATTACTGTAGCAGAAATCTCATTCTTCAGGCAGCGTCTTCTACAGACAGGCTACCTCCAGTCATGTCAGTAGCAATCAACCCATCTTCATTATTCGAATGCAGCATGGTTGTATCTTTTCCCGTTCTTGCCTTAATGGAAATTGCGTCCTGAAGACAGGCTATTTATATAGATTCTTCAGAACGAATTTGGACAATTTTAACTGAAGATGAAATACACAACACGGAGAAACTGACGAGTTATGAAATCGTGATTTGGGGTCAGTATTTTATCCTAAGGAACCATTAACATTTACAAAAATCAGATCAAATAAAACTGTATAATAAAACTGTAAGACCTAGTGTATAATCTGCTAAATGCTTGTTGGCTTACTTTCCCCATTTAAACCTATCAAAGTTTGTCATTCTGTGTTGTTTTATTTTGCCTTTTAAATTGCATTCTTGAGTCTTTATTCTTCTTCTGAAAGGTGTTTATTTAGCAGTGCTGTTTTTTCCACTTCTTTCCAAGGGATGACTTGCGCTCAAATCATAATAGGATCAACATCCATTTAAAAAAAAAGGTTATGACCAACCACGATTTGCAAAAATAAAAAGGTTATTTCACAGTAGAGACATAAACACACAAAGGCATCGATAAGGTAAATTAAAAAGCAGGATCTTTGTGTAAAAAGATTTTTTTGAGAAGTTGATTATGTAAATATGCACTAGTCTATAGGAATGGAATTGAGGAATACTCTGTATTAGTGTATGTACACTGCGAATATCACCAATAGTATAGAAATTCAACCTGTATGTGATATTATATTTTTAAGAATTATGTCACTTTTTATTGTCTCTTTTGTTGTTGTATCAGCTAATAGGAAATGGTCAGTTGCTTTTATGGAAAATATATGCATTGTGAGTATGTGCTTATGTATCTGTACATATCTTTGTATAGGAACAAGTAATAGGTTTATTCCATGCTGAAAAAAAGAAGAAAGAGAACACAACGTTTTGGCCGTGGAGCCTTCTTCAGGTGTCGACACCTGAAGAAGGCTCCATGGCCAAAACGTTGTGTTCTCTTTCTTCTTCTTTTTTTCAGCATGGAATAAACCTATTACTTGTTCCTTTGCAGCCTACACATGCTGATGCAGCTACCCACCTGAACTATATCTTTGTATAGGTGTACAATATATATTTTAAAATATTTCCTAGCACTTTAACAGCTTTAGTGTCCTCTTACCCTAAGCCTGATATTACACATTTGCAAGCTCTGTTTTAACTCGCCAAGGAATGTGGTGACTTTTTGCTATAAACGTGCTACCTATACTTTTTGAATGTTTTTGTATTTACCAAAGGCCTTCTGAGTTCCTCCTCATCCTTATGCATTCTCACTCACATCTGGTTTGAGTTAGCTCTGGGTTATAAGGCCGACCACATTTTTCGTCCCAGTTGCCAGCTGGGGTTTGCACATTTGACAACAATGCACAATTTCCTTGCTGTCACACACTTCAGAAGTGGAGGCTTCTTTTGCACTGTAGTTGTTTTGTATTTTCAGCTAGAAATGCTCAAGAAGTTTTTTTTTTTAATGTACCTATGTTTCACATTGTAAATGATACCAGAGAATCCATCCAGATCCTAAATCCAAATGAATGAAGCTATGTTTTGGTCAAAGCATTTATTTCCATAGCTGGCAGAATAATACCGGAATATAAAAGCAGTTCAATCATGCACGATGTGTGTGTATATATATATATTTTAAAACTACAAAATGTATAGGTACTGTACCTTTTCGTGATTGATGATTTATCCTCTAACGGTACTTAATATCCCCCTTTTGTATGTGACTTCTCGTTTGGTCTTTAAATAAGCCCCAAAATACTGATTATTCTGTTCTGAAAGCCTCACTGTTGTTTGTCTTTAAAAGCACACAAGACACAGCCCGTCCCTTTCTGCTTTCATTTGACATTACCTTGAAAAGACAACTGGTACGTTATGTTATAATTATAGTGGGTGTAAAATCTACACATTTAATTACTAATTTCTGAAAGTATAGTTGTATAGAACTAGTAAATTAAAAAGGTAAATTGTATACAGTATGTTTTGGATTCGCTTTGAAATTCTTAACTTTATTGGTAGTTATGTCTTTGTAACTTCTTAAAGAGAGAATTTTCTGCATGTGAAATCTGTTTTATGTACTACTGAGCCGCTGATGTTGTGAACAGTAGAGAAGTAGGGTGGTAGGCACCTGTTTTAGGAATAAGTATACTTATATGTCAACAGTTTTCAGAGATGTCTGACCTGCTCTCTACAAAATAGCAGACTGAGAAAGAAATTCTACACAGTGGTACCCATTGCTATTATAGTATATTTGCACTTCGCCCTACTATCTTGAAGAAGGTCTCTTGTTCATAAAATGTTTTTTTGTTCATTATTTACTGAATATTTTGAATGTTCTCTGACTGCAGGCAGAGTGTGTACATTAGGGGTAAAATGTATATGTTGTAGGAGTTACAAGCTTGTTCTGTGTAAACTATTATAACCAATTTAAAAGACTCAGAAGTATTTGCTTTGGTATATAGGAAAGGAAATATGTCACCATGTCACAGCATTCACTTGCCTGCAGCAAAAAAAGAATCAGACAGCTTCTCTGTACAGAGGAGCAGCAAACCACAGCTGTAGTTTGCTTGATCACCACACCCATGTCAGAACGGATTTGTTTTTGTAGCTACCATGCCTCTGAATCCCTACAAAAATAAAAGATCGTTCCTATCTTTGTTCTCTGATTAATTGCATTCACATTTGTTCCCTTCTTATTCTTTTACTTGGTGTCTCTCTGCTGCAGTGTTTCAAACAGAATATGTTTGTAGAAATCTTTGGTTGTATGTGCTGAAAGTAAATGGCGTTGAGTCACACTCCTGAGGGAATGTGCATTAGAACTGTTTTTGAGAAAAACAAGCACTTCAAGATTAGCTACATAGGGGTGGAAGATGATGGAGGGCTTGGATATGCTAGTAAGTCAGAGGCCTCAGAGAAGGGGAAAGAGCTTAATCTCCTCAAATTCATCTGTTGTTTTTTTCTTAAATAGATTTCTTTTAGACTTGGTAACAGATGAATCACTTTCACCTGGAAATATAACAATCCAGGCTTTATTGTTAGATTTATTTCTATAAACTCTGCAGTTTTATTTGTCTATGTTCACGGCTCAGGCTTTGTAACTAAATATTGCTGTAAACACCATGCTAATGGTTGAGATGAATAATCAAGTCTGGAAAAGCACACATTTCCAGTTACCACATCCGACTAAGGCAGCTATAACTGTTTATAGGATTGTATTTCTCTTCTAGCTTGTGCCACCTTCAGGAGAAATAAAGGGAACATACCTATGAAAAAAAACTATATATAGAGATATAAACTATATATATTTTCCTGATTCCCTCTGTGAACAGTGATTTCTCTAATGTGATTTAGACTGAGAACCAGGAAAGTACATAGGATCAACAGAGCACACAGGCTGCTCAACCAATACCACAGCTGTCCAGTACTTTTCTGAGCTCAGCATTGGGGACTGTTTCAGCAGACACTAAATTAGTGCTCTTTCCCATGGAAATGTCCTATAGATATAACACTTTCAAAATGTAATTCCCCACGGTTTATATCCAGGAAGCAGTGGCATCCATTGGATTAACAAAATACAACAGAAGGATGTTGTTTTTTATAACCATTTGCTGTGGTGTGCAAAATTATGTCATGCCGCTTCTGCTTTTTTTTTTTCCCTGCTGTTGCTGTTATTATTGTAATTACTGTTGTTTCTTAATAAAATATAATAACACGTTAAAAAAATAACACGTTAAAAACACCTTTGACATGATGACACACAGAAGCGTACTAACTGCTGATTAAAAGTTGTAATGCATGTGCACCTTCCAGTATCGGCTTTCACATTGAAAGGATATGTTTTTTTATTATTTTGGGGTCTTTTTTAATACTTTACATAGCAGTCCTAGCCTGAATGAAGCTTAGACTATTTAGGGGTTTAAGAATGTTCTAATCAGAGCAGGGTAAATTGTGTCTGGAGAGGCTTTTTTCTTTAGTTGTCCACTAGAAATTGCACCCAGTATTCTGCCTTCAGTTCATCAGTGCTGATATCCCCTGCATGAAATTGCTTTTCTCAGCTTAATTCTCAGGCAACAAACAAGATGTTCAGATTGTGCTGCTGTTAATACACTCCTGCGGACACTGGGAATCGTGGGAATCAGGTGGAATGATGACATCATGGGGCACAAGGCTTTTAGGTGTTTCTTTTCTTTGGTTTAAGGCATAAATGAATCTGGCATTCTAGCTGACATAATAAAAAATGAAACACATTCTTCTGGAATAATAATTAGCAATTACAGTAAATGACTGTGTATATAAAAACAAAACAAAGAGTCAGGATTGTCAATTCTTCCTGTGTCCAATTTAGAAGATCTCTATTGTGTTATTAATTTCTAGTCTTCTATTTGGAAAATACATAAGCGTGAAGGTTTTTGTAAAGCCCATAATATACGTTTAATTTTTTATTTCTTTGCTCAGAAGTAGTCAGAAAAAGAGATTGCCAGTTGATGTCACTTTAATTGAAGCACTATAACCTTTAAAGCATCACTCAAGCAGTGTTTCGAATCAAAACAGACTTTGTTGTTTACAGGCCATTGGCAAACACTTGCATTCTTCAGATCATAGCCTCTATAAAGCACAAGTCATTTCCTGTCCAGGAGATTGGAGCAGACAGAATCTGTAATTGTTTGTGTGAAAGCCCCCTTTAAAAAACTGTCGCTGTAATGGCAGTAAGGAGGTTAACAATAACAAGAGGGACCGTGCATATGTTCAGTTTTGTTAATGGGGTTTAGGTCAGTTAATAAGGTTTATTTGTCATTCACAATTTAGTAAAATTTAGAACTTGTTTTCTTGATTATTGTTCCATTCTTAAATTTGCTTTGAATCCATTATGCTTCTGGAAAGTTACTTAATGGAAGTAACATCAGCAGTTACGACAGGGTAAAAGCTGACGATACAGTATAACTTTGTGAACTCTTTCCCAAATGTGTCCTCAGCTTTCTCCTGCCTTTCTGTGCTCAAAGAATCAAGTGAATATTAATCCACGACTGAAGACTAAGGCAAATCAAACATACACTGCTTAGTTTTGGTCCGCTTTTCTTCTGATTTGAAAAAAGTATTTCCACCGACTGATTGAATATCTGGCTTTTAAAGGCCTTAGGCTTTTCTTGTTTCACCGATTACAAAGCCTCCTTTTGTTTTTAACAGTATTACATACACAGTTTATATGTAATAAATGCCTGCCACTTGGAAGGAGTTAAAAGAAACTTGAAATCATCCCCATTTATTTTCATAAACACCACAGCAAGAAAAGAGTTCTTTGTACAAAGAGTAATCTGTGGGTTCCTTCATGACGATGGAGCTGATGGAAGTAAATATCGAATCTTGACAAATTGCCCTGTGGTACATAGGAGAAAGGCAAAAGGGTGTAAACATTTGGTTACAATGCAGTGGGACAGTCTCTCCCTTTTAAAATGCAACCAGGGAGAATGTCATAAAAAAACATTGCACATCCAGACAATTTACAAGTATATCCATGTGCAACCAGACAAGGCTTGCCATTCCTGGAAGAGCGTCTTTGTGGGTCTGCAGGTATTTACTAATAATAACTGGGTGTTAACTTACTGGAAGAAAAGGTTATTGTCAGGAAAGAGTTGTTTTGCCACCAAACAAGTGTTGTGGGGAAGCAAACACGCGTATTACAGCACTTCCAACTTTGTTGGAGATTTTGGTTGACTGCTATTGTCGCAATAGAGACCACATTGTGTAATTTGCTTGACTAATCTCGGCTTTTGTGCAAAAACAAGCATCTGAGTGTCACAGATCACATTGCTGTGAAGAGACGTTTTTGTTTTAAAATGTTTCACTTCAAAATCAAACCAAAACTTTAGACTAGCCGACTTGTGAAGTGTTCAGACAATTTGTTGTTTTTTTCCCCCACACATCATTCCACAAACGGTCAAGACTAAGCAAGAAACGTTTTGCAGATATGTCAGGTGGAACTGCTTGTGAGAGAACCATTTAGACTGAAAAACTAATTGACTTTTAGTGGGAGGGGGCCAGGTGAACACAATTTACTCTTTTAAAATAACACACATAACGTGGTCATACACAGACAGGAAGACATGGAAGAAGAAGAGCATGTTTGCTGAAGAATGTTTTTTAGGTAGCTGTCAAAATACGAATACGAAAATGCTCTTGATTTTCACAGCCTGGTTAGTATTAGGAGTAAGAGTGATGGTTTAAAAGAATATTTTAGCAGAATCTGGCTCTAGAGGGATTCTCAGTTCATTACAGTTGACACCACTAGTCTTGCACTGTTCTCAGACATCTTGAAAACATATGGAACAATAAAATGCAAATATCAATGAAACTACAAGAGCAATTTAAGTAATCCCCAAAATTGAAAGATCAAAATTTACCATAAATCTGTGAGGTCTGCTGTAAAATTAATATTTAATTAACATTTCATTATACCAGTCCTAAAATGAAAACAAGTTTGAGACCACAAAGCTTTCTGTTCATATCTTAATATGTCTCCGAAACCTCTTCTCCAAATAATTTAGAACATGTTTTTTTAAGTGAAGCTAATGGAAGCTGATTGCCACAAAGAGAATTCTCTTGATAAGAGCATGCAATGGGTTTATTGGTTGAGAATGTTTTTAATAAGCTATGCTACTCTATAAACTAAAGAAAACATTATTTATAGAATCACCACTGTTGTTAAACATCTCACTACTGTTGAGTAATAGGTGAGACGAATAACAAAGGAGGCATTGTTGCTATTGTTTTTGCTGGTTCAAAACCATTGTTTTTTGAATGTAGAAATCTTACTGGCAGTAGGACAGATTTCTGAAAAGCCTCTAGCTTGTTCTTAGGGGAAATTAAATTGTATAAGTCAAAATGAGCCATTTATGCAGAGATCAGTGTCCAACCACAAGCTTTGTATCACTCATCAGAGGAAGCGTCGTACTGCTGGTGTCTATATAAGTGCCCTCGTGCTTGCGTGATCAATATACACTGACGACCAAATGCCGTTAAAACTTTTCTGTTTGTGTGGGCTTTTAATTAAAAATTTCTGCATTTGTTGGTGGCACATGAAATAATGAAAGGCAGAAGGCTAATGTAAAAAATAAATATGTATATAAACGCCATTTCTATATTTCAAACTGCAGTGCACATTATAATTAGAATGAAAATTCAGTTGTTTTTTTATTTACTCCATAGTGCATTTCAGCACAGAAATTAGAATGATCCATGTACTTGCTTGTATGACCTTTTTGTTTTCCAGCTAAAGTGTTAAAGTATACTGGTGAATTTGGATTCATTTTGAAAGGGTCTGGCACTAGTGTTTACTAATTAATTTATTGTATTTATGTATCGCTTCTTATCCCAAAGGAACCCAAAGCAATTTTACATATAGGAGGAGACCTTATCAAGCAGCAGCTGGTCTTAATGAATGGCTGTTCCTTACACACTATATCAGGTAAAGAAGTGTGAAATAGTTTCACCAATTAGATTATGAGGGAACTTTATGTAGATTCTATGAATGCCTACTCTTAAAGTACCATGAGATTTTTTATGAGCAAAGTAATCAGGACCTCTGTCCCATATCTCATCCAAAGGCCGACACCATCCACTGGACAGTTTCCCTGGTGACCATACTGGTTCATTGGTTCTTTCTGTCTAGTTTCGTCCACCAGCACCACTTATGGCAGCAACCTGAATTTCCTTTCGTAGACCTACCACCAAAGTGCTGAAAAGGCTGAGCCTTGCTTCACTTCTGTGCTCCAACAAAACCAGACTGCGAGGTTGTAACACTGCTGCTGGTTCAGTATCGTAATCAGATTTTTTTGTCCTCCTGGTCTGGCTGCACCCTTTCTGAACTTCACTACAACCCCCCTCGTACACAGGGGCAGCGTGCCTTTTCTGTGTTATTTGGCACACCCTTTTTGCTTTGGCGTTTAACCTCTTTCCTGTTAGTCTCAAATATTTGAGGCCTTTGTGGGAGAACGAACTGCATTTTTTCTTTATTGCGCTTTTTTTTTAAGAGACACCTGTTTTTCATGAGCAGATGTTGGTGATCTGTG
This sequence comes from Lepisosteus oculatus, assembly GCF_040954835.1. Classification (NCBI taxonomy): domain Eukaryota; kingdom Metazoa; phylum Chordata; class Actinopteri; order Semionotiformes; family Lepisosteidae; genus Lepisosteus; species Lepisosteus oculatus. The sequence goes on from NC_090699.1 coordinate 62,047,316, forward strand.
TATTTTGTGTATTACTTTCAGTGTGGGGATACATTTTGAGAATAGTTTCTTACACTGTTGTCATTTCTGGCAAACGCTTGATGGTGTGTGTGCGTGTGTGTATTGGGAGGGGGGGGGTCTCTCAATGAAAACAAATTGCTTCTTCTTTTGAATTTCAGAAATACTGAAACTATTTGTATCAGGAACTTTCATCCTGTGTGGAGAAGAAAGTTGTAATGAAGAAGAATGGGAGCCAGTGTGTGGTCCCCCCAAAAACAGGAACACAAATTTGTGTGATTGTGTGCTTCCTAGTATTACTTTGTCTAAAACATGCGGAAATATCGCCACTAATTCAGTGTCTCGGACCAAATAGTTCTGTAAACCTTAAAATCAAATTTTATGGAAATTTTTATGGAAGTCACTCTGGTGTCATATTATTTTATACACTGCTTAGGTCATGTGCAGAGTTTGTAACATAATGAATACATCATGTTCTACAATAAAATGAAATCATTCGCTGATTAAATAGACTATATAGAATATAAATGCATGGATTAAATAGTAAAATTAATTTAAAGAATCACTGTGCAGCTGTAAGCAGTTCATGCTTAAAAATATGAATAAAAGACTATGCCTGATTTTTTTTAAATTGATTAACTCTGGTTTTATGTAAAGTTGAATTTGCATAAGTGATGCATAGCCTGAGAGTCCCTTTATATATACTGTAAAAAGACATGTTCAAGGTAAGTGTAAACGTTATCGCTTTATCAATTATCTCAGCCTCTGATCTTATTTGCACATTGTGAATAAAGTAATAAAGAATAAAGTAATTTTATGTTGATTTTTATGACAATCCAAAATGCCCTTACCCAAACACTACACTCATCCTTCTCATCTCTATGTCTATCGGTACAGTTAAAAAAAACTTTGTAGAAAAGGCTGTAATGTTTTAGTTTGATAGTTCAGATGATTCTTATTGTGGGAAAGAAAACACAACTTAGCTATGTTGGCTGGTGTCTGAAAAATAATTGTTTGCAGATTCATTTTGTTTGTACAAGCTTGATTGTGATCTCGTTATACATGTCAGTACCCAAAAGATTAAAGAGGGGATCACTGCTGCAGATACCAAGCTTGAATTTGTCCATTTTGTCGTGACTTAGTCTGGGAAAATTAAGACGTTTTTTCATTGATGTGAAATGCTAAAAAAGGATAACCTTAGTTTTGTTAGCAGACAATTGGAAATTAAAAATATAAAGCTTTATGAACAGTTATACTTCTTGTCAATGTATTGGAAAGAATATAGAGTTTTTCTTTCTGAAAGGCTTTAGCTTTATTAAATATTTTGTGTAAGAATATGATAGTAATCTTTATTGTAGTGATTTATAAGAATTACTTCAGACTCCATCAGTTTGGATTATTACTCTAACCACCCCAAAGGAAGGCAGGGTAATTTAAGGTTTTTATGTAGGTGCAGTTATAATGCAGCATTTTCTTTTTCTTTGAAAATGAAGTTAAATTTTTAAATACTGTACATATATTTCTTCTTCAATGTTAAGAAACCCAGAATTGCGTCTACACAATTAGCAGTAGCTTTTTTGCATAGATGTGACATAACCAGCTGATGAAGGACCAGTCTGTAGGAGAAAGCTGAGAGGGTCTCCTTGTTAATTTCTTATTGTTGAATTCACAAGGTTTCAGAAAACAAGAGCAAGCTCTGTTTTTCAGTTGGCTTTGCATGAAACAGTGCTCGTTGTTGGCAATGAAAAAAAGTTGGAATGTTTTCCTGTGAATGATAAAAGATAATAGAATATAAAAATAGAATGAGTACCTATTTTTTGTTCTGAACCCTTTTCCTTTATCTGCCTCCTTTCATTGAAGTTTAAATCCTATTTTTATTATAAATTTGTAGCTAGTGATAGACCAAATGTTTCTGAAATTGCGTAATAAAACTCCAGTAAGGTTTTTAATGGATTCAAGGTTCTCGAGAAACTCACAGAAAAATAATCTTGGCTGAGTCCAAAAAAAAAAAAAGCTTACGTGGGGATTCATATCCATAAAAGTTTTGAAAAAATTCAGAGCATTTGAATGAGACTGTAGTAAATTGTTGGCAAAAGATAGTGCTATTCAGGTTACATAAGTCTTTTTTTTTCCTCTTTCTTCCTTGGTCTGCACAAAGGATCACACACATGCAAAGCTGCACTGATGGAGTGAGTCCAAAGAGGGGCCTTATTTCTGCTTTTGAGCTTATCCGTTTGAAAGCTTTTCCGCTGCTTCTTCTTTTGATGTTTATTAACAAGAAAGTAGGCCAATAAAACCAGTTCTGTAACAGTATGTTTCTCTTTGCTCCTGTTCGTGGTGCCTTACTTTGTGTAGTTGTCTTAGTAGTTCACCTTTCATATCTCACCTTAGTTTCTTCTTTTTCGTGGCTGGAGGGCATTTCCTCTTTTGCTGGTGTGATGTTTCCCTTCTGTGACTTTTTGTGGGCTCTAAAAAAAGGAGACAGGCTTTTCAGAATGGGCTTTTCTTCTTTTCCAAAATGTTCTTTAAGTGCTGGTGTCAACCAGATTTAAGCTCATGGTCACTGAAAAAAGCAAAAATAAATGGGGCAGGGGTTTATTTTCCAAGGTACCATCTGTGAAGAGCAGTACCGTTCTTTATTACAAGAGTAATCTCACATTTAAAATCTCAACTATGTTGGAGCCCATGGAACATTAAAGGATACAGAAAGGCAAAGCACCAGAAAATGTAATTGTCTAAAATATCAAAGAGCATTTCAACTTTAAGGTCACTGGTTCCATAAAAATAACAATAAGTCATCCCAAGAGAACATTTTGGATCCCCTGTAGGTTGTGTGGTGTGAAATTTAAAGATATGCACATGTAAGCAATTAGAATCCCCTGGGGCAGAGCTTTTTGTAAGGGATGTCCATATTATGAGCCCTGAAGAAATATGACAGGTCACACCCTGCTTTTAATATTTTTGTGGGGGTTGATGGAAAAAAATGAAATGCTAAAAGCATATGCTTTGGAGAACCGACTTAAACCATAATGATTAAGTTTAAACCCTGTTTACGTAATGGGATATAATCAGAGTATCATTGAGCCTTACAACATGATTCTATTTAAATGCTTCCTAAAGTCTAAAATCTGAGTTGTAGCACCATTTACAGAGACCTCTGTCCAACTATGTACAGTATCAGAATTTTTACATGTGTATGTTTGTGGGTTTCACTATACGAAGTGAAATGCACCTGGTTTTCAAATGTTAGAGGAAGAATCTAAAATTATCTTTCTAGATATTGCTAATTTATGGGTTCATTTGTTAAATCTTTTTTTTCTTGGCAGTGTACCACATTTTTCTAGTTGAGCCTTACTAGCCCCTTTCCCATGTGTAGGGCAGTTCTGGTAAGGTTAATGTGTAACCATTTTGAAATGTGACATATTACATCTTTGTGCTAGATGTTAGACCTCTGATGTAACATATAATATTCAGAAAACCTCTCTTGTTAAGCTGTGAAGGAGTTTCTTTGGTAGAAATACTGTGAATCTGAGAAATGTTCCTAATGAAAATCTGAGTGGGCTGAATTAGCCAAAAACACATCCACCATTAAATCACGTCAAGTAGTTGAATACAAAGTAGTTTACATCCTTTTGTCATCTATTCCCATTGAAGCTCAAATGAACCCTTTTGAAACAATGATCACAATTAAGAGGACATCATGCTAATTTCTATAATTCAAGAAAAATAAGTGTATAAAGTAATAAACACACTTACCAATTAGGTCACATTAGCCCAAACCAAAATGCACTTTGGTTCTTTTTGGGTGTGGACTATCACTTCAGAATAATTAACTGTGCAACACTGGTTTGTTAACATTAAGGTTGGTTATATTTTGTAACCTGTCCTGTAGTATATATGATAAGGAATCCTGTTTATTTTTAACCTGCCACAAAACACCAACCTGTTGTAGCTAATTTCACCTCTTTTGACAGTTCTTGTGTTGAATTTATGTGAGTATACTTGGAACACAAAGCAAACCGAGTCTCTGAATAAATTAGTTAGACTTAACTCCAGGAAAATCCAAAACAATCTTTCATCCCCAAACATCAAAAAGATCTCTTTTGATGTCAATATGTTATTCAGGATGACTAATTATGTAGTGTGGTAGATTTAATGTTTTTTTTGTTCTTAGTGATGCTCTTGAAGAGACCTACACAGTTAAGCCCCTGAGGATTAGTGAGATGAGACAAAATAAGGAGGAACAGAATCTCACAAGACTTAATAGTAACATAGCCAGGAGGAGTGTTGTTCTCATAAGCTGTACAGCATTAAATGTCTTAAACCATTTCAGCTTCAGCCCTCTCCATAAACAAGGTAGGGTTTAATTAAGCAACAAAAAGAAGGTGACATAAATACCCAAGGAGCATTTTGTCAACCATTTTCACCACTGCAGTAACAATGTCAAGGTTTGATGTACAGCAACTGAACATTTCTGAGAGACTTATTTCATTTTTGGGACACATCTATGGTCATTGTAAGATAAGTTAAGTTATCGCTACTGTACAACACTTTTTATGTTTTGCTTTAGCCATTTTTCTAAGATGTTACAAACACGGTGACAGCACCATTCATTTCTGAGGCACCTTTGCTTGGTTTCTGAGCTTATGTAATGTTACGTATTCTACAGTATGTATTATGACATGTAAAAAGAGAGAAGTCTAGGATTAACACATTTAGCAGATGAGCTGCAAGGGAGCATGCCCCTAATTAGGCCTCACTATATGCACATGGTGTGAAAAAATATAAACAGATAAGACATTAAATAAAAGGCACAAAAGCAAAGAGACCAAGCTGGTACATGTTAAAATTTATTACATTCAATTACGAGCAAACCATTATATACTCCTTGTTTATATAAAGCAGAAACAGTTTAAAAGACCCAGGAACCAGTGTGTAATTAACATTATGACACACATAATTATAGTTTCACTGTTTTTTGAAAAACAAGGCCACGCTGATATGCCAAAACCACTAAAAGGATTGTTTATGAAGAATCTTTTTGTTGTAATCTGAAGTTCCCGTTCTGAGTATCAGCAGACTTTTACACATAACATTCATTTATTGTGGTCATTCATATCAATTCAGAGAGTAAATCGGTTACTCGGGATGTGATGGATATTAAAACTGAAAAACTAAAGGTTTTCGTGATCTCATCCTGATATTACTGGCAGTGTTTGAGCTGAGTTACTACTACAGTATATACAGTATAAAACTGCTCAGTTCTATGAAAGACAGATTTTTGGCAAATTAAATTTTCTGTGTATTGTTAAATAATAAACTGTGTTCATAGACTGCTTTTCATCCCAAAGGAATCCAGAGCTCTTACATACAGTTGGCCCATCACCGAAATGCAACACTCACCTACAGTAGCTGATGCGAGGCAGTAGTCCCACTGCTTTTCAAATCAGGTGGAGAATTACTGTATTTCACCTGTTAAATAAGAGGGAACTTTAGGGAGTCACATTTCCCAACCCCAGAGTGAAATGTATCCAGAACATTGAGATTAACACCCCCGCCCTGACAAACAGTGACCAAGTAATCAGGACCTTAGTTTTACTATACTGGGGCACTGGCTGTGGAAAAACCAAACCAGTGATCTAAAGTCTAAGTTCTGGAGATGATGACTAGATACAACCAAGAAAAATAGAGACCCAGAAAACCAATTAGATTTGAAAACCAGACATGGGGACACCTGGTATAAAGAATATCTGTGCATTTCATGTTTCCTTAAATAGCTGAAATGTATTTCCACCTGTAATGAGGGTAAGTGGAATTCAGGGAATCTCAGACTGACGGCAGGCCGGGCTTATTTAGAGACATGGAAGTGCTTCTCAGGTCTCCAAGAGATCCTTTCTGATGTATATGTGATTTGCCTCGAGTTAACTAGCATGGCAGTGCAACTTCCTGTGGAAACGGTCTGGAAACGTGATTAATTTGGGAGTGTGACACTCACTGAGGGAAACCAGCCTTTGAAGTTGAAACGAATGTGTCACGCTCTCTCCATGATTTGGAAACGGTAGCTTTGCCGAGAGCACTTGGGCAGGAATCGGGGGCAGAGACTTCAAAGTGAAGCATTCGGCCAGCTTTAACATCGGCGTTATTGCCTGTTTGTCTTTGCCTTTGTTCAGGCTGGGCTTTCGATTTGCATGTGAATCGTGCGGAAAGCTAAATCAGGTAAGCTGCCAGTGAACGCCCAGGTGCGAAGGAATAAAGGGCCGTGTTGTGGAGTGTCCTCCCTGTCATTAGCGCACAGGAGCCTGAGTCCTTGCTGCTCCAGGTGTACAGCGCTATAGAGCAGCTCTGGCCTGTGACCCACATCCTTAACTCTCTGAACCCCCAAAACTTGTCACAAAGGAAACCCGTCACAAATCCCAGATGCTCTGCTGAAAATATCAATCATAGATCATTTTTTAATGGGATTTTCCCTCTTGACAGTACAAGTGAATATTTAAGGTTGTTTGCATCCGTGTGGTATATTTTACAGGTACATGAAAAGATAGGTAACTTTATGCTGCCAGCATTACAAATTTTTAGCTACCTGAATATGTACTTTTATCAGGAAGGATTAATATGTAAACTGTAGCGCAGACTGTTACAGATGTCTTTAAAGCTTTAGTTCTTTTTGTTTTGTGAGCTGCGTGTTGTAGCCTGTTTTACATGTAGGCCCTTCTGTGGAATTACATTTTTAAGAGTGCACATTCAACATTATTTGGACATGGTAATATTTTTGAAGATGGAATTATCTTCTCTATCCTTAAATTAACAATACTTTAACATTTATTGTTTAACATTTTTTTAGAAACAAAGACAATGGCTACCAATTCCTGAAAATCAAAATTGTTCCTTTTGTTTTGTAGTGGTATCAGTTGTTAAAATTGCAGAAATGTTTTTGAAACATTAGCAGTCTGACAAATTATAGTACAAACCTACAGTGACAGCATTCAGTCATGGTTTCTTGGCTGCATTTTCCTGATTTATTCTGAGGGTTTGTGTTGAAAGATGCTGACACATTGTATTGTGGGGGAGGTTGTTGTATGTCCTCAAGAAGGAGTCTTTTCTAATAGGTTACATAAAATCCACCTTGATAATGAAAAACAATTACAAGACAGTCAAATCATAGATGAAAACTTGGAGCTTGCCATTAGACATCAAAGATTAATTAGAGGACTGCAGGAAAAAAAAATCAAATAATTAAATATCCATCTTGCACGTCTTATATACAGTACTGTGCATATAATTCAGATGCAATCAAATACTGCATTAACCCAAGGCAAAATGCAGATTCAAGTACATGGAAAAGCATTTTTATGTTGGTAGAATAGTGTTTAACACTTAATTGCTGTGGTTCTGTTACTTTATTTCTTTGAATCAAATCAATTTTCTCTTTACAAAGTCCATTATGGGTTAGGTCACATCACGTGTGCTTTCAGTCCTTAATGTCAATGGTTGTGACAAAGCCATTAGCTTTGTCAGAACCACTGACACTAGATGTCTCAAACAAGTAGATATGCAGTATTGTCTATACTGTACGTACACCACATGTCCAGTTCTATGCTACATGTGTTTCTGGTTTAGAACACAGTTATTCCATTGCTTGTGAAAAAAAATGTGGTGATTGGGCAGATAACTTTGGAGTCTTTATGGAATGTTTTTACAAGTTCTAACAAGTTTAATGCTCAAAATGTGAGTGTGTTTGGATTATAAAAATCTAGTTAAGTTTGGTTGTGACGCAGGATAGTTCAAAATCAAGACATGAGACTCTGTTTTTACTGCTTTACCAATTGAAGTGGGAGAGTCATTAAAAGGAATCAACCTGGCATTTTGGTGAACTGTTTCACTTTTATGTTACTGGCATGGGCATGTTCAAAGTTTGTATGTTGAGACATTACTAATTATCTTCAACACTGGACTGCTTGTGTTATTTGTAGTTTTGTGTCAAACAATAAAAAGTAATATAAGCTTGTACCAGTTTCTTTTTCTGGTGCAACTTTTAAATGATAGATATGAGTACTCTCAGGCCTGATTAGAAACAAGCCTAGCCTTGTTTTTTTTTTTAAAAAAAAAACAGTTTTGGAAGTGCAAATGGGCAGCTTGAGAAAATTAAGTATATTTCTTCTGTAAGGACATCCCCAAGAAAAGCAAAAGTGAATTTTCAGAAATACAAAATTGAGTTTTAGACTTCAAACCCTTTGTGGCACATGACATGAGACGCCCTAGCAGATGTTTAGTGTAGTTACTTATTCTTAGCTCATTACTTGGGGTTGCTGATGTATTTTTCTGTTATGAAAGACAGATTTGTTGTTTGGCTTGTAAGCAAATATTAACTTGGTCCCAGATGAAATCAAAAAGATGTGTTGGGAATCTTAAATGCATACATACATATATACAGTATAATAAGAGAAGAACACAGATATAGTTTGCCAGATTTACTTACTTATATTTAAATACTTATTTATTTACTTACTTATATTTGCCATGTAGAGAAAATGAAACTATCGCAGCAATGAGTGAAGAGAGGCAAAATCACAAACAAGCACACAAACAATCCAGGAAATATATACATTAGATTCCAGGAACCCATTGTACGTGTCCACCAACCAGCATGTGTTTAAATAGAAAAGGTATAAAAGTGAACTTTTATTAAATGAATCATTTTAGATGTGACGGACATAACTGTATATACTGAGCATCAGAGGAAACATGTCACTTTTTATGCAAAGGAACAAGTAATAGGTTTATTCCACGCTGAAAAAAAGAAGAAAGAGAACACAACGTTTCGGCCGTGGAGCCTTCTTCAGGTGTGAAGAATACTTTTTATGCATGTATGCTTCTAGGAAAATACAATCTGGATATTGATTAAATGTTTTTGGCATCATTTTGATTAATCATTAAGGACTTATAGTGAAATACTTTTGAATGTTGTACGAGCACTGAATCACCTCATCAGTGAGAGAGTTTGTTGGGCATAGGTGATGAGATGATTTAAGCTGGTGAATGTCCGGCCTGGTAAAATTTAAGAAAGCAAAATAAAGGAACCAATTTACACAAGTTAACAAGACAACAATGTCTTCATGCTATTGGTACAGTATGTTAGAGGCTCAAAGCATACTTTTGCTCCCTATTTGTAGTTTTGTGTAATCACAGCCAGCAGATTCTAGCCAGAGATGGTCACAAGTAGGGATAGGCCACAATGAGTCTGGCCAGAAGTATCTTGTCCATGGGTGTCAAACTCAATTTCTGGAGAGCCTAATTCTTTATTTGGTTCAATGTGAGCTCCTGGGTACATAGTAGATGTAATTATTTGATTAACTACTCAATTGTAATACTTGTAACTTGGGTCTGAGGTGTTTTATAAATAACTGTACGTTTTGCAAAATGTTTACAGTTAGAATTATGAAGTTGTTGCAGGTATAAGTGATTTGTTTATTTGTGAAATAGATAGAATCCTAATTTATTGTGCTTGTATAAATATTTGTTGAGCATTTTTACAAAGTATTATTACATTTCTAAAGCACTGACTTTTTATTGCAAATAAGGTTTTTCAAAACAAATACAATGTTGCAGAATTATTCTAAACATAACCAAACATTACAGCTTCGATCTGAAAACAATGAGCCATTTATAATTATATATAATTGCCTGTTTGATGGAAAAATTGCACATATACTTATTGTTTTGAGTATAATTCTTTCTAAGGATGGCAAAATACTGAGCTTACCTGATGTTATTCCATTGGATTGCCAGGAGCATCATGTTAGGCATTGGAATTGAGTAAACCTTAACACAAATAGGTTGTTGAATAGAAACAGCTAAATAAAAGCTATAAATAAATCTTTTCTTTATCATTATATAAATTATGAATATACAATTTAATAGAAATATTAAATTATAAATATAAAATAGACATAAAATGCAGCTTAAGATATGACCATGCCCCCCACCTGTGTAATGAAGATCACCAGATTGTTATTAACATGATTGTTTGAGAGGTCTGTCTGTTGAAGAGGTTGCCTGAAGAATGTGATGCTTTAAGTAACTGGCAGACTAGTCCAGAGAAACAAACAGTCCAGCCTTTTGTGGGACAAGACATATCCTAGAAGGCAAGATGTCACCATACCAGCACTGGGCTGTCACATTTGTCTTATTTATCTGTGTAATTGTTTTCAGAATATGGTGGGTTAAAGCACAAGAAATTCCAGGAAGAAATAACCTGAATGGGCTATAGCTCACCATTTGCATACAAATTAGGTTCATGCTCAGAGGTCATTCGGGGATAATGTTGACAGCTGAAATTTCCATTTCTCAAGACAAAGACTTGCAGAGATGTCGTAGTGAGCATTATGATTACTGTTTACTTCAACTGGTGAGACAGGGAAAGTTTGAAGGGGAATCTCATTTAACACAAGAACACTTTTGTTGCAGGTTGAGGACAACCTTACTGCTCAGCAATACATTAATGATGTCAATGAGTTAATAGTCTTGCAATTTCTGCAGACCATTCCATAAATGTTGATATTCTAGCAAGACAGTGCAAGATCACACAATGCTAGGATTACAATGGCAAACTGTGAGAAAAGAATGCCATGGCCAGCCTTTTCTCCTTATCTGAGTTCAACAGGGATTATGTATTTATGGACTGATTCCAATAGTCTTCTTAAATAGTAATTCATAATTTCATTCACAGCACATTTCACTTTCCTTTTCAGATCTGGGATATGAGTGATGATGAGAGCATTTGAAAACAGCGATGAAGCAGAGGAGTGGGAAGACAACTGAGAATCTTCACAGCTTGTTGGCTGGAAGCTTGTTGGCTGGAATCTAATGGGGACGTACTACTTGAAAGCAGAAAATAAAAAAGGGGAATCTTTACATTTGCCTTTTCAGATTAAAATCTTGTTAATTCTGGGTTCAACTCATAGCATCTTGAGGCAGAGGACATTGTGTAACTGGTAATGTACGTTCATCTCGGTCTTACACGTGTTTTCAATGAATAAGAATAACATTTTATATTTTACTTTCATATCTGAACATACATTTCCATACTCAAATGGATTTAATCAGTGATAATGCAGTATGCTGTACATCCAGGAAAAAGATTCCTGTGACCCAATATCCAAAAAGTTGACTCTATTAAAAGAAGTTTAAAAAGGTATGCATTTGTGAAAAGTGTCCATATTGTCTTACGTTTGGCTTATGCTAGTATTAATTACAAACCAAAGATTGATATGGAACAAGGAATTTAAAATCATTTGTTAAGTTCTTATAGATTTGAGGAATTATTCTGAGCAATATTAATAAAGGCTAATGTATGTCTCAAGGATTTTCAAAATCTTGTCATGTGGGATTGCAAATAAATATCAGTAGTTCTCTGTATTATTGCATTATATCTTACATTATCAATGCAGCTGTATAATATTGAAATAGAATAAATCTAGAGGAATGGGCATGAAGTGAATGCTAGTATGATAAAGATTTTTAATTTAGTTTGTATGGGGAAAAATTAAGACCATGGTGTCACCACTACCTTCCTTCTAGATTTTAATCCATATTTTTGTTACTCAGATTAAAAAATAATCTATATTTTGATTCCAGATCAGTAATTTTTCTAATCTTTCTTTTTAGATGCATTGATCTAAATGTTTATGAAGTGTGTGTGTGAGAAAATGTAATTACTATGGACTGAAACATGGAAAGATGTACCTCTTACACTCCAAAATGTGTTTCAAAAGTTTGTGTCCAATTTGCCATATCTGCCTAATTATTGAAGGTTCTTAATACACTGATTTAAAACAAAGCTGGAACTACAAACAAAATGAAGGCAGGCTGAACCAAGCTTGAAGGAGAAACAGCTGCCTTTGACTTGTTAGTATTTCCATTATGACGCAGCAGCCTGATGCTGGTGATGTCATCTTGGTGCTTCAGAACAGGTGTGTACCATTATAATATGAGTGCATTTGTAATATTGAATAGTGCTGGGTTGTGAATTAAAAACGCCAAGTACATGCAAAGAATAGATGCAACAACATTGGTATCGCGGTATTCTAAAGAGCAGTTCTGAAGGTGTTATTACAATCAGTTTATTAAATTAGAAACATCCTTCCTTTTCAGGTGCATGTTGAGAAATACAAGGTTAACAGCTGCATCACCGGAATTCTGCCATTTATCGTACAAATATGTTGTGCTTGGAAAGTAATTATAACCTTATGGCAATTATTTGATGTAAATGTTTTAAAAAAGGAAGAAAAAAGTAGAAAAAATACAAAATGCAACTGGACATAATCAATAAGCCTGGCCCAAAAGAGTCTATTTTAGGTGTTGTTCACTATATCTTGTAATATCTTATAAGTGTTGCAAAGATACCAGGAAATATGTTCCATGTCCTTTATAAGTGTTTTTGTTTTCACTTTTTTCCCCACTTCTGTACTGCTGGGTTTTTTTACATCCTTCCTTTGCATCCTCTTATATAGAATATGGAATGTTATATGGAATGCTTTTGATTTATATAATTTATTATGCTGTAGGCAATTCATCTTGAACACTCTGATATTCAAATGAATGTTTTTAGCCTCTTTAAAAAACTAGGGGAGGGTGATGCAACAAAGTGGCAACATTCAGAATCTTGCTCAAATGAGGAATGCTCTAAGTACCATGATTTCAAAGGCTGTGGTATGTATTCCCAGGAAGACTTATACTACTCACTCCTTCTCGCTCTGACAATTGTGAATGAAACAGCTGGATCTTTAACAATCTTTGTACAGAACTTCTGTAAACATTCTAACAAAACATTTTTTCTTATCTTACAAGTCAAGTTTTCCTGATAGTTATAGCAATTCAGGCATTTTTAAAACTTTAAATCACTCTGATCTTTCTTCCAAGTAAATATGTAGGAGTGTGAATAAATACTTTTGTATTTATCCAGTAGCAAGATTTGCAATACCCTGCCCAGTTTTCTACAGATGAAAATACACTTTCTACAAAAAAACTACTTTCCTTTCCATGAAATGTGTATGCATTATTCTGAACTCATTAAAAAAAAATGAAACACCCAAGATTGTAGTTTAAGAGCACTTTATTGTTCATTGAGGCTACTTTTAAGTACAAAAAAGGTGGCCTGCCAAAACCTTTTTTTTATTTTCAGGAGAAACAAGGCCACAGAAAGAGGGTATAATACAGATTTTACAAAACAGTTTAGGGTATTTAGAAGTACACTGTAGATGCATCTTCCATGTAAAGGAACTTTGTAAACAGTTTGTTTCAATGTCAGTTATCTAAGGAAGCACAGCTAGTCTTCCTCAGGAAATCAACTATTTAAATAACTTTTAAGATTAATCCCAGGCAGACCGGGTTCAGTGTGGAGTTACCCATCTCAGACGGGTAATTCTCTAGCTGAATACATTTGTTCAATTCGCTTACATAAGAGGCAAACTGCCCACAGATCAGCATCTTCAGTGTTCGATATTCTACTGTAACAATGCTCAGTAGCCTTTAGCAATAATAAACTAGTGGCTATTAATGCTAATGCAGTGTTCTCATAGAATAACTGTGTTCCTGCACTTTTTAACCTTATTACAGACAAATCTACAACAAACAAAAAAAAAAGATCAACTTTTTTCTCAAAAAATGCATGATTACAATAAAGAACAGGGAAAATTAAATAGCTACATATCATTAACAAATTAATTGTTCCTCAAAAAAATACCTACGAATTTTTTTTCTGTACATTCGTTACGCACAGCGTAATGATGGTCTTAAAGTTACCTATATAAAAAAAGTGTATTTTTTTATTTAGTGATTTTCCTACAGTGTGTAGGGTATTGAAAGCCAAAGCAGAGACGAGTGTTTCCCACCCAGAAGAATGGAAGTGAAATGTGAAAAATACCTTAGGACACTTTACGGCTGTACTCCTCTCCTGTTCATCGGTTGACAGAGGAAATATCACGGCCAAATATGACACATGACTTTTCTGTAACATTTGCATTGAATTAAAAAAAATCGACAAGGAATTCGGCCGTGATTTTTTTGTTTTAAAGACGCCTTGATTAATCTCCATTCAGACATTTGTTTCAAATTGCAGCTGTCTGGCAGCCAGCTACCCTTTTCTAAAAAAAAAATAGATTTATCATTTAGCACTGTCATATAATGTTTGAAACGTCCTATGACTGAACTGGGATGATGGAATGTATGGACACATGACTTCTATACAAGAATGCAAGATGAGAAGCGGTTTAGTAAAAGCCCAGCTGTGTTATATGAATGCTTCTGTCATCTTTGCTTCTAGTTAGTAGCTATCAATATTGAGCAAAACATAATGCAATACCTGTACAAAGTTCTCTAATGGAGGAATGTATGCTGCCTAGGCACAGGTTGATAAGTCAATAATTCACAAGCTGCTGCAACCTGCTAAGTTGTTTAAAGTAGCAGTTGAAACAATTAATAAAAAAAATAGGGAGCAGGTCAACTCTGAAGCTGACCAGTCTACAGCTGTTTATGTATACTTTATTCAGTCATGCGCAAAGCTATAGCATCCTGTACCACGGATTAACATTATATAAATCTAACTGTTTATATATATATGGCCTGTCCGGAGGCTGTCCTCTGTTGCTGGCTGCTACCATAATGAATATCACATAAAAAAAATATTGAGTACAACTGTACCAGCAGTAAGTATATCTAGGACTGTTACTGACAAAAATAAACTAATCTGAAGGAAGGCTAATAGCATTAAGATTCATAATATCTATACATTAATAGATACCAGCTATTTAAAACATGCATCAGTAAGCACTATTTTACCCTTCAAACCTCAACTATGCTAGCAAACAGCAGTGCTAAGGAAACAACTACAAAACACATAAATGCCCATGTTTAGAAAATGATGCAGTCCAGTTGTGAGCACCAAGCATTAATAAAAGCATAGTCTGAAAACAGAGACAGAAAGACCTATAACCTGTATGAGACCTTCCCTCACCAAAGCACTTCTTTTTTGCCTTCATGCAGAAAGATGCAACATCACCTAACCATCGTTGTCAGCAGTTTGCCCTCGGAGCACAAAGAAAACGGTGCACGCCTGACATGAAGTCGACAAGCAACTCCTACCCATCTCCCAATAGTGCAAATCAGACCTGGCCTTTCTTTTCAAGTAAAAACATACAAAATTACATAACGGAGGAGATAAAAAGCAAACCACACAAACTCTACACTCAAGAAACAAGAAAACAGGGAGGAAAGCACTGAAAGAATGGCTTATTCTTTATAGGGGCAGCAGATTTGCATCAGAGGTTTCTTTGGTAACTGAGGCAGGTGGTCGGGATGCTATCTGAAATAATTTCCTAATAAAAATAGTTCCTGCTAGTTTCTTTTTTCTTATTTTGGGCATCCTTTACTGCAAATGCCAAGCAAGTATGCAAAGGTACTTAAAAACTTCCTCCCCTTTCTCCAAATTGTTTGAATAGATATATATATATTTAGCACTGTTCCAAGCTCAGCCAAATCATGCATGTTGCTCTGAGTTGAAGGGTTTGTGGTCCACTCCTCACGACACCACCGAGGGGGAGTGATTGTGGTTGACCATGTGAGAGGACGGAGGGGACTGGCCCCTTCGAGATGCCGATTCAGGGCTGCCGGACACGCTGCTCTTCGCAGCCTTGATCTGAAGCCAGGTCTCACCAAGGGCTTTGGCAAAATGGTCGTCGACGGAGCCGGTAATGGAAACAGAGTTTGTCACTGGCTCCGGCTCCTTGTAGTTCTTCCCGAGACTTCGGCGGAAGTGCTCTTCTATCACCGGGTCGCACGCGGTGTTAGCTAGGTGGAAGGAGACGCAAAAGCAGAAACGTTGAAATAAAAACGGTTCAAGGAAGCGCTTCAAATCGAATTGAAACTCCAGTGAAGGTCGGTTAGAAACGTACATACAAAAAGTGTATGCTGTGTAGTATTTAACAGATCTACAGCATTTTTTTCGAAATGTAAAGGAAAAAAAAATACATCTGTCCTTAGAAGAAAAAAGTGGTTCCTTGCGTTCATCTCAAATTAAAAAAAAAAACAAGATCCTATCAAAATCCCAGCTGAGCAATGAATGTTTTTCCCGTGACCTGAAACTGGCCTCTGCCCAGCCAAGGGACAGAAAGTGCCTGTATTCCATGTCACAGCAGCATGGGTTTGTCAAAGCAGTCAACAGGGACATAGGCTGATGAGTTTAAAATTGGATTTGAAGTCGAGTACGTTTCTATGCAATTGGAGTTTTGATTTTACAACATAAGTAGGTGATACATCTACAGCTCAGAGTTTATATATATATTCTAAATTTCATCTTCATGGCACTTAACTGAACACTGAACAGACCAGAAGTCCAAGATTTCATACTACAGTATTCCACATGATTCCACCTTTTTTCAGGTCAGATTCACAGACATTAATACATGCATTTTGACCTCGGGTGCTTTAAGGTGGACTGATTTCTGTTAGGGATAATTCCATTATATAGGCAGCACAAAGAAGCACAACAAGCTCTTGTAGGTCTTATAGAGGGGAACTGTGACTCACTGTTGGAGGGTCTCCTGTAGCTGGAGGGGAGGCTGGAGTTGCAACCACTGTGTGAAATGGGGCAGTGAGAGAGGTTACAATTCCGGTTGTTTGCAGAAGCACAGGTGATCACCGAGGGACGATTCTAAACAAATGACAAAACAGAAATATTTCACATTAAAAATCATTTTTTTAAATAAGTTCAATCCAATTTTCTTCCACACTTTTAGTTTTATTAGTTACTAATGTATTTGGCTGCTGCTTTTATTCAAAGCAATTTACATTTGCACCCTTTCATACTGCTGGGTATTTTCACTGGAACAATTCAGCAAAGATACAACAGCAGTGTCTTGCCCGGGTTTTGAAACCCAAGTCCAGAACCCTGAGCACTGATCCATTTGTGGATAGTCAAGGCCCATATACACATGAACTGTGGTTAATAACACTGACAGGCTCTGACTGATGCTGTCACATTGCATCCAGTTAACGTCCAGTTAACATTGCATTAACATAACGTCCAGTTAACATTGCATCCAGTCCTCACAGTCACCACTGTAGGGGTACCTCACCTCAACACATTTACATGTGGCCACTGAACTTGCCGGTCTCGTTTACAAATGACAATGTGGTGTTGCAACCAAGAACGTAACGACATCTAATCTTGACTATGAATCTGGGTTTAAATTTCTAAAATACTGCAATTTATGTGCACAGTTAGACTCTCCAATACGGTTAATGATCTACATTCACATATTCTTAGTGGATAGTGTTATAAATAGTTTGGTGGCTGGCCATACGTCCAACATACTGTCAAGACTGAGTACCTAAATGTGCAGTGTGTGTGAATACGTTTCAATATATCTGAAGCAATCAAAATGTGGGCTTGACTCAAACTTTCCCACAAAACCTGATTTCAAATGCAAAGACTGTTCGAAAATAATGAGAAACAATTAATGACTATTATTATATAATACATACAAGCAGTACAGTCAATGGGAGTGTTTTGATTGAATTTTGGAGAAATCGCTTTAAACATTGCATGACAATTGTGTGACTGTAAATTGTTGTTGATTGTATCCAATAACGCTATAACGCAGACTTGAAGATTTGATTCCTCGTTTGCTCAGGGTCAGTTCTGCCGGAGCAATATGAACCAGCAGACAGTCGAGAGTCCTATTCCGGAAATGAATCAAGGGCTTAACACAGAGATAACCGCAGGCCCGGCACCGAGGAAAGGAGAGAGGGGGGGAAAACTGTTTCCACTGGGGGATGTCTTCTCTCCTCAAAACGCCTTTGTCAAGTCAAAGAAAACGAGGACTTCCTGCCACCGGTTTCTTACCTGCTGCCGCTCAATGGGGGAGATGGAAACGGTCCTGGCAGCGTCCATGCTGTTTTTGGTCAGTGCCAGTGGCTGATCCATTGCCAAGCTGGGCATGGGGGCATACACGTGATTGGCATGGATACCGATGGCAGGCACCGCAGCGCGCTCGATCGGGCTGCGGCTGCGATCTCTGTGGTCCTTGCGGTAGTCCCCATTGGCTGGCTTGCCTCTGCGGAAGATAAAGAGCTGTTATGCGCGGCCCCAGACGGCATGCAAAGTGCTTCACCTGTACTGCCCACAGAGGACTCCTCAGGACCTGGGGAAGCTGGGCAACGGTGAAGAAGTGGTCGGAGAAGCTTCTTTATTCGAATTTTAATTTCAGATGGTTTGCATCTTTTATTCTCTACTCAGAGAAGAAAACACCCCAAATAAAACTTTGCTTTGCTTTCGGTGAGCCATGTAATTAACCGCCCAGTGCACTATAGTTACGCATAATAAACTGGGCTTGTTGTCTTTATAAGCAGAAATATCACGCTTCATCTGAGCAGCTCACCGTTCTTACAACAAGCAACACATTACAGCGTTCATTATGGGAATGGATGTGGAGGTGATCCAGACATGAAACAGACACCTGAGTGACAATATCACAGGTGAACAGACACCTGTACACTCAACTGGTTCCACTGGCTGCAGGAACAGTCATGCTCTTGTGGGGAGTAATTTGTGTAAAAGAACAGCACCTCAATAGCTTCCATATTCACTGTACTCTGCTTTTATTCAAATTCAGTTGTGAATTAGAAAGCACAAACATTTAACATGTAGCCTGATCGAACCAAAGTCTGAAGGCACGGATTAGTTTCAAAGGTGACATTTACAAGACAGGATCTCTACTAAAAAAAAAAAAGAAGAATATGAGCTGCACAGCTTCAAGGTCACCTGTCTGTGCAGCGGGTTTAAATACCAGAAATAAAGTGCATTTTCTTACTAAGAGAAAATAGATGGGTCCTCAGTCTGCTTAGGGAAAATCTCACCTTCAAACAAGAACATCCAAAATGTACCAATTCGAAAGAAGAGAGGTGTATTTTCTCCCCACCACAGTGGTGTTGTTATACAGTACATTACGCCCTTCCTGTAGAATCAGGCTACACATGCTGCCAACTGTACAGAGGCCCAGGAAGGGGACTTCTGGGCTGTTCAAAGTTTAAATCAGAGCTTCTAAGAAGCCTGACAATACTAAAAATAATAATAAGTGGCTGACTTTCCGGATGAGTTTATAAGGACTGTGTAGTTGCCTTTGTTGATCCTGCAGCTTCTTTAATCATAGATTTGTGGTTCTGATGCACGTTGAGAATGTTCTCCATCACAGCGGCACCACAGATCGCTTTCACACTCACAGCCTTTCAAATCTATCCCTGCAACAACTTCAGGAAGCAAAATCCGCAAAAGTATTCAAGCTTCAGAGTGTAATTAACTTTCTCAGTGCGCCCATTATTAAAGTCCTTCCATAAACTGATAACATTTATAGACGGATCTTTGTAGTTTACATAGTCTACAATGACTGAGTGGCAATACAGGACAACAGATAGTAATGCCTGAGAAGTTCAGTAAGCTCAAAACTGAATAAAGAAATAAATAAGAGCTTGGTTTGTGGCTCCAAGTCATTCTGGCTTTAGGCCAGGGGTCTAAAAACTTTATTGGTGGGCCTGGTGTCTTCTGTTTTTTGTTCCAACCTCAGTAGTCGATTAAGTCATTACCCTATTGTCTCACACCCATGTAGGAGTTTTCTTTCACCGTTGATTATGCAAAATTTTATTTTTCTGCCAAACACCTTGGAGAAGTATTACAATCATGCAATTATTGAATGAGACCAACTACGTAACTCAGAGGTCAGGTGGAACAAAGCCCACAAGAGGCCCTCCAGGAGTTCAGGTTTGAGAACCCTGGACCCTGTTTTGGTTGTGGAAATAGTTACCAGGTAACCAGACAGACAAGGAAACTGCACTGTACAGTGTAACATCCACCAGAAATGTCTTTTGCCGCATACAAATGGCCTGAATGAGAAAAGCCCATAGTACTTGAGGACCAAGCAAATAAAAAAAAACACAGGAGACTCAGTTTCCTTCCTTCTGCTCCTCTATTATATTAAAATGTAGGATATATTCTGGTCATTTACTCCAGACATTCAAGGTCAAGCATCCTGTATGATCTCCTCTTTGGTAGCAGGAAAGCAGCTTGCAACCCTCAAAACCATTCACGTATGCTCAGCAGTAGCT
The DNA here is from genome assembly GCF_040954835.1 of Lepisosteus oculatus. Classification (NCBI taxonomy): domain Eukaryota; kingdom Metazoa; phylum Chordata; class Actinopteri; order Semionotiformes; family Lepisosteidae; genus Lepisosteus; species Lepisosteus oculatus. The sequence goes on from NC_090699.1 coordinate 62,067,467, forward strand.
TGGTTTCTTTAAAAACAAGATACTTCACACTTCTTTAAATGGCAGGCCATACAAGCCCATTTCCCATTTCTTCTTCTCCTGTAGCTCAGCTTTCCGGCAGTGTTTGTATGGCTAACATGAAGAAACATTACTCGGAATTCTGTCTAGCCTCTTTTCTAGGCTAGTCGGGGGGGGGTGGGGGATGCAGGAAAATGGCTTCTTAAAAATATTAAACCAAAGTTCTTCTGCACAGCCTACTTTACAGCATGCATGGCTTCAATCTCCTAGACCTGCATTTAGTAAAAAGATACTGACCTTCAGCAACTGTTTATATCTGGCTCCAGTGCTCATCTTATTTTATAATAGTTGTGTAGTTCCAACAGTTCCATGGAACTAGCATTCTCATCTTCGCCTGGTAGCTTTAGTGGGTGTAACATGATACTGTTTTCTTTCACTGTATGTTTTGCTACAATACTAATATGATTTTACTTCTAGACTCTGTGGCCGATAGGTCTGAGCCCATACCTGTAAAGTCTTTTTTATAACTCGGCTAGTCAGGAGTTTGCTCACTCCCATGATGCCGATGTGAGAGCTGCCACGCTCATGACTGAATGTACAGACTGTAAACCCCATCAAGTTGGACAAACCTGCTAGCCAGAAAACAATTCAAATACGTCTCTGAATTTCAAGAACTTTTTTTTTCTTTCATTTCTTTCCCCGTCAAACTTGTGTACTTCATTTCATACAAATAAAAGGAAGTACACAAGTATTTTTTTTTCTACAACAAAAAGAAGGGCATGTATTAAATAATTGAACTCCTTTCACACCCAGAAGCAATAGGGAAGTTACAAATGCTCCAGATCAAGCCAGGCAAGAAAAATGGAAGATTCCACAAAATTTCACTGATCACTGATCAAAACTTGTGTGGCAAGCAGATGTCTAACACTCAGAATGCACCTGACATGTCCTGTAAAGAATGAATGCGACAAATGATTAGTCAGAAGGGGTTAAAGGACAGCAGTAATTTGTTCCTCTCCTCAGCTCCTCTCGCCAGCTCCAAAGGAGCTGAAATATCGGAGGGGAAATGGGAGTGTTTGGGGGGGGATTGTGGATATGGCCTGCTATCTACAGCCAATAATTGCCTCTACCTCTATAGGAAAGCGCTACCTTACGGTTCAAATTAAATTCAGATGAAAATATGAGACGGCCATCTGTTTCCACAAAAAAAGGATAAGGGAAAAAAATTGAAGTTTTTTTGGTACTAACCTAACTTTAATCATTGCCAAAAAAGCATGAAGACGGCCCAGCGTCCTCCCACAAGAAAGCCTTGGGCCTCTGAAACTTGGCATGTTGTCTTCTGGAGGAAAAAAAGGGCTGGGCACCCTTCCAAAATAAAAGTCTCCTGCTTACCCTTTGTGTTGTTCTGCTGAATTAAAAGCTTTGGCCTACTACCATATCTTGCACGGCGCACACATTTAACTTTGATCTCAAGATGACCGGTTCTATTCCCAAAAATATAAAACTTAGTACAACGGGACGGCACACTACGTAATGTAAAGATGTTCACAAACGTAAGAATGTTCCTTTTACAAAGTTCCTGGTTATGTGCAGGCTGCAATTAGTTTTTTTGAATGGATATAATATTATTTAGTCTATTATAAAATCATGATAAGCCCACAGGGACCACGTGACAAAGCAGTTTCTACTACCTTATTTAAGCACATACTCTTCCTATCAGTCTACAGTAAAGGGCTATATTTATAATATCCCCAAAGCTGCAGGCACGATGCTCTTTTACAAAACGGTGTGGCATTGAAGACCTTGAAACATGGACCAAGTAGTCAACGGTTTGCCTTGATCTTAGCCATTATCCTGAGGTGTGCAATTGCGTTCTCTCACACTGGTCTAGGAACCACAGAAGCCCTGATCAATGAAGTTAAATGTTAAATGAGTCTAGGGCTTCCTGTACAGTAGGCTTGAAATTAAATATTCAAAACTTCTAGGTCAGTTCTTTTTAACACAATTGGTTTTATTTCAATTACCCATCCCTCTGTAAACAAGGTACGGTCTAAGTTTGTAAAGTTCCTGGTGAAAAGCAGCTGTCTTCCTGAGTCAGTTAAAAGTGAATTCAATAATGACCTCTGAGATGATCTGATATTTTGTCCCCAACACTCCTTAAGTTAATGAATTACATGAATTGAGTCCCCTTTATCTCCCGACAACAACATAACGTATTAATGAGCAGTTTAAATGCTTATCCTTAAAAAAGCTTGAACTTTTATTTTTTCTTCTTTTAACTCCTTGGAGGGTTGCTTTGGAAAGATACAGGAAACATCTGGGACAAACAAAAAAAAATGGAATAGACCACAGGATACAGCGACTCTCTGCAATTCCACCATGAAGGGCATCTCTCAGAATCTTGATATATGGCTCAACACCATTTTCTGGCCCATTGTTATTGCAACACCTGCAACACTACAACAGTATAGCAAACACCTGTGGTGCCCTGCATGGCTTGATGAAACAGTTTGTCTATATGATCAGTTTTAATAAATGCATTATATTGCTTTTATCATAAGAATGATTTAAAACTTGAAAATAGAAAGAACAGAACATCAAACCCGTATTTAAAAGTCAGTGGTATACTCTGTTTGCATGCAAAATATTTGAAATCTATACACGAAAGTTCCATTAAACTCAATTTGAATAAACTTATTTGCAAATAAAAAAATAGGAAAGAGGTGAGAGTTCTTGGCAAATGTGTTTGCATACAGTCTAAAACAAACACTACATTCCATTAAGTTACACACCCAAGATTTTAAAGGTATAATCGAAAATATCATGGAACGTGCTTACAGGTTAGGATACGTACACGTTAGAGGTTTGTGGAATTTAGGTTATGGAATAAGATATTCAGCTCCAGATAAGAGAGAACTTCGCACCAGACTGCAGCTGGTCTCTTTTCTGAATTTAACAAAGTCACTTGACTAAACATACTCTACTGGAAACAAAGAAAGGAGTTTCAAAAGACATTTTTCCATGCCAAGGTAGGTTGAAAACTTTGCAGAGCTAGAAAACAATTAAAAAGCACACATAAAGGAAAAGGGAACATATGTTATACTTATCATACGGTTGATTCTTAACAGCAGGAAGCTACTCATGGAAGGGCTCTGGGTACAGATTCTTCTATGTCCTCATTAAGACAATGCAAGGAAACCATAAAAAAGCAAACAATACTTGGGTATATAGCACAAAGTGAGGGATTTAAATGGAAAAAACACGCTTTACAAAGCTTAAGTAAGACCTAGCCTAATTTGCAATATTTAGGTTTTTGTCACCATACCACAAAAAGTGTATTATAGCTATAAAGAGTTTGAAGAGCAACAGAACTTTTTCTTGGTCTCAGAGGATTATCATATACAGGTGGGTTAAATGAACTAAATGTTTCAGTCAAAAAAAAGGAGAACTCATTGAAATATACTATATCCTAAGGGGATACTACTTTAGATTCAGTAGTGAGAAAAAGGCAGCACAACTGAATCAGAAGCAACTGGAATAAAACTTTAGATTCACTTAGTTACCGAACTAACAAATGAAGAAGTAGGTTGTATGGCATATTCTATAAACATCCTTATATTCTTAGGATAATTATTATGCAAATAAAGAATTGATAACTTAAAGGTGGCTAGTAAGCTGTACATCCAGTTGCATAACAGATGTACAAATGGGAAGATTTTTGAAAATTGAAAATAAAAAATCTTAAAAGCAAAATAAGTTTAGGGATTTAAGAACGTGAAGATGCTGATTCTTCATAATTTTTTCAAACTGCTGTACAAATCCGTGAGAGTTCTGTAGTTAAATATGAAAATAAGAAAACTAGGATTCATTTTTAGTTTTTTTTTTTTAAAAAAGTCTTAAAACAAGTTAGCAAACAAAGCCCAGGTCAGGTTAAGTTAAGGAAATGATCGCACTGCAAGAGCTACATCACTGAAAAACCTATTGCACTATAAAGGAGAAGTCGTCCTTGGAGACGTTCCAGCAATAATACTAAGATTGGTAGTTGAAGGTAGGGATTTCAATTTCATACACCGGCCAAGGAAAAAAAACAACACTACAGATTATCAAAGGTTTGTTCAAAGTACAGCCTTCTGATTCTATGAGCGCTACAAAGCGAGGTACAAGTTAAAATAACAGTGAATTAGATGATTTCATCAGCTCTAGCTACCTTGGCTTTTCCTAAGCTACATGTGCTGTTTGGCAGGGCGAAAACCATGAGAAAAGGTTGTTCTGGCAGTTCCCAGCTCCCAGCACTGACTCTTATGGCAGCAGAGGCGCCTGATGGGGGAAAGGCTGATGTCAGCCCTTCTGAGCACTGCTAGCTGACAGGATAAGGAGGCCTTTGTTTTCAGCTGAACTGTGAAAATGAGAAAATGGCTTCAGCCTGACAAGAAACCTACACAACACAGGTTAGCAGGAGCCCGTGTGTTGCTTTACCCTGTCCGCTGACTATTTTTTAAGCGCAAAAAACAAAACAAAAAAAGCCCTGTTTTTTTTTTAATTCATAAATGGCGGCTACTTGCCGATGAAAAATCATAAATGTTTAAATGTATGCTGGTGTAAATGTATACTGGTATACGCTTAATCTTCATATGATACACATTGTGTTTCTTTTTAACAGTGACACAGGGCGTCACAAAATAGGAGGAAATAATTAACAGGTGTGGTACGCTCAAATGAAATGGGGGGAAAAGCATCCTACAATAATTTCACGGCTATGGGCAGCGAGCTGCACTGATCTTTTAAAGTGGAACTTTGCAAACAGGATGTTTGAAACCCACAATGTCCAATAGCTCGATTTTGTTTTCAAAAAGCTGCTTTTCTCCAAGAAAGTATTGTTTAACACAGAAGAGAGAATCTAATTTCAACATTTTAAGTATAAAGTGTGTCCTGGAGCAAAAAAGATTGGCAGGAAAGGAGTAATTTTCCTCCCACAATGCCCTAGCCTGCCCTTCGTAGCCAGCAAACCATAACAGAAACCCGACACCTCCTCCATGACTGCTGGGCTAGGAAGTGTTAGGTATCAGCACTTCACAAAAACAACCAACAATGGGGAGAATTCTACTTGTCTCTGAAGTTTAGACTTCCCTGGACAAACCTTTAAGAAATGTAAGCCAGATATTTCACAAAAGGTACATTTTTTGGAGTGTATATATTTAGTCTTTAGTTTATTTTAGATTATTCAAATATTCACATCCAGTAAAAAAAAAAGGCTTTGTGTACATAGTGGTGTAAAGTTAAGAAAATGAAGATATTTTTTAAATGAAACAGATCCTGTACTTTGTTAAGGCTTATCACCTGCTGACCAATATAAGACTACACACTGCACTGTCCAGATTTTTTCTATAGATATATATTTGGATAATTTAAGTCCAGATGTGAGCAATTTAAAATTTGGTGAATTCCTGACATTTTAGTATTACAGGTGGGTAGCTGCGTCAGCATGCGTAGGCCACAAAGGAACAAGTAATAGGTTTATTCCATGCTGAAAAAAAGAAGAAAGAAAACACAATGTTTCAGACATGGAGCCTTCTTCAGGTGTGTTAATTTTAGTATTACTGCCTCCTAACACTCAGTACATGCCACACTTTTCAAGATCTAGAAACACTCCTTCTACTACTGTAGGCATTACAATACACAAATGCCACCAACAGCCACTTTTCTTTTCCTCTGCAATTAACAAATTCAAATCACATGGTTAAAAATTAACCTTGATGTGAACAGAAGAGCACTTTCTTCTAAGACTGAAAAAGGCCTTTTGTAGACAAGGACAGGCTGTAGGAGAAGTTGAAACCACAGTGCAAAGATCATTAATTTAGTGGGTGGAATAATGCGCTACATAAAAAATCTGTTTGGTGCTTTTACATGTCAGTGGTAACTAAGCTGTGGAGTACCAATTTGAAGTACAAATGTCTTCAGTCGCAGTTTATTTCAAATTCTATGACTTTATTTAAATGAAAAGATCCATTTCTCAAAGTTTTACAATCAGTAGTTACTGAGGATTTACAGTAGTGAGTCTCTGAAGCGTCACAAAACTCAGTTTTTCGTGTTGCATGAAATTCACTGATTTCCAGTCAATGACAAACCCAGTACTAAAGGAGTAAAGCAGCCCAATTCAAATGAATAGATCACACAGCCATCCCAAATTTCAACACAGTCATCCCAACTTCACCACAACACTTTACTTCCAGTGTGATCAAAACATGTTTATTTGGCCCTGAAAACATGTTTCAAATAGTTAAAGGGATGGGATAAGACAGTGATTTGCCAGCTAAATAAAAATGTGCTCACTACGTTTAACAAAAGGGATCAATTCTTTTTTCAAGCCGAAGCACCTCGGATTGTTTGGTTCCCTCCAGCACTTGGATCCTAATTTGTTACGCAAATTCCAAGGCCATGAACTACAGACTGGGTGCTCTGACTAACACCTCAGTGAGTTATTTAACAATAAATAGCTGTGTCTGTAGTCTTATGACTGAACACAGTGCCTTTGAAACAGGCAGGAATCTCAGGAATCCAAAGGCCTCTTGAGCAGCTACCATGAAGGCATGGCCAAGCACCACAAACAGACTATATGCTCCAATCACCGTCCAGGAATGCAAGGAATCTTTAGACCTCAGCTCCATGCCAACCGCTGCAGTATTCCAAAGCCCGAGAATTGTGCAGGAAAAACCCTTTTCAATTGATATGGCCTTTCTATAACCTCAAAGAAACAGACAGGGTTTCTGCATCTGCTATGTTTACCCTGCTCATCCACGAGTTAAGAGAAATAAATCCATCAGGAGTAGTACAATTCAGCTCCATCAAGCTTTGTAAATGGATGTAATATACAGATATGAATGCAAAGTGCTGTGCTTTTTATCCTGCACATCTAATTGACCATTGAATTGAATATTCACTCTCATTGTGAAGCCGAGAGTAGTCTGATTGATATTATGACATCACTACAGCCAGAGTAAAAACTGTGAAGAATAAGAAAATGACAAAAAACAGGAATAATTGACTTACAGCTGTGCAGCAAATAATCGGCTCATTTTGGCCACGTGCTCATTGTCACAGTCAAGTTCATCCTCTACTTGGTCCCCACTGAATTTCCTCTTATTTGGGCTGATGGGTGGAGGCCCTGTCCTATGATTGGAGACAGAAGACATAGGCATGGACTGCATTCTGGGCTCTGCTCTTAAAGCAGCGTCACCTGCAAATCAGAAGCAAAACAATGCATCTTAGTAAACACGACTAATAAAACACCATGTGATGAAACTTAAAAAAAACTGAACTTAGACTTCAGCGTGCATGCTACTTTAAGTGTTTCGCAAGACAGAAAACCCAGATACCAAAAAACATTACTGGAAAACCATCTAAGAACGATTTCATAAAATTGATATATTCACAGTCTAAAGGGATCAAAGCACTATTAAGTGCAATAAAATGTGGTCTTAAAATCATATAAAATACAGACATTCTAGGATAAGGAGCTTTAATTTATGTTCAAAAACAATTTGACAACAAAATCAAAAGATTTATAAATGGCAACACACAGCTGCACAACTAAAATGTCAAATTACCATAGAATATATTCAAAAGCATAGTATTAAATTCAGCAATGTATGAATCATATGGTCATTTCTTTTGCTTCTTGCTGTACAATACAAGACACTACCAAGTCTTTACGATGCCTGGGTGTTTTTAATTAAAACACTGTGTACAACTGTGTACTTTCGAACTACAGTACAGTCTCTTTGCTGAATATAGCATTGTGTACACAAGAAAAGCATAATTGTCAGTTGGGAGCACATATCTATTTTCAGTATATCTGGAACTTGACAGGAACAAGTCTGCCTAAATACTGAAGGATCTGTTTGTGAAACTTTAAGCAGAAAACCAGTGTTTTCTAGATACAACTGAAAAACATAGGTACTGTATCTCACGGTAGACCATACAACAAGATGAGTAGGATAACAGCTCAGTTTCAAATAGCAGTGACAAACGGACCTTTCTGCTAACAGAAGGTTTCACTAAAACAGGCGAGATCACAGCAATACAGTGTTTAGCAGTGCTATGTACAGTATATTTCATCCTTTAAAGACCCTCTATAACCAGAAAAAAATCATTCTTTCTGTTGAAAGTCATTGTTTATCATAATGTATTATCTTTTTACTGCAGATCAGGCGCTTTTCAAGTCACATTCTTTGCCATTAAAATTCCTTTGCAAAATTAGACTACGGCAAAACCGTTCACTCTCAAATCAACACAAAGGTAGTAGCCTTTGAGGTACATTTCCTTCCTTAGAAAATGAACTCCCACACAATCCACAGGTAACTTTTCCTCTGCAAAACCTTTACAAAGATATTAACTCCCAATTAATATTTTCTGAGCTTCGACTGGATTTTAATGACTGTAAGAATAGTAATAGAAATCATTGTTTGTCCCCATCAACCCATTTCAATTTTCAACACAAGCGAAAAAACCACAGCTCTGTCTTCTAAACAAACGGCCCATTTTCCCGACTGGCTTGTCTCTTGCAGTCTGACCGCGCGCCATGGCAACGGGAATGACATCATTGGCCTGGCAAGGAAAAGCTCTGATAATACAACTACATTTCTGCAAATACTCCGTGTCACAGCTCCTGCAGCGTATTACTTAACTGACATGTCTGCTTGAGAAAAGTAGAACCTACGATATGCAACAGCTTATCTGCAAGCAGTTAAAGGATAAAGTGTTCAAATACACTTAATGCACTTGCTAATCTGAATAAAAAGGGAACAGCCTAAAAACTGCACTGAAAAACATACAGCCACTGTAAAAACAAGTTTACACATTGAGATAATCCCAAAAATGGTTTCACAAAGTACTCAAAAAAACTAGTACTAAAATAAAGCTAATTTATACAAAGTTACAATGTAAATGCATACAAATCGGGTGTTTAGCATTCAGCTCTACTACCAAGCTATAAGAACAAGAGGATAAAGGGAAACTTGCACTCACCCTTCCTCCCACCCATGCATGAAAAATGTTTTTTGTATCACATTCAGCACATCAAGGGCACCACTAACCTAAAAATGGAGCATGAGCCACCTGAGTTTTGATGATCAAAATATTAAAATATTACCCAGGTTTGTTTTTTTCCTGCCTCGAGTCTGTAAACGAAACTGAAATGTAGCCTATGCACAAGAGACGTGCAGCAATACAAATCTCTGCATGTAGATTTCAGCCGGATGATTAGGTTGAAGATGCATTGCACTAAGCTCTATGAATGGAGGCAGGGGCTGGGAGCATATCTTGCCAAACAGCGTTTGTGCTGAGACAGAGCATTATAGTACAGTAACTTTTGTTGAAGAAAAGGTCCTGAGCCATAAAGATCATTATCTGTCAAGAAAGGCGCATTAAAATGTTTGATCTAATCAAAGGCAGTCATTAAGTGAAAATGATCAAAGCAAGGCTCTCTCTTGCTACTTCAAAAAGTAAACTCAGGATGAGATCGTGTTTCAGGGCTATATGATCATTTTTTCACAGCTTTATAGCAAAGGTGCTACACTAATTTCAGCAGGCAGTTCAGGTTACGGATGCAATGCGACACAAAAGTGCTGCTTTTAGGAAAACAACTGGAAAAGTCAATGAGAAAACAATTATAGTGTTAGAAGTAATTAAACTTAAAATGACTGAAGTGAACACGAATCATAAAGGCTCATAAGTGGGGAGTCTTTTCCAAGTTCCCAAAGTTAAACTTTTTGTACTTCAGATGAATACAAAGACAAAACACTCGTGACCAGCTGCACATTAACACATTTCACAAGTGTTTGGGTTTTACCCTTAACACCCAGAGAGCACGATCCCCTCAAATCACAACACAAGCAAGACTGAACAAAACAGCAATGCAATATCACTTTGAGGTTTTCACCTTTCAGCTCAAAGCAACTTTTTGGCCGCGTTCAGCAAGAAAAGTGTCAGTGTCAGCATTCTATCTGCTGGCTCTGTGCGATTGAATTGAAGCCAACCACAGAATGCAATTGCTTGCAGGGATGCCATCGCAGGCGGCTTGAAAGCCAGCAGCAGCAATGCGCACCAGATGTCATACAAGGCCCGAGGAGGCTGGAGAAAAAAAACTGCCGACCCAATTCGCTCCAGTCAGGCGCCGACAGCCCAGCCTTAGGCTCATGTGCACTCTTCACTCTAAACAAGTTATCTCTTGAAAGCAATGAATCAAGCTTCTCTCCTTTTTAGGCCAATGACTGTCAATGAATGGCACTGGATAATGAATACAAAAAGGGAGACAGCTTTAGGCACTGACTTTTTTTAATTTAAAACTAGTTTATTACATAAGCACACTAGAGTCTGATACAGAATGGTACTTATAAAAAGGCCTAATACGCCATTTTCCCTTATGGCTATGAAATGTCCTACTGCATTTACTTAAACACAACAAATAAAAGTCCCATCTTGCTTATGTTGTTCAAAGCCATGAGTCATGAAGAAGAAAGTGGTCATATAAAGCGCACAGAGGTGTGTATGAAGAGTCTACAGCTCCAGCCTTCACTAGGCCATGTTGTTAGTTTTGTCTGGGGACTCAATGAACCTCTTTTCATACCTAGCCCTCCAAAAGGTAGTAGAGTGGGAAAATAAACTCAAGTCGTGTCATGAGGGAAGAACAGGCATTTTTTGGGAGAATCCAAGGCTTCATGGGCTCAGGAGTTCTGCGAGTTGCCTTTGATGGGATCTAAAAAGATCTAAACAAAGAGCCATCAGAGGAAGAAACCTCTCCTGTTCCCATGGAGACGACAGCATCGGAAGGACATAAAGTTCATAGATACGAAGAAGAGTAGAAAAGCTTTTTCTGTACTTTCTCAAAACACAGGTCATATTGCCATCACGATTATATATAGCTAACTAAAAAGGTATGCACTGATGTGACATTTACAATAAACCAGAACATGACCAGATTGTTCCACAACACTAACATGGTCTGGCTCAGGAACAGATTCACGTAAGATGTAAGGCAAAAATCTGAAACACAAATATTCACAGGGTGAAGTGAGGCTGGAAACATTTCGAGAAGCAGGTGATTGTTTTGAAAAAACACATTTTGAAAAAGCACCAATTCTTGAAGAACTCTTAAAACTATTTCTCATTGAATGTGTTCAGCCTCATATGAAACAATTCTAGCGTGGTGGCAGTGTGGTATCACACGTAGGGCCCCGGACTCATCATGTGAAAACTGTAGGCTTTCTGTTTCACAGGTACTTTTACTTTTCAGACTGCCCAGATGCATAATAATAATAATAATAATAATATTATATGAACCAAATAATAGTAATAAGATGACTTACTCTAGCAACTGTCTTTGTCGTCAGTGCCCTTGCAGCTGTGAAAACTAACCCTAGATGTTGATGGTGTTTTCACTAAAAAGCAACTCAGAAGCAAAGACACTGGTTGAGGAAACTAAAATTAAGAAATCAGCATAAACCAAAACAATAGGACAGTAAACAAACCTAAGTCGGAAGTTGACAACTCCAAAAAGCTTGAAATTGACTGCAAAACTGTGGTCCAAATCTTACATTGTTAAATTAAAAATAGGACACACATTCGCTGTGCTACTGTCTTGAATGGTGGCTCTGATTGTACATTTCTACCCTCTGTCACTAAGCCATGTGATTAAACAGTGGAATGGCTGGGGGAAACATTCCAGCTAGCAGCCTGTTCATTAACTGGACCTGAGATCCATTATGCAGGCAGTTAAATAATGAAGGAACAAGTAATAGGTTTATTCCATGCTGAAAAAAAGAAGAGAACACAACGTTTCGGCCTTGGAGCCTTCTTCAGGTGGCCTTCTTCGACACCTGAAGAAGGCTCCACGGCCGAAACGTTGTGTTCTCTTTCTTCTTTTTTTCAGCATGGAATAAACCTAGTACTTGTTCCTTTGCAGCCTACGCATGCTGACGCAGCTACCCACCTGTTAAATAATGAATCCTTACATGTAATACCAGGTTAGTACTTGAAAACAATCCCTGGAAAGCAGTAGTACCTCTTGTAACACTTACAGTCACAGTTGCAGTCAGGATTTATTTTAATAAAGAGTATTATTAAAATACTTTTCTTGCTTAATCAAAAATATAAACCTTTAGCACACTAGTTTAGAATAGACGATAAAGGAAAAGTTTTCCCTGCATAAATAAAAAATATTAAAACTTAAAAATCGAATGTTTCTTTCAGTTATTGCAGGAAGAATATGCTAAACAGAACTCTCCTTTATAAACATCCATCTTTTTTATATCTGGTCAACAAAATAGCCACAGCTCAGACAGTGAAAAGCTGCCTGTTGAATTCTATAAATGCAAACATGGAGGACTGGGCACAAATACACACTCCTTCATGCCAAAGATGTGGAAAGTTACAGACCAAGAAAGATCTTCAGGTAACTCAGAAATAGTGCATGCGTTTTAAGATGACTCACGTCCAAAGTTTTTATAAAAAAGTAGGCCACAAGCAAGTTTAGTCCTTACTAATTTTCTCTCTCCTCCTTCTCCATTATTTGCATACTACAATGCCTTGTGCATTGAGGAAGACTGTTCTATTACAGAAGCAGCTTAATATCCTCATAGCCTTCGGTATCAGACTATCAGTCTCTGCATTTATGCCAGACAAACACAAAGTGTTGTCTGCACAAAAGAGTCCAAAATGCTTCCATAGGAATTTAGTAACAATTCTGTGCAAAACTTCAAAATATGGGCGTAAGCAAGTATTTGCTCAACTCTGAGCTTTCCAAGACAGCTTATAAATTATGCCAAAAACATACTTCACAAGTGTGTAGATTTTGTTTCAGGGTGTAATAAAGCTGAACCGCCATAAAGACAACGTCAGCTGATTAGCCTGTCTCAGAATCAACAGCGAAATACAAACCAGAGGAAAAGTCGAAGCTATGGACAAATATGTTTTAAACTAAGAAAAGGAGGGGCTTCCTGACACAGGGTTGAGGGGAGTCTGATCTGATTCTGGACTATTGTTTGAACCATTAGCCACTGTTTATACTACACACTCTACACAGGAAACAGAACTCTGGCACACATGACGGAAATCACAAAAATGACTTGAAAATTCTAATTACAGTGAGTCAGCCCCATTCGAGCATTATGAAATTTGTATTCCCATCAAAACAAAACGCTTGGAAATGAAAAGCAATTCAGTATGGCTTATTATGGCAATGCTTGTGTAATTGCACAATAAGGCTGTGCAAATGGAACTCAGAACAGTACCACAGACAGTATGTAGCTGCGGTGCCGATTGCTACGTACTGTACTTGATAAAACGCACAACAATAAGTGACCCTATTCCACAAGTTGTGAGCTGTGTGGCACATGAAAGGACCGATTCATTCTTCACAAATGGAAAAAAAAATCTGTTTACAGCACATAGACAGCTGTACTAAAGTTCAATGTGTGTTCACTGGAAACAGCACATGCAAGCGAGGAAGGCAATGATACAGTATGTAAAACTTTAAACATTTGTCACATATGTTTGTGGTTCAGCTGTTTATACTGGAAAACAATTTTAAGGAGAGAAAAAAACAGTGCAATAATGACAAATGACTTTCACTATTTTTAAACCATGTTTTTTTTTAAATCCTCATTCCTTGTTTAATGGACATAAAAAGGAACAAGTGACAACACATACTCCCAAGCAAGTCTTCCTGAAAGTGGAGCATTACAGCGTAAGACTGAGTCTTTGCATCTATAAAACACTATAAACTTAACATTCTTCACTCACCTGAAAATTCAATACATTACATAAGGGATACCTCAATGAAACCAATACAGTAGTTCTTAACATCCCAACCTATTTTACACTAACGTTTTTGAAAACATTACTAAATCCCTCCATTCCAACTTTCACATTTTACTTTTGCAACAGTCTGAAGTGTTAATTTCTGCCGATTTATACAGCTGGGCTTCTTTACTGAATCGGACTGAAGTACTTCCAGAGGATAACAGCAGTGCCTCACCTGAGATTTGATGACTACTACACAGGACAATTGTAAATCCCACTTTGCCATTAAGGCATTACAGTGAAGTGTTTCTCAACAGAATTCTGCCTCTTTAAGAAAAACGTTCTATTATATAACCTAATACCTCTGTAATATGTGGAGGATTACACAACTAATATAATGCCTCCAGCAAATAAGTATACTAAATTAGCAGTAAGCAGTATAATTCTTTTCATAGCACATTCAGCTAAACAAACTTTCAGAAATACAGCAGTAGAAGAACTGAAGATTTGAATGTGAAGTCTTAATTCTAGATTCATATTGGAATTAATGTACAGAGAGAAACTACAAATATCCATCAGACAATTAAGAAAGACCCAAGGGAGTTAAATACAATCGAAGGTAATCTCACGAGATCATAATGGATGTATCACAGCAATTCAAGAATTTATGACCAAAGATTGCTGATATTTAAGATTTGCCACACTTCGGGGGTTCTTACAAATACTTTCTTTGATTTGACTGATTGCAGCAGAAACACCTACTGAGTTCAAAACACTTTAAGCCCCGAGCATGCTTACTAAGGAATTTCAAAGAGAAGAAAGTCTTTGAGAGTGCTGTGCCTAAGTTAGCCATGTAGTAAGGATCACTGGAAAGTTCTGGAAAGTGTCTTAATCTAAAACTTTTTCTTCTTTTTTACTGTAAATGTACAGTTCGAATGCAGAAACATTGCAAAGCAGGTTCTGTATATATACAATAATCTTTGGAATGGCCTTGTAAAACATTGCACCTTAATGGCAACACGGGGAAACACATGTTGCAACATAACTTCTCCTCCACACGTGAGAATAAACTTACAGCTTAGTTCGTTGCCATTGTCTACGATTGGCCTTTCTTTGCAACTGTAAATTGGAGAAACGGATCCAAAACCTTCCTTAAAAGTTCCGTAGCACAAACCCTGGCTCGCCAACGGAGCAATTAAAGGTTTTACACCAGGACTCCACATTTTCTGCTACCTTCAGAACTAGAATATGAAAAACCTGAACGCTTTGTAGCTTCGCCACCTTACAGTGCACTGGCTTCCTGATCTGAACAGAGTACAAATCAGAACGAACCACAGATGTTTCTGCTCAGAATGCAGCCCATATCACATTACTGTCATTTGACAAGTGATTGCTGTGAACAGGAGGCTGGTACAGAGTGCTTCAGCTGCCCAGACTCCCAGACCATTCAGACAAGACCTGGAGTTTCTCTGATAAGCTCAAACCTCAAGACATTCAACAGATAACGGAATCCCTTGAACCGCTTTTAATAGGAAAACCATCAGCAGATCTCACTACTCCACACTAGCACAGAAAAGTGTCCATTTGCTGCATTGCTAACTTAAACATCATACCTCAGCTCAAATATATACAGTAGTACTAAAACACAGATAAGGCTAATTTTGAACTTTAGAGTATCTGATAAGCCCAGGTTTTAAATGCTGTCTGCTGTAGTGTTTTACAGTCAAGATCTTCAGATAACTGGAGATGATCACAACTGGAACATTCTAACAAGACAAGCTACAGAAACATTGAACAAGTACTGTATACGAAAACTGGTTTTGATCTTACAGAAACATAACTACCGCGATGTCTTTAGTTTCCCCACCCGGTATAGTTGTTAAACCCTGAAAAACCATTTCAGGACTGTGATTTCTGTGGTTATGATAGAAATCAAAGATGAATTCTAAAACTGAGAGCCACACTGCGTTGTGACAGCAGCGTGACATTCAAAACGTTTTATTGTTGAACTAGGTTTTAAATTACCGGACACATCACAGGAAAGCAAAAAAAGAGACCACAGCAACTGGTCTGTAAAGAATCTTCCTTTAAACAATTAAAGTTTTTAAGCTAAGTATGAAAACCATATGTCTCTTTACAAGGACAAATCTCTCCTCTCCAAATGACAATGACGCTAAACTTTCTCTCAACTACTTCCAAACTTCGGGAAAGCGTCTGGCCTTCCCTAGAAATAAATTGCAGCAACTGTCTGTGTGCGGTTTCAGTTAACAAAAAAACACTGCATTCTCAAATCTAATTAGTCGAGTACGGCCTTCTTTCCGTTATGTCGGCAAGCCATTGTAATTCGTTCAGTTTGCACGTAGTAAAGACGTGGTCGCAAGATATTTCACCGGACACCTCACTCAGCACATATTTCATAAGCAGCACAGCAATTAACTTTCACTACACGACGAACTCGATCTCCTCATTGATAAAAGCTCGCTTTCCTTCAAGGAAGGGAGGGGTTAGTGTGTCCGATTACTCCCCACTACGGGGCAGGAAACATCGTCCACTGTCGGTGATTTTTTTTTCCCCCCGTCCTCAGTTCAGCCCAGGAAATAAGTCAAACAAAGATTGAAGTCTGTACTACACCCGCCCCACCTCTGAACACTGCCATTTCAACACTGTCAAAAACCAGACGACGGCATCCCTTTGTTAATACGAAGTCACGTCTCCGAAACCATGTTATTTTAAAAGTAGTAGGAAAAGGAGTAGTCTGTACCAGCTAAGCTGGGACGTGATGCAATTTCCGTGCCCTCAAGACACTTTTTTTCCCCCCGCCAACCTGTTACATTACTAATTATGCAACGTAGCAAGGAATCTCATCAAATCGTGTTAACATTAAATTACAGAGGCGATATATTTTCATGAAAGCAAGGTTTTGTGTGCTAAAAATAAGGCACCGATCCGAAGACGTCACTAAAAAAACATCTGAAAACCCCCCTGGATAATTTGACACCGCTACTACAACAATGGCCTTGAAAAGCAACAATGTAAACGCTAGGGGTAAAAGAAACGCACACACACGCGAAAAGTTACGGTTTACCTTCGTAGCAAAGAATCCCAATGTTGTTGTTCATTTTGTCCAGATACTGGTAGTTCAACAGGTCCATTTTCGTAAGAAGCATTTATTGGGTTAGCAAAAAGACCAGCTTGTTTGCTTCCACCCAGGAGAGAGAGAGAGAAAACGGCACGACCGCTCGCTCAGCTTGTCTAGCACACAACTTCAAAAGCTAAAGGCCCAGCCTTTAACTTCTCTCTAAGCAAAACAAAAAAAAACTTCAACCCGTCAAGGGGTGATGCTTTCTTTAAAAGTAAGGGGCCGTATTGCGGTTTTCGCAAGGTTTTTAGAAAACCCTTGTGTATGCTGCGCTTTAAAAATAGATTTTGAAACTGTTGTTGGGACAAAAAGAGAGACGCGCCAGTTCTCCTCACAGCCCGCTGCAAGTTAACTGCACTGACAAGCAGGCTATGCGTGGTATGACTCGTATGTAAACCAGTTTCCTCTATGTAGGCTCTGGCCACTGGGCATGCTCGTTAAATCCCTGGAGCGCCTCAAATGTCAGGGATTTTTTCTGCACAAGATCAGCCCTCCAAAAGCGTCGAGGGCTTGAGCGAGTGAGGGAAATCACGAAGAGATGGAAAGGGGGCCCCCCCAAAAAAAGGCGGAGCCATGTTAGAACTGCGTGTCACAGGAAACAGTGCTGCCTCTGCGAAAATAAAATACAAAGAGGTCTTTTCAAGGATGCACAGTCTCCTTACTTTCCCCACACATAGTATTTATATTTAGAGCATTTCAATCATTGGAGTTCAGTATAAAATCTGCAAGAGCACAGAAAAAAAAACCGGTTGATCTAATAATAAAGTCTTGTTCCATACAGAGATTGTAAGACTGAAATCTGCCCGTTGTACGCCCAAATATTATTTAGGAGTTTTGCTTGTCAATGAACTGATCTTAATTCTTAAACTATCCCGCTTTTAATTGGACAAAAAAATATTCACAAATGTTCATATTTATTTGTGGTGGTGGAGGGGAGTCACTATTACCTGTAAAGCGCTTTGAGTGGAGTGTCAAGAAAAGCGCTATATAAGTGTAAGCAATTATTATATTAATTATAAAAAAAAACTTTGTTAAAGGCAAAGCTGACATGACATCAGTAATCAGCAAGCTGCTGAAACAACCAAATGTCTCCGTTATTTCTAAAAATTTCTTGGCAGGCCACGGCTACTTTATCTGGTTTTTAACATCTGTATTTGACACAGTAACAATTCAAAAAGTGTAACGACACGTTGATAGCAACAATAACACAAATATACATTCAAAAACACTTTTAAGGTAAAATCGTGGACTTCAGAGCAGTAAGACATGTACACAATATTGCAGCTTAGGAAAGTCTCACATTCTACATGGATTAAGCTATAGCGAAGGCCCTATCAGAAATGTAAACAATGCTTTATACAAGATAGAGGTATCAGAAGATACAATCTCTACAATAACAGAGGATTGTGGTTTTACACTGGAAAACCCCTTTCCAAGAAATCCCACTTTAACAGCCAGAGATCAAATAATCAAATGTATGTCTATAACGTGTACTAACAATGCTACAATTAATTACAAAATATTAAACGGAGATCTATAGGCCAGGAGCAGAATAGAACCGCTATAGAAACCATGTGTATGAGCAGTTTTATTTCTTAACATTTCATCATTTTATCATCTTGTTGCATATTGCAAATGAAGACGCAACCCTGAATTCAAACATTTTCCCAAAGAAAGCTTCTGCATAGTCCTTGTGTTTTTAACATAGGTTAAGATGTCTTTAGATGAATTATCAGTACCTAAACTCCAGTCTTAGTTATATTTAAAGGTTATCGTACTGAAATGCCTGCTTTGAGTTTAGAATAAAAAGCATGTTGACATATAACTTCGAGGAGGAAAAAAAACACTTTTTATATTGAAAAACCTTTACAGTAAAGAAAATAGTACTCATATGAATGAGTTTTAGCCCTCGAAGGCATGGTAAAAAAGTAAATGTGAAGAAATGTATTTTTAGGAACCGTCTCCTGGAAGCTTTTAATTCTGTTGATTATGAAATCTCCCAGGGTTCTGTGGTATTCTGAGGATTTTAGCCCTACATAATCTCTCTCAAAGAGCAATTACTGAGAAGTCAGTATTGTTTTCTGCGTTAAGTATGTTCTAGCTAAGCAGGATTTATGTTCTCCACAAAAGTAAACATCAGGTTCTGGGAAGAAGTTTTATATAACCATCCAAGCTAACCCAAAGTAATAGGTGTGCACACATCCTGCTTAATGCTTTGAAATATGATGACAGAAATTAAAACATTAAACAGACTAAGAAAGAAATGTTTGGCTTTAGATTCACTATGGTTAGTCATGAAGTTGTAGTTGCATATACATCTACGATTAACTGACACTTTTTAAAACAGTTAACAGATTTAGTGAACTCTTTTTAAGACCACTTTCATTAAAGATGAAACTTGAAAGACAATCTAGAGACACAGGGCAGCCATTCAGTCTGTAAAACCTGAAATAATTATAAATACTACAGCACAAACAAACATATCCTTGATATTAACAAGGAGAATCAGAAGTAAAACCAAAGATTTTAACTCCTCCAAAAAACATGAGCACAAACCATAAATTCAACTAGATGCTTGACAATCCATCACTTGCAACTCTTTTGTGGACAATCCCCAGCTAAATTTCTAAATAAAAGCTATGAGCTTTAATGCTGATCTTGAAACGCAGTATGCAAAATTCCATGCAATACTACACTGACCCCTAGTGGTAAATATATCCAGAATTCAATTTTCATGACGTTCAAGGCTAGGTCTTGAATTTTTAAAAATTAAAGCCAGCATTTTGTGGGGTTTAATGATAGGTCTCATGAACTCTCACTGAAGTAAAGCAATTCAAAGCATTTTTGCTAGAAAGTGTGTCCAACAAGGATGTTTTAAAAGGCATGAACAGCTTGTCTTTGAACAGACAGAACATATCATTTATTAACAGGCTGCAATAAGAAGAGGAAACCTCTAAGTAAAAAAACTTAAGCAACAATTTTCCTTAATTTTCTCATCTACCAATGTTACTACTGCAAATCATTTTTTAGCAATCCATGATCTTTACTCTGTTTCTTTAACATGCTGCCCAGGAACCTTTAGAAATGGTAGAGAAATGGACTGGAGTGTCCAGAAAAGTGCAATATAAGTGTAAGGAATTATTAATTAAGATGTGGGATTAGTAAGATTTCAGTAAGAAGATGATCAACAGCACTGTCCTACTGATAGATCTTGTTATACGTTATAAAACTATTATATATGCATGTAAGGCCAGCACAGAGCCACAGTTATTATCACTGGTCTCTGGAAGGATCCTGGAGTTTGCATATACTCCTTATGTCCACATGGGACTTTTCTGCCTGCTCCTATTTCTTCACACCTTCCAGGGATGTGCTGGCTATGATAACTAGCATCTCTAAATTCTCCTGGTGTGTGCATGCCCTGCAGGACACAGGCATCGCATCAAGGGTGCCCTCCTTGCATGCCCAGTGCTTACAGGAAAGACTCCAGGTTACAACACCCAGTGGCGCACACTGTGTTTCTGTACTGTCCAATAAAGAGGTAAAAAAAACACATCAGAGGTAGTTTCCAGAACATGTGGTTTCTCATTTGCTGCGGATTGGGTTTGCCTTGCATTAAGATGAAAGAAATGAAATATAGCAACGTCTTCTTGAATTAGGTTTAAACACGCAGGAGTCACAGGGCTCCACCTGAAACGTGTTTACACTGCACAAAACCCGACTTGTCTAGTCCACCTGGATTTAGAGCCTGACAAGACGTTAGACGATCACAACATCGCACTGCAGGTGGGTAGACACCCAGGTGGTAAGGCTTTCACAAACCACCATTACAACACTCCCAAAATCCTCTGCTCTGCACCTGCGATTTATTCCAGGTCATCAGAGTGATGAAAATCTCATCAATCAGGGCAAACCTCACTACCTTCAATCAATCCACACTGCAGCTGTGACTGTGGAAGGTTTGTGAATGCATTTCATTAGACAGTTAGATGGATGACTGACTCCTAAGGGGACAGGTAAAGGTGTAAACTATCCAGAATCACAGAGTCGGAAATCCCCCCACCCCCAAAGGACTTGTTCTGCTTCAGAATAGAGGATTGAGAATAAATTACTGCTTGGAATAAATCTGCTTCACTTCGCATTTTCAATACCCATCAACCAAACACTCAGAAGGGTCAGCAGGACACCAGCCACAGTGTCTGTCATTCTAGGTTTCACTAATTGCTAGAAATGCTTTGTTGACCTTGTCAAATATTCAGTCAAATGCGGACTGTTTTAAATTGACAGGTCCTAAATGGGTTTGAGGCAGAGGGAATAATAGCTAAAAAAACAGCAGCGAAAACAGATCTAGCCTATTGTTTCACACATTTACACACATAATGGACATTCAGGTAATAATAAAATTAAAAGGCTGACTTCCAAAAACTCAGGTTATTAACACAAAAGACTTTCAGGGCAACATGCTCTACCGCTGATTGGAAACATTTTCTGTAGCTATACTGTTTGATATAAAGGAACCTTTACTGTACAGCTCTAAAGCTCATGAAAGGCTAATCCATCATGTTGTACTAAACTATTACATATTAATATAGATCATATTACTTATGATCTCAAGAATGAAAGTGAACCATTCAAACAAAAGTCTTGAAATCCTTTGCATGTGAGGTTTGCCAACGGTGTCAAAATTCAGGTTTTTCAGGTCACATGTTGACAATATTGATTCATGCTTCAGTTTGCCGTCTTGATGTTTGGTTGACTTCAACATTTGAAACTTAAGGTGTTATTTACTTAAAGCAGTTTTATTAACATATGCCACATATATTACCATTCATGTTCCTGGAGGATATCCTCAACAGTGTATACCCAAAAGTACATGAAATGTTTAAAAATGTTCAGTTTCTGTAAAGAGAAAAAACGACACTGTTGTTCCGACAGCTAAAAGTAGGATAAGGAGGAAAGGCTGCCTCACCCAGATTAATTTACACAGCAACTCCCTGCTGAGTATCAATGTAATTTTCCCTCCGGTCAAACCACCACACACAGTTAAAAACTGGAACTTCTAAGTTTCGTACTTCATCCAGTGTTTTCATTTTAAAAAGTTGTTTTTCGAGTTTGAGGCAATGTTCAGCAGCCACAAACGTCACGTCTTTCTTTCACAGAGCTCAGAAGCAAAGCACATTTCAGCACCTTGATATACAGTAACTAATGATAACAAATGGGTATGGATACACACCTTTCCACTTATACATTCCAAACGTATTAGTTAACAAAACAGAGCATAATACATTATATGTAATTTACTTCTAAATGAACATGAATCCAAAACCTCCAGCTTCCTTTGTTAGGGTGCTTAGAGAGTTAATGAAAGGGGTGTGCCTCTTCTTTAAAGCCTTATGGACAAAGCTCAAGCATTGGTTTACCTTTTGTTTCCTCAGCAGTTTTTGTAAGTACAGATCCACCACAGCACAAAAACATGCTCTATTTCAAATATACTGATGTTTATTTTTTTATATTTCCAAATTAATATCTAGCCAATGCCAGACTCCCTGGATTTCAGTTCAGCAAATGAACTATTTTCAGTGGTACTGCTTAATGTAATCGCGACCCTCACCAGGAAAAGAGGAGCGGAAAACGGATGGATGGATGGACTACTTCATGTTTTAGATATTTGGCAGAACATTTTCATGTTTGTATACTAAAGGACAGCACATTAACTCCTGCACAAAAGAAAATAAAGTTTACTGCTCAGTAAAGGAGCCTTAAGATTGTACAGAAGAGCTCCACATTAAATTTCCATTCTTGCTTTCTAATAACGTCCTGGTAAATCCCTGCCCTTAACTGTACAGGACTGCTGTAGGTGAAAATGATTTTATCCTCTGAAAGGTAAGAGCAGCCCTGTACTGACATATTTCATCTCCTTCAATGTTAGATCATCCAAATGCGCCACAAAGAAGGGTTCTCAGGTAAACGTAACAACATTCGAAGCAGCTTTGAAAAGATTTAAATGGTCACCTATGCCTTTGTACCCAACAGCCTGTGTGCAGCCGGGGTATTTGTGGTGCACAAATTCACGGTAAAAAAAAAAAGTTACACTTATTCAAAATTGAAGCAGCCAGCCTTTGACATCAGCCAATTGTATTGTTCTGTTTCTATGGTTGCAAGACCTTAGTCCTAAGAGCTTTGCTCCTGGCCCCACTTCAGCTGACGCAACTCCCTCTGCTGCAACGAAGCTGTGACACTAATGTGAATGGGGGAGCCTCTGTGCCGGGTTATGGTTTGGGAACTCTGATTCTGCAGCAAACTGCAGGTTGCTACAGCTGCCCCACACATTCACTGTGAATTGCTTAAAGCAGCAATGGAAAGTCTACCACACTTTTTAAAATTGTTTACCTTTTCATAGTTAACACTTGTTTTTTTCCCCCGATAAAGGTAAAATAGATTAAGATGTTGATTTAGATATTTAATACTACTGGATAAGATGTACTGTAAGTAGCTTGACAGTATTACTGTAAGTTCCATGTTTTTTTTTTACCATTATCCCACTTGTTGCAAAAGTTGATAATGTTCAGATTTTCTGTAGAGGGAAGAATTACACAATCACCGAAAAGTACCAATCAGAGGAGTTTCAATTTTATTGACAATTAAAGGCAATAATTAAATACTCACTCTGAATACTTCACCCCCTATACATGATCAATTGTTAGGGGAGAAATCTGGACATTGGCATAGGGCTGCCTTCATTTCTTGCTCACATCTCCCTCCCTCCCCAGTGCTGAATCAGGAAACATTAAACCTCACTAACCTCCAAAAGACCTTAATGCATTCTAAATAAAAAGCAGCCCACAGATGAAACAAAATAGTGCACCAAAGGGATTATTTAAACTAATTCCATGCTTTTCAATTGACCTCTCTCATCACCAAGATTATAGACCTAGCTCTAACTTTACTCTCACTTGCAAAGGGATTAGTGGGGGTCTATTCACACTGAAGACTTTGCCCCTCCACCTCTGTTCAATACTAAAGAAAATGGTTCTCATTGGTTTTAAAGACCCATTGTCTCAAATTTCACACACTCTGCAAAATATCCAAGCCAAGTCAGAACAGTACCCCCATTCAGTGAGTTGCTTAATCCATTGTCTACAATTGTGGGTAGTTTAAGGAGACAACAACGGCTCACAAACACTGTATAATTGGAATGGCTCTGTCAACAGTGTGCAACTGGCCCAGACTCCATTGGGTGAATAGAACAGCTAGCATATAAATATACAATGCGGCAATTCAGAGTACTCTAGGCAAATAAAAAATAAAATAAGGTGTAATATACACATTTAATTACATACAGCCCTAGGCCTATACATATGCCCACACTCACAGAAGCAGTAGAATTTGTGAAACCATCGACTGTCAATTAATTTTAACCTAAAATATTAGAATAACCAATTTAGATCCATTAGAGTTGTCAACATCTGTGAAACAGGGCATATTTTGCGACTGTGCTAATTTAGAGCAGGACTGTGCACTCCAGGTGATTAGATATGGCAAATAATTGTGTAGTTTAGATGGGATGGTTGCAATTTATTTATGATCTCGTAAGAAATGGACTGGCATTAAGTAAATAGCAACCAAATGAGCAACGTGGACCAGATAGACTCTTCTTGCTTTTAAACTTTGGAATTATGCTTCTGTAGTCATATTAACCTATCCCCAAACACACAGAACATAAAACTTTTCTTTATGATGAAATATGTGAAACTAGTGGCCACTCAGAAAATGCCTTCAATGGCATGTTCATGCGATCCGAATCGTAGTATACTGGTAATTAAATCACATTCTTTGCTAATTTACAGCACCATTTTATCTTGTGAAATACCAAGCTGGAAATTCAAATTTGGTATGGAGACAACATCAGTCGAGATTTACTAATTGCACTTGAGCTTTCAGATATTTCAGACTATATTTAAGAAATGCATTGCAAAGGTACCAGTTACACACATGAAGGGCACGATCTTGTCTTATCCAGCAAAATTAATTAAAAACTCATGGCAGGGCTCTGAAGAAAAAATAGATTTGCAAATAGTCTGAGAAACTACAGTGTTGTAAACCCACCTGCACTAAAAGCTGAAATTACAGGAACGTACTCCTATCCATATATGGATCTATACATTCATTAATCCTTTTTGTTTGGGGCAGAGGACAAAACCCTTCTGTACAAAGGCTTATTTCACACTAATCTGCCTTGTATGGATCCCTTTTCGAATGAAGTAATACTACCTTAACATGTACAACCTCTGTGCAAACTGCTTCCTTTTAAAGACGGTTTCTTCTCTTGTCACAACTTGAACACCTGAAGCATGCATGTTCAGATTATGCAAGAATAAAGCAGGACTTAAATGCCCTTAAATTTGCCTTTTTCAGAAACTTTCATGCTGCAACAGCAATGACATTAGACAGGATCAGGATTTTGAACGTTTTAAAGGGGTTAATCATTCAAAATGACAATTTTTTCAAATGTCGGTGAAATCCCTATTTGTGCACAAGACAGAATTAGATCTGTTCAGATTGCGTTAAGGCGATTAAAGGTTACACAACAATTTTGAAATTTCCAACGCGTTGAACACGGTTTTCCATGCTATGATGTAAGCAAACAGTTTTATTGAACCAAAGAAAAATCCCTGCCTTATTTTAAAAAAAAATTCAACAGTCATTTCCAGTAGAGATTTTAAGTATGCCTCATCTCAGAAAAGAAATGAGCAATTTAAGGACTAATACAGTTTTTCATATGCACGAAGTACAGTCAGATCATCCATGGAAATATTCAATATTTTGCAGCTTCATCTTTTCTAGTTCATTCTAATTCTAGGTCTAACTCATTGTCTTTCTCAATGTCATTTACATAATATAGGACAGCAAGAGTTCTCCCAGCTCTGAGTGATTTTAAGCAACCCAAACTTCTGTTCTATGGGAGGAAAACCTTAGATCAGGCCTCAGCGTTAGCTTCCTGTGAAACAAGTTTCAACAAAACACTCTGATCCACTTCCTGTTTGGAGGAATATGAAGAAAAATGGGGGCACCTACGGGGTAGTTCATGAGTAAAGTCTTTGGCTGTTAAAATTAAGCACTGCATCTCCATGAAGGAATTATTTTATACATTTTTTAGAAATTAATCTTAATTACAGCCTTTTTTATACACATATTATTTCTCCTAACAAGAGTCTGCAACACAAATAACGCACTGATGACAAAACCTGTCACTCTTATAAAACTGCAGTTTTAAAGAGGGAAAACATTTCAGTATGAGTCACACTTTAGTAGAGATGACATTCTCTTTTGATCAAACCAAGAACTACTGTTCTTGTACACAAAAATGCAAGCTCCCCTTTTGACTAATGCTTATTAGCATAAATATTAGTTTATACATATTTTGATAACGTGGTGGTGTTTAGTTGCGATGGCAGTTACATTTATTTAGCACGTACCACATACCAAACATCGACTTAGAATCTTATGACAGTGGTAACTATCACATCTATAACCAGCAAACATATCACAGTGAAATGAGAGTTTGAGGGCTGTGAGAGGTGACAGCCCTCAAAAGAGCAGCTTAATTCTAACAAATTTAGAAACTCTTGATAACTCTTCGCCATCTGGATGCTGACTTTGCCAGTCATGATAGTTAAAATCATGAATCAACACAATGCTGTGAAAATAAAGCACACTTCATGTCTAATTGTTTACATGTATTAAATGTCAATATATTAAATCACTCTTTGAGCAACCACTTTCTATTAGAGCAGAAAACACAGAAGATGTCAAGCAGCCCATCCATACTGCATACTTTTCACAACACCCAGAGAAAGTTCAATCGTAGCACTTCATTAGTGAGTATTACAGTATTTATACCTGCTGCACAAAATACTTCATACAGCACTTTTTTTGGTCTCCAGATATCTGTTATACTCTCAGTGCTCTCTATATATACTGTACATACTAATTACCAATAAGTGTGGTTAACTTCAAATCAGTGCTCCGGGCTAACCTGGGAAAGAAACATAAGGACCTCAACTAAATACAGCTCATAGACAAAAATAAACATTTTGGTTTTGTACAAAGTCAACAATTGTCATCTTATTCAAAACAGACAAAAAAACCTCCTAATACCATATACAGTTTACTTCTTGTCTGATATATATAAAAAGGAAACATCATTTTACATTAGAGATCACTGTATATTTTAGTATTCTGCACTACAAATTCTAAACAATCCTCAACTCCATATCAGTTTTATTGCTCGTAAATTTGGAGACTTAAACCAGCCAGCCATGTATTATGCAAACTTTATGAGATATGGCACTATTTATGTCAAGGGGGAGAACATTTACAATACTCTTTCTTCAAAGAGGTGTAACGTCACATTTCACAACCACTCTTCTCTGCAGGTATGGGTATTTTCATTGACAAAACATACAAAAATGTTCTTAACAAGGAGGTCCAGTACAAATAAAATCACCAATTTGCAATCACACTTAACGATTTTACACCCAAGTACCACAACACACATTGCTTAGTATGTTCTTTAAGCAGCAGTGGCTACTTTTTCTCTTGCTTTTTGCATTTTTATCCCCCCACAAATACACAAGTCTCCATGTCATAACTGTGCGAAACGGTAATTTGATACTACCCTCTCCACGTGGTTAAACTAACAGCATGGTAAGTAAACGCAGAAGATCGACTGACTCAAGAGTGAAACTGAATCCTGTAGTACACTCCTGGCATTATGCACAAAGATACTCAAAACAGAATCTCCTGCACTTAACTGCCGGCAAAGTTGTGTGTATTGTTTCAAACAACCCTCTCAGCCACATTCAGAACCCTCATTTCTCCAATAGCTGCCTGCCTTAAAATTCTTCATGTTTGTACGGTTTTGAGCTTGCATTCCAGTTCAGAAACTGCACACCACAGGATCTCCCATATCTGGTTGAGCAGCTGCAGTTTGCCCTCCTTGACCTCCTCTTTTTATGAGCACTGCATGCTGGTATCACCTTCAGAACGGAGCACACAATATGATTTAACCTACCCCATTCGTTGCTCAAAGATTTATGCGAGCCCCAGAAAAGGGGAGAATGAGGGCAAGGAGCCTAACACTCCAGCCTATCCAAGATATAAGTCACTCTATGCTCCTGCTCAGCATCCAAGTCCTATATGAACTCTGGATCAGCTATTACTAAAGATTTACTAGTCCTGTCAGTAAAAGCAGAGGTCGCCCGGGCAAGGACAAATCAGTATGCCAGAACATGTTTCTTTTGGCAGAGGATGATCAACGGCAGCACTACAAAAACACATGAAACCCAAGACCTCTAAACCAAGCAGGCAAAACAGTGCCATCAGACAGATGTCTGGAAAAAATATATTTTGTATTATCGAAGCTGCTGCTCTTGTGCTCTCAGAAACCACACACAACAGAAATCAACAAGAGGAGGAGGTAACTCTTTTTACCCCAGTGGTGTATTCCCTCATGTACATTTTCTGAGGGAAAACAGCTTTTTTATGATGAATGGTTCATATACAGTATTTAACAATAATTACATTAATACTTCAGCAGCTCAGACACGTCCCTTTATTTCATGCTAAGTGTCACTGGCCAACCTACGAAGATCAAAGAAGGAACAGCAACTATTACTCATATTTTTGCAGCACAATAATTATTATTGTGCTACATGAAAGGATCAAGTCTTTTTGACAGAGTGCCAAAAACCATTGTTCAAGCTCTGGCTAGGGCTTGTCATAATCGCCTGGGGAGAAAGCAGATAAGCAGTTTTTTCATGTATCTTACTGCAAGCACCCAGGGAATGATAACTTGCCAATACTGTTCCTCCTCCAAATAAAAACAAATAAAACCAGTTATGCTTATTAACCCTTACGTTTCCTTCTTAGTGCTCTAGAAGTATCGCCTTACTCTGCTCATATCAGATTCAGACATTAATACACCCATCCCTCAATTTATAAACCTCATTCAATTATCGAAAACATTTGTTTCAACAAGGTATTTCCTTTCACTTTACATGTACAACTGTCTGATCACTCAGTTGCTTATTTTTACCCTAACAGAGCATTGATCTGTCCAAGTAGGATCACTAATAATCATTACCCTATCTGCCTTAATGCAGCGGTCAAGACAGACAAGATAAATAAAATGTTTAAAAATCCTATGAACACACATGCACTAAGGAACTCTTTTTGGGAGGTGACAGTGGGAGATCAGACTTTGAAGACAGCATCTTCCATTGTAAAAATCTCTTTGTGAGAGAATAACGAAGTATCCAGAGAAAAATAAAATCTGTACAATACAAATGGGACAGACAATTAGCAAGTATTCCAGCTTCCTGTTTTAGGCCTGCCTTAAAATATACTTTGAAGTCTAAAACAACTATTATTGTTGAGTCTTAGGGATGCACTAAGTAAGAGTGAATAAAGTCCTGAAGATTGTCTAAAATCTTTCATTGATCAATAAAGTATCCTGAATCAAAAACAAACTGAAAGATCAAATAAGACCAGACAGCATCCGCTCATTTGCTGCCTTACAGATGTTCTGTCTGTTAGGATGTTGTGCGAAACCATTGTCTCTTGATAAACTGGGTGGAGGCTGCTTGGATGCTTGGTATGGAAACTGTGCCGCATTACCATATTCATCTTAAACCCTTTCTTCCAGACTTGGGAACTACAAAGTGATATTAGGCCGAGATTCCCTAAAAGCATGTCTTCCAGGAGATCTATGGAATGGTAACAAATTTAGAAGTCAGAATAAAAAAGAGATCTTATAGGAATGGATGCAAAGAGATTGGATTTTAAATTGTCCCTATTTTTGAAAGCCACCCAATTTGCAATCTGTAATTATTGTTTTATTTAAAGCTCATCCGACCCGCCCACCCTTTAAGCCCATTCGTGGTTTGACATGCTGCAAGCACCACAGTGCCCCCACAGGAGGGCTCGCACTGATTGGAGGAGCAGTCTGTCACTCACACATGTCACTACAAACCTGCGGGTTCACAGGAAGCCACAGGTGCAATTTCACCCAGAGCCAGCAGAATCCAGGCTCACTAATCCATGCCCCTCCTCTGGCAGAGCTCTGCCACTTACGTTTTACCACATGGGGTCTCCACGCGACAATCGGTGACATGACTCCGGCTTGAACTTACAACAGGCTATAGAGCACAACCTGTTCTTGAAGCAAAGCCCCTTTATTGGTCAGGCCAGTCAGGAACTCCAAGTTGAAAATAAATGCAGTACAACAACTTCCCAGCGCATGGGAATGTGTAGGAAAAGGTTTGATTCCTCTGAATACTGGAGTACCAAAATGATACAAAGTCAAAAAAAGGTAAAAGAGCAGTGTTTTCACTTATCAAATTAATCTTGATGGCTGGAAAAACTGACAGACCAGACTAGTTAAGAAATGTATCCGGGAAAGAAAATCTGGATTAGACAGACAACAGGTGGAAAGAAACTGAAGATAAAGAACAAGGGACAGAAGAGGACTGGGAAATTCTCATGGGGTAAATGTTTTATTCCTCTGTCACTTGCAGTGAGACCCAGGTACAGTAGGTAGAGCATCACCGGACTTCAAAAGATCCTCTGATCCTCTGATGCAAAACACGTCTAAGTTTTGGTTTCCAACTGCCCATTCAGCAAGCGTAGATTTTTTCCATCGTTAAAATGCAAATGCATTCTCATTTGCATCTTTTCATTATCTGTATAATCAGATGCAACTGTAGTTAACTTTATTTTGTTGGTTTTGGAAGTGTTTTCAGGAAGTTTGTTTGCATATGTAAGCCATTTAGGTAGATTTCATGTTGGTTTAGTCTACACAAAGGAGTGGTAGGGAGAAATTCCATCATCACCCCAACAATTTGCAAAACCTTTTCCGTCTTTGAAGTTTCACAGTACACATTTCAGATGCTTCTGCACCATTTAAAGTGACTGTATACTGTATATACTGTACACACAGTATTTTAATGCACACAGACATGGAGATTTAATAAAGTGGGTTTATTTTTGTTTAATCAGTTCTTAGCCAAAGAACACTACAAAATTGAACTCTTTGTCATTCGCAACTTTGTTGATAAAAAGGTCTCCATTCTCACTCAAAAGCTACTACTGGAGGTAGTGAAATACTGTTCAATGTGTTGTTTGCTACCATTTTTGTGGTACCTATATATTATAGCTTTAAGATATTCACTGGTGATGCCCAAATACCAGAGAAATTGTTTTGGAGGTGACATCTTTGGTAAAAACACTTTTTGGAGCTTTCACTTTCATCATTATGGTTTACCTCTAAATTATACATAACGTCTACTTCTAACATTATCTGTATAAGCAGAATTCAGATGTTAAATGAGTAATAAACTTGTCTGTATGTCATAGCCTAAGGCAAAGCCAGAAGCAGGTTATCTTTTTCACTTAATACCAAAAAGGATGCCTTATATTGTGCAAAATTGTACTAAGGAATGTTTTGTTTCAGTCAGCATACAAAACTATGTAGTACTGGGATTCCTTTATTGAACTTACCTGGAAAAGATTTCAAGAGTAGACATTTTGCCTAATTAAATAAGCATAATTGCATGATTAAGAGCATTTTGTTCAGGGGTATTTTGATACACCAGTGAGAAAATGTAAAGCATAGACTCAACCCTATTTTTATTAGGAAATTTTGTTAATGTACGTCTTTAGACAAAGACTTGTGTGGGATCTAGAACGAGCTACAGAGGCAAATTTACACCACAAGAAATCGCCACAAGATTACCTACTTGCAGCTAATTAAGCGAGATGTGTCAAACAATCTCCTCTCATGTGTAACTGTTCTTTTATTTTCATGTATTTATAGCATTCTCTACTGCAAGACAGCATCCATAAAAGAATCTGAAGTCACTTTTCCATTCCTACACACATTTAATATTACCTGTACGTTTATCAAAGCACTCAGGACTGAGGTAAGACAAAGCACGTATGTCTTGTCTGTATCAAGGGTGGTTTTGGTTTATGCCCAGGTGTTTCACTCTTCATTTTGACATGAACGCACTCTTTCCAGGCTGGAACATCAAGCTATATCTTGGTGCTGGAGGCATGAGGCAAGCAGACATGCCTGCTGCCTTGGTTTTGACAAGAAATTCAATCATGTGCCAAGTGCCGGGGGAGGAGTGGAGATGCACACCGCTGAAAGCACTCGTGGCTCAGAGACTCGGGTAAAGGCAGGTCTCGCCCACATGAAAGCAGGCAGTTCTCAGTCTGGAATGGGCTTTCACAAGGTCAATCAGCAGCTACTCGTGCTACACTTATTTATTTTTTTTTAGATTATATATATTTTTTTTTAAAAGTGCCGATAATAAATAATGTTGATATGAGCTCGAATTGTTTTTTTTCACTAATGACTAATGATGAAACCCCCAAAATGTCAGCTTTCAAGAGAAATGCACGTATTCTGTTGCAACTCACCATACGAGTTACTAGTGGCTTTAGCTACAGTACCACCACAGGAAGGAAACTGAAGTTTAAGACAAAACTGCTTGAACTTGTAGCCACCTTGTTAAAGAACACTAAAGATCTGCCCTACCTGGGTCAAGCGAACAGACAAATTCTTAATTCTTAATTCGTAATTCCTATGGAAGCAGTAAGGGTGTACTTAATGTTTCCCACATGGTTTCTGCATTTTGGCTTACTTTTTGTTGAATAAATGATGACATGTTGAAATCTGTGATGTGTCGTCTGTTATCTGAGGATAGATTTGTCGAGGACCAGACGATTGTTATTTATGCCCTGATATGTAAAATCACTTTTTTTTTTCTCCTTGCACATTAGGCCTTTATTTAAAAAAAAAGATTAAAATTAAACTTCTCTGCAAGCTGCTTTAAGTTAATGGCAAGAAAGCATATACTGTACACAGTGGTATTTGCTACCGGTAATAGCAAACAGCTGCATCTTTTTCTGTTTTGTTCAGAACCATCCGGCAGAAGTGGAAGGGCTACCTATCAGCAAAAGGGCTTTATTTCTTAGTATACTAACTGAAAAGGGAATTATTCCATAGTTATTCTTCTTTCGCCCTCTTATATTCAAAATCTCTTCCCATCTCCAACAGCTGCAATTGTCTAAAAATATGCAAGATCGTGATCATCTGTGCCATGAAGGCCCTTCACAGACTGCACTTGTACAGAATGGCTCCTCCAGCACTTTGTGTACAGCAGTGCCCCCAGATTTATATCAAGTGGGGGAATTAAAACACAAAGCCCCAAGACTGTTCTGTTTTTATCTGTTCCATTGAGGCAATGCTGGCCCACTCAAACTTAGCATGTCATTGGATAGGAGTCACTGGTTATTTATCTCCCCAGAGCGTGACAGGAAATAAGGCTAGTCATCACCTGTAACACAAGAAAGGAGCTGTCAGGAATATCAAACGTCCAGGGTACTGAATCAGAAAGGACTTTTGTGCAGCAGAATTTTCTGAGGAAAATGCGTTTTTAATTTGTTATTGCCACGCTGCTTGTCCAGGACGACCGGCCCGCTGCAGCCCGCAGTTACCGTAGTTTGCATCTTAGGTCGGCTTTTACAATTGAAAGCAGACAACGTTAATATGCAAATAAGCACAATAGTTCTGGAAAATCTGAAATAATGCTGCTTTTGTCATTGTACGCCTTTAGCTTTCACAAGATTATTATATAGGATATATTTTAAATATTCATATCAAACCAAGCTGTTACAAAGAAGATACTAATGGAGGTCGAAGGGAAAGAAGGCGTCACACGGGCCAATGCAAATTAACTCTTATCTTGGCTGAAAGGGAAAGGTGCATATACTGGATTATAAAAGCAGTAATCTATTTTATTAGAGAATGATACAACACTTGTTATATACTGTACAGTACAAAACGTTAAATTTAAGTTGCGAGAAATTATTAGATGTTAAAGTACAGTATAGCATGGCCTAGATCATCAGCCTGTACAAGTTATTTGGCGTCCTGGCCAAATTCCCCATTGGCCCTTACCAATCATGGCCTCCTAATAATCCCCCTCTATGAATTGGCTTCCTTACTCTGCTCTCCTCCCCACTGAGAGCTGATGTGTGATGAGAGTTCTGGCGCACTATGGCTGCGGTCGCATCATCCAGGTGGATGCTGCACATTGGTGGTGGTGGAGGGGAGTCCCCATTACCTGTAAAGTGCTTTGAGTGGAGTGTCCAGAAAAGCACTATATACAGTAAATGTAAGCAATTATTATTATTATTATGCCAGTCCTTTCTAACTATGCAGTTAAATATTAACTAGATTCTTAAAGGAGCGGGCACTGATGAAATCAAGTGCAGAGCACTCACACATCACTACAAACCAGCTTGGAGTACTACTGGGAAGTCATTACTCTCACTGCCATCTGGAAGCAGGTCCATGCTGTCACGCTGATAGCTCTTTTTAGATCTGTTGCGCTTGCAAAGGGAAAGGCAACAGCATGAGGTCTGTTTATTTCTGATGATAATCGGTTTTGAAACATATAATATAATAACATATAATATCTGTTTTGAGACATAACAGAAACAAAATAACATATTCATTCCACTTGATCAGGCAAAACCTTATTTTCCAAAACCCATTCACAAAATTCCAGTTAAAGATGACACAGTCAAGAACCTTTTAATGGCTCCACAGCCGAAACGTTGTGTTCTCTTTCTTCTTTTTTTCAGCATGGAATAAACCTATTACTTGTTCCTTTGCAGCCTACGCATGCTGACGCAGCTACCCACCTGAACTACTACCTTTTAATGGGAACTACTTTCACAAACAGATCTGGCTTGACAGCGGTTTCTAGTTTGAGGTGCAAGAGAACAAAATGGTTTAATTTACGATGCTCTGTATTTTCACCTCTGAAAGTAAAAAGAGAGAGACACCCTCTTAAATACCATACACAAGACTCCTTTTCCAAAGACAGGATACACCTAGTTATCATTGGGGGTAGGAGATGATTATTTTTATTTTATTAGAGGAGTGGAGTGTAAGTTTCTACAGATTCAGTACAGGATGGTACTTGTAGATCTGGAACAATGACATATACATACCCTTTTAAAAGGCCCAAGTAATATACAGTGGTAGAACATAATATAAGCATGCAGGCAGTTTAATGAATCCTGTAAAACAGGTAACGGCTCACACGAAACAGTGTATATTTTCTATTGTATGTATTCTGAAACTCACCATCTCTTCTCTGGGTAGCAGCCTGATATTCTAATCTGCTGTTCACCTTCCATAACTCTACATCCCGAATTAGCCTCTAACTTTTTAGTTACTTCACAACAAATTCATTTCTCCACTTACTGAAAGTAAAGAAACCGTCAACCTTCTTGTGGACAAAATAAACGCTCTTAGTCCCTGTCTTACCTTTACCACAGCTGTGCTTACCAAGTGCCGGCTGTGCCCTCAACCCTCGTTCTTTTTCCCACTCTTTGAATCAGTGGGCTGACAATCTTCGCAGCTCTCTTTGGCCTTTTCTTTTCTCTCACTCTTAATCCTGGGCACCTGTACTCAACACCACCTGTAGCAGGTGGTTTTCCAGACAGCCTCATGATATTTTTGGTTCAATGGATCACCTCGCCTCTCAGTTGCCTTCTGCAATTACTATGCGGTCCTGTTCCACGTGTTTTTGGTTCGGCACCATTTTTTCACATGCGCCATTCAGAACCGATCGCTTTCTGACACCCATCCCTCCCTCACTCCTTCTTACAAACAACTCCAACACTCAGAGTGTCCTTAAACCTGCACAGAACATTTTACTACAACAGCAATGTTTTGCAAGATTTTACACAAACTTTATATTCAGTGGTAGGAAACAAAAGAAACCAGTACTTTTTACCTTAGATACTGTGCTAAACTGCCTTGCTTTTAAAGACTGATTCCAATGTAAAGGCAATGTTTGCTAAATAAAATCTCATTTGAAAACATGTTCATTTTGAATTGTGTTCCTCTACACGTGGGTATGCCCTGACAGCCATTTGACATTGTTCAATTTCTTTAGTGCGCTTGTTGTGTTTTCTCCTAGGCTAAAAACCCTGCAAGAACTGGCCTTTGCCCTGTTTTGAACTAGTCCTAGCACCCTCAAAACAGGAGGTGTCACCTCACTGCCCCCTTAATAGCAAACTCTGTCAGATGCAGGAACTTTGAGAAGCAAGAGGCAGACTTTCAGGATCCACAGCCAGGAGTTGCATTGATTGCTACTATAGTTGCCAGCCCATTGGTCAGCAATGACATCATTTTATTGCATTTTTCTTCCCTGTGAGGGTTAGAGACCTTGAAAGTAGCTGATAAGCAAACACAATAAGAGGAGCAGAGCTTTGTGCCTAACCTCCCCAACACACAAAAAACAGCTCAAAAGAACAGCATGGAACAAAGGAGTAGCTATTCTATGAAATCTTATATAATTGCACCACATTAACGAAGAGCAGGCTTCAGATCCGCATTACATCCAGTCCAGTAAAATGTAAACCATTCCTATACGGAATGTAGGGTTTGTTTTCAAATTCAGCCACGTTTTACTACAATTCATTTGAAAAAGATCAAATATATAGCACAAGAGAGAACAAAATCTAAGAATTCATACAGCCAGCAAAACTTTGGATAAGAAGGATGATTTTGTTCATTCATCCCCTTTTACTAAGACTATTCATTTCACCAAAACAAAAACGCTGCCTTTCAACCCCATGTTCATCAGTTCGAAGCGCCACTCTGCCCCAGTCTTTTATACCTACAGATTGAGTGGCTTTGTAATGAACTGATAAAATTTGCTTGGCAAATTGCTTTCAAGGCAGCCATTTGCATATGAAAAGCATGTGACATCTGGAGCAACCACTCTGTGCAACAGCCGAATGCTTTATTCCCAGGAAGAGGCAGAGTTTAGAAGAACTCTATTCAGTGCAAGGTGCAGGTGTGAAATATTTACAGTACTTGCTGGTCTACAGCCTTTTTCAAACGTGCCCATCCAAAACGATAGGCCGCTGTGGCGTAACCAGTCAAAGTTTCAGATGTTTGGAGAAAGAAACACGTGGAGGCCTCTGGTCAACTGCGACACAGCGCAAAACCTAAAAAATAAGAACATGCTCGCCAAGAAGGACAGCAGCACACATTGTACAAACACCTTAGACACCAACACCGCTCTGCCCATTAACCACAACTGGCCGCAGGTTGTATTGACAAACGCATTGCAGTGGAAGGGAACGTGTGTGTTTGGTACTGTACTGAATAAATGCCATGGGGGGAATCTTTCACAGGAAAATCATTGAGCAGTAAAGGTCAGCATCCAGCTCTGTTCTGTGTGTTGAAATTACAAAACCAGTGGCAAAGCCAAAGCAAACAGACTTTTCCAATGAGCAAGTTTCAGAAACGAAAAACCTCTTGCTAGGATAGAGCTCTAATGCACTCCTTATTATAGAAAGCATTGTATATATTTCTCTTTCTTAAACTGGCTGCATAGGTTGTTTCAGCAAAGAAAGGCCTTATTTTTAATAGATATTTCTAGATTTCTATATTTACTCTTCACAGTATAGGGGTATGCATTCCAAAGGTTTGTCATCAATAGAAACAGAACAGCAGTGCTTCTGGGTTAGCAGTGCTAATTTACTATTATGGACACAGATCTGTTGTATACTGCTTGTGCATAATGCTTTGTAAAAATACAACACCATGACATCTGTTCTATTCATAATGAAATAGAGGATGGGGGAAAAACAAGGGGTTTTGAAAAAACTAGTTCACACAGTATACATTAAAATTCCACGCTATTTTATTTCTTCTTTTAAATGGAGGGAATGATTTAAAATATCTCAGTCTAGGATCTAGTTATTTTTACAAAGGAGGTTTAAAAATCATATTTACCTATTATTTTGCTTGGAGCATTTCGCAAGAAGCCCTTAGAGTTACATAACTTGTTGAATCATAGTATAATACTTCATATGGTAGCTATCATGTCCTGACCAGTTTCTTCATTTCAAGTCAATTATAAAGGACATTCAGAGTTGCTTTACACTCAGCTCCATAAGAGTAATCCAAATAATCTGATTAAAAAGATCACATAAATACTTCTACTAAATCAGCAGTGAAAATCTGTAATTCAGTTATTTTTATAAAGAAATCATAAACAACTTCACGTCAAACTGGCCAAGTAAGAAAACTGCCTGCTGAGCAAGTTTGTTTGTCCTAATCCAAGCAAGAATTTGCCATGTTTGAACAATAGACAGAATAGAAAGCCTACACCTTTACAAGCACTTGCGGAAAATGTCTACAGCAGCAATCTGTTGTAGTGTCTCTTTGGATTGCACAAAACAGAGATACAGTAAGTAACACGGATAAAAAAACCCACTATGCAGACAAAATATGCCCATCATAGTTCCATCTGACAACTGTCAAAATTATTAAACATTAAACATTAAAATTGCAAATATCCTCCTTACCTTAGCAGGAATAATCCCTCTAGGGATCAGCCTGAATATTGTTAAGCTCATGCTAAGATATGTGAGTGGATGACTATATCAGCTCCTCCAGCTGGAAATCCTAAATCCTAAAAATCCTAAAAACTCAAGATTTTTTCTCCAACTTTTCAGATGTAGCAATTTTATTTTAAATGTTCTCCCCAGGAATTTTCGTCATGCATTACCTGTAATAAAGTTTTTTTTTTTTAATTTTCGAAATGAAGGAGTATCTACCAAAATACCAGCTTGAAGGAAATCAAGGCATTAATCAAAGTCTTGCCCTTTT
Organism: Lepisosteus oculatus; assembly: GCF_040954835.1. Taxonomy (NCBI): domain Eukaryota; kingdom Metazoa; phylum Chordata; class Actinopteri; order Semionotiformes; family Lepisosteidae; genus Lepisosteus; species Lepisosteus oculatus. Next base: position 62,106,172 of record NC_090699.1, read on the forward strand.
AAAGGCAGCCAGCAGAGCTAAGCTAATTATAGGATGTTTCCTGCCACATTTCCCTGTGGATTAAAACAAGCACACAGCGACTACCACCTGAGCTGTCCTCTGAATGACAGAAATTCCCCAGAAGAGACAAGATAGCTAAAAACATCAAAACAGTCACAAAGGACAGAAGGCCACTCAGCCATCAAGCTCCTTTCCTTCTATTTTTCCATGAATTCCCCTTCGAAAACACCCACTCCAAACTGGGCATTTTAGAGTACCCAAACAAACTTAACTTGCATGTCTTTGCGGGTGAAAGGAAACTACAGTCCCTGGACTAATCCCACACACCCAAGGGAAAAACATGAAAGCACCACAAAGACTGGAAATGAACCCTTAACCTGGACCGTGGAGCTGTAAGGCAGCTGTACCAACCAGCATGCAACTGTGCCAGTGAAATATACTTGGCTGCTGTTTTTATCCAAAGCCACTAACATTTGATCATTATATAAAGCACAGTTTTCCAGTTACTAGTCCTCAGCTCCACTCTGCTGCCATCAGATGATTAACAATGTCCAAACTGTGGACTTACAATGTAACCCGGAAACAGTACTCACGACGGGTAATGAGCTCTCAAATTCAGAACAAAACAATGCAATTTTCTCACCATACTGGATGAAATCTCAGGTTAACAAAATGTTTTGCTATCATTATGTCGAGTGACATCTTAACAAAACACTCAAGTGATTGTTCAGTTGCCAGAAGGTTATTTGCTGCTTTTGCAGGTGTCCCACAAGATCATCATTATTTTCTACCTGCAATAATTTGAGTAGGGATTTAGCTATTTCACACTGACAATCCCCATGTTGTTGTAAAAGAATACTGCTCTATGATCAAACTCACATTAGTGAAAGTGAGCCCTCACACTGATTAATAGGTGCCCTTATTAAGCAATATAATAAGTAATATAAATTTGCATTTAAAAATGACAGGTAACCAGAGGCACATGTTTTTAACATTTATGGAAGATAAACTAAATGACTTAAATACAATCAATTTTAATTTGAGCATTAACATGTTTCATTTCCAAATTCACCAATTACAACACTTTAGGTTCAGCTTTCAAGCGTATTTAATTTGAATGTGACTGCAGTAATACAGCCAGCACCACAAGTTATCTTAAAATGCTTTTTGACTCAAGTTTTCCTTAAACAACAGGATGTGAAGAAACATGAAATGATTAAGCCTAAGCCTATTTTAGTCAGTTCCAGTAGTTTGAAAAGTGCTCATAAATAAATCTAGTATTAATTTATCATTTGCTTGTAGATGCACATTCAAATAACTATATTAAGTATACATCCCCAAGAGACCATTTCGACGTCTTAAATAGATTCTCAACTTACGTTTCTCATCATCTGCGTGTACTAAAGACGCTGCTCTTGACAAAACATCCAAAGGAGTTTCCATTCTTGGCAAGATCCTACAAGTAAAATAAAATATTACAAAGTGTTGCCAACTGTGTTGTTGAGGGATTATGAAAGGAAGAGACTTTGGCTTCATTTTATCAAGAAATGTCAAGTATCCAAAACAAGGCAGAAACATAGTAACAGAACAACGATTCACGGTGACGCATCGTGCTGCCTTTCAAAGTCAAAATCTTTTGTATAATGCATCTTTATAACTGCACTGTGCAAAAAAGAAATGTAACTGGAAAAAAACGTACTCGTAGTTTCAGTTACAGTTCATTGGCCCCAAGCTCCTTGTTTACGTCTACAATAACACATAATAAATGATGAATGAAAATGAAGCACCGTAGTTTAAACCTTAGGATAGAGAGCATTGCTACAGCGAAGTCTCATGTGTGCGTCCTACACTTCTACATTCCAAGGATACCACTTATCCTATACTTATTGAAAGAAAAACGACCATTAAAACAGTGGCAGTTAACCCAGCCCCTTTTTAAAATAAGCAACTATAAAATACAGACAATTCAGAGTATAAGGCATCTTTTAAATGATTCTTGAGAGGAAAGTGTATTCAATTAGCATTCCCAAGACGTTTTGTATACATCTCAAGAAATGATCGTCATTAGACAAATGTTAGCATATCTTCAGACGTAGTTCTATACGGCATTCAAGCATTTATTTTTAAAGGGACTTGAAATGATTCAGCCTTTTGTTATTTTCTCAAACATTTCTCCATAGAGGGAGTCAGAACTTTAAATCCATGAACCGTATCAGCACGTCAAATTTTCTAAGAAAATGACACAGGATTGCAAAATTGTCGAATGGTTACAAAGAACGCATCTGCCGACTTGCACGCTGCGTTTCCCTCAACACTTCATGCTCTCGTTTTGTGAAACGTAAGAAATGCACCGCGCTCATAATGACGTTCGCATACCAAGAAACACGCTACGTTTTGAAGTTAATCGCATGTTTTATGCGTGCAGCGCTTTGACAAATACTGCACATACTGTAGCGTTCAGAGCTATACGTAAGTTTTCTGTGCATCCTCAACGGCTTCTTGAACGTAGCGCAAACACGTTACACGCTACACTTCACAACACAACTTGGACACACATTCATCAGCCACTTTTTAAGACCACTTCAGCGTGCGCGAAGCTTGCTCCGATCACTGAAGTAGTCTTCAATGTTTCCTCATCCCCTGTTGGCGATCAGCATTCCTACCACTGTTCTCCTCCATGTACATGCCTGTTGCCATCGTAATACATAGGTACATACCACCTTGTAGTGCCACTTTTGGAGTCCTGAGGGTTGAAATGCAGAGGGTTTTGCTGTTACTGGAACTCAACTCCAGATCCAGTCTCGGGTCACGGAGAATGCCTATGAAGATGAAGTATCCGAGAGCTGAAACAAAGGCAAAAGAGCTTGTTCTGATTTAGGACCTCGCAGGGAACTACACAAGAGGAAGAATGTGAGGAATGATGGAATTCTCTTCCTAGCAGGTGGTGAAAGTGAAGAATTCTTATTGGCTAAACTCTCCGAAGTGAGATCAGCATAAATTATTATAATCGCACGCGTTACATCACATCCTCGCCAGCAGCAGGTACAGGACAATAAGGAAGTTGCAGTCTCATATTCCAACAACAACAAGCGTGCTTCGGTGTTTGATGAGGTGCAGGATTCCTCTTGGTCCTAAACGCAACTGCTGTGTATCACTATGTGTGGACGAAAGCAACTCGTTGAAATTAAAACGCTTAGCTCTACGGCACCTTCTTTCACTCCGTTCTGCAGGATTGAATCTTTTTTTTTTAAATAATTGCATCCAGTTTTACTCCTGTAACCTGTTATGTGTGATGATACAAAGCAGAGAAAGTAAATCAATACAGAACAGAGCCAGAAAGCAACGCTTTGATGTCATCTACATCGAGTAATCTACAAAAGTAGTATTTATGCAAGTAAACGATAGCTTCACAGTTCCGATCTGTAAAAAAAAAATCACTTTGTGTGCGTAATGCTATCAGAAATATTGGAACATTAATTAATTTCACTAAAACACGTAATGTGGTGTTGTGTATCAAAGTAATGAAATAACAACTGATAAACCCATTTATTCATTTATAGCCAAAGCAGTAGCACATACCATACTTGAAGCCATAAAACAACAGAAGCTAAGCAAATATACAGAATAAACAGTAGTTACTATACATTACTTTTAGCAAATGTCTTAAGATGTTTTCCGATGTTCTACTATTCACTCAGTGCTTTTCCTTCTTTATGTATGTACATGTACTGTATGTTGTTGTTGTTTAAAGATCATAGTTAATCGTGGCAATTCTGTATTTTAAAGTAGAAAGAGCAGCCTTTTCTATCCCTGGTGTCCTGGCCATAGTCCACTCAGGTCTTTTGCAATTTGGCCATCCTCAGATATTTCTAATTAGTTAACAATCAGTATAAACTAATGTAATTAAAAGGTTAGTTACTTGAAACACTAAGATTTAGCTCTTTGAATATTGGCAAAAAAAATCAATAGAGTGATATGTTATAACCTAAACTTTTAATATTGTTGAACCATCACAAATTAAGAGATTTTAAGATTGTAAAACACCTACCCAGTTTATACTGTTTTCAAAAATTTAGAAGAGCATTTTAGCCTCTCTTGTAATTCATACCAGCAAGGTAGGATTTTAATTTGAGCTCATTCCAACTGCTCCTTAAACCTTCAGTTTGAGGCAACAGAGCTGTCTTAAATTCTCCAATCCAAATCTACATAATTTACTGCGCAGATTTAGGGAAACAATTGCCTTTGTTAGGTATAAGCACCTAGAGTATTAAAGATTACATAAGACAAGGCACATGCTTGCCATATTTTTTCAACATGTAACTGATTCGTTACACTTAGAATACTGAATGGTAGGAACGGCTGTGAAATCAACATCATTGAAAGCTTAAATGCCAGATGCATTTTAAATAATCTTACAACAAGCAGAGCCTGTAAAACTTTATTTTCACTTTAGAAGGCCTGATTTCACAGGAAGCATGGGGAACATTCCAAGCTGCCTTTCCTTGACCTGAATTGGTGCTTGCCAGCTGTCTGCCTTTCCAATTCGTCCCCAAGTAGCTCCTTTCCCCGAACTTACCACCTGCTTTAACGATCTTGGCGTTTGCTTGTTTTCGGTGTTGAACAGCAATCCTAAACATCTTTTATTGAATTCATGTCGACTGATGTGACTTTGTAATATAGGACGTCTGAGCTATGGGACTAAAGTGAAATCATTTTAGAAACTTTTTAGCACATAAGGCTGCCCAAGAAAAGCCTATTCCTCTTAAAATATCAGGAGGAATGCCAAATAGTTTCACTTGTACATTTATTCGAAAACCAGCATAATGCAGTAGGTCATTCGTTGAACATATTCTGAAACACAATGGAAGCAAATATTGCCATGCTGGTGAAGCCACAATGATGCTATGTTGTCAGGAAAAAGACAGTAATGTTAAAACTGTAAGCTCCTCCATGGTTTGGCACAATCTGCATGTAATCATACTGGATAATGTTATGTGTTTGTCCTTTTTTTTAGTTTTAGCATGTTTTAGACATCCAGGTACTTTAGTATTGCTCTTGCCTATCTCATAAACAGACAAATTCCACATATGGTTAATTGTCCTAGCATACACAGATAGGTGATAAATGGTTTTAAATTGTTTTATTTATCATTAACAAGATAAGGAGACATTTTTCAGTGGAATTGATCATCACTAATTACGGGATTTCTAAACCACTTTAAGAATAGCAAATGAATGTGCTATGAATGACAGACAGATAGGTCTAAACAAAGCTATATTGCAAGACTCATTATATAAATGCTATAAAACTTAAGTAATGAGGCCAAATTAATATTTGACAAATAATGGGATACATCAGCACATATCCTTTAGTATAAATGCAAAATGTCTAGGTTGGCATGATAAAACAATTTTCCAACACAACATCAGGAAAAACACACCAAAAAATTTAAAAAGTGTTCTAATAAACAAGGAGTTAAGCTGCATCGTTATGGTAGTTAACGGTTGTAGATCATTTCTAAAAGTGAGACCTCAAGCCATGTGAATAACTACAGGATAGCAAAGTCTCAAGAGAATTGTGCAAAAATAACGTCTTTCTGCTGCAACTTCCCATGGAAGTGAAGCTTGTAAATTATTTGCCAGTTTGCTTTAGTGAAAAGGATAAAATTGACTCAGCATACAGAGCTCTGGCCCAGGAGTAAAGCAAAAGGACACATTACCGTGGATGAAATGAGAAGACGCTGAATCTGTCTACAAGATCTGTCGTATGGTCACATCAGAAAACAGTTTCAAATTAAATGTGGTGGAATTTTTGAAAAATTCAGTAAAATAGTTTTGCTATTTTACACTTTGCATAAAAATTTGATTTAATATATTTGAGGCAAAATTTTGGGAAGAGAATTGAATTGTATATGTATAGGTAAATGCTCTGGCTGAATTTACAAATGTGGAGAGGAACTCTTAATTTACACCTTCTGTTTCTAAGTAAATGACAAGAACATGCAAACACTAAGGCTGGAATATACGATGAGAGGCTGTTGTTACCGAAAATAACCCGATTGTGAAACAGCAAGATTGATTTATTTGCCTAAACTATAACCTAAAACATCATATCATGAACCATCCAGAAAGGGAATATTGTGAGAATCCTCCTGAGTAACTGTAGATCAGATTCACTTGTTAAAATAATTGCTGTACATAATTTATAACCAACCTGAAGTCAGACATTTTAATACAGAGATGTGTCTGTAATAGGGCAGCAAGATCGTACAGTGGTTAGCGTTGCTGCCTAATAACACTGAGGCCCTGGGTTCAATTCTCTGGACCTGGGGTGCCTTCTTGTTTTTATATTCTTCCCATGTTCGCACGATTTTTCCCCTAGTCCTCCAATTTCCTCCCACAATCCAAACACATGCTGGTATGTTAAGTGGCTTCTGGGAAAATTGGCCCTGGTGTGAGAGTGCCCAGGTCCTGTATGTGTTTGTGGCAGCAGTTCAAGCAGGTAGCTGCATCAGCATGCATAGGCTGCAAAGGAACAAGTAAAGGTTTATTCCACGCTGAAAAGAGAAGAAAAACACAACGTTTCAGCTGTGGAGCCTTCTTCGGGTGTTTGTCTGTGTCAGTCTGCCCTGCAACAAACCTTTGGCCCTCCAGCGGTATGACCCTGCTTTCTGCCCATTTCTTGCCAGGATAGGATCCAGCTCCCACACAATTTTTGTGCTAACATACCCCATATTTCATGAAACTCATATCTAGCTTTTTGAGGAGCACATTTTCCAGAATGTTTTCCCCTCCAGAACAAAGAAAGCTCTTTAAAAGCCAGCCGTAAAGGACCAAGAGGGAAATGCACTTCAAATTAAAGTGTTACCTTTGCAGAAGATTCATTGCGTTGATAAGTGAAGTTGTCAAATAAAAATAAACAAAGCAATGAAACTGGTGACTTTTATAGCAAATATATTCAACAGGTCCATAAAGTAGATGACTTCATTCAGTTGGACTTCCTTCTTGATCCCTTCCACATTTTCTGGAGCTTTTTCAGACTATATGATACAGTTTTTATCAAGCCTGAGGAAACAGAAGATGTTGAAGTAAAAAGCATCTTTCATCTTACACATTATGCACATTACTTACTTTTGAACCTACAGGGTTGACAGTCATACTTTAAAAAGAAAATTAAAATAGTCAAAATAAACCATTATAAGAGAGTATTTTTATTTCAAATTTAAATTTGCATCTATTTTTTAAATGTTACATTTTTACACAAAAGAGGTACCCAATATTTTTCCCTTATTGTCTCTTGCATTAATATAAAAAACAGTATTGTATTAATCTTATTTATATGTAAGATTTACAATTCCCTATTTAAAAGCTGTTTATCTTATAACTGAAGGCAACACACATCCATTCAGCGGCCCAGGCTGACTCTCTCTCTTACCAGCAGTTACAATGCCTTTGGCACTCTGTGTTAGGCTTGATGTCTTGACAATTGAAGATATTCCTGAAGAAGCAAAATTAAATAAAGTGAAGTGTCATTTTGTGACATGCTGAGAGAAAAAAGTACTGTGCGCATTTAAAGTTTAAAGAAAAGCCTAGAAAATGACTTATTTTAGTACTATGCAAGTAGAGGTCGGTGCACTAACTGGAAACTTGGATTTCATACGGAAAAGCACTATTAAGTCTTGATGAGAGGCTTTGTTTAAAACTTTTGAGGTGAAATTGTTTCACAGAACAATTACAGAGACAATATTTTGTGCCTTTTATAAAGACAGCACAGTAGTCAGCATTTCCTATGAATGTGCACCTAGCACTGAAAACTGTAAAAAAGCATAAACTCTTTTCAAATGCAGATTTGAAAAAAACAACTATTTATTTTACTGGAATACAGGTTCTGGAATACACATTCAGAGACAGAGACCCATCCTGCAAGTACAAGTGTGTCAAAGACAGAAGATAATTTGAAACAACAGTTTGAAACAAGCATTTTATTAACTCCTGTCTCCTGTATCATACATGCCAACTTTATATGACATATTTAAAGTAAGGAATCAGGTTATACAAGATTTTGATATTTTCAGGTTTGACAGGTTCTTCAAGTACAGGTTTTTAAATTGCTGTTGCTTAAAATACAGCAGCTAACTATTTTATGGTTATAATGATCAAAACACTTAAAGAAAATATATTCTCATTTATTATTATGCTCCCAATGACAGCCTAGGTTAAGTGAAATTCTAAAGTTTGACACCATGCATATTGGCAGAAACCCTGCAGTTATGATGAATGGCGTGAGATAGTCTGATCACTGCAGGAAATGTAATATTTACTTTTCCACTCCATTCAAAGGTACAATTGTCCAGGTAAGAAGAGGAAGTGAAACAGAAGATTCATTGAGAAGCATGTCACTTTGTGGATAGGTGCAGACATCCAGCAAGACAAAATGAGCAATGCTGAATTCAGGGAGAAGTCAAGAGTGCACAGATGAAGCTTACCTTGCTGCACCACTAATCCACAGTCTGGATCCTGAGCCACCTGCAGTAAGATTTCTTCTACATCCCTGTTCTTTCCAGGTGGATCTACAAGACTTGTAATCTCTTGCTGAAGAGTCCTGGGTAGCCCCATCAGCTGTGTGAACTGACCCTCTGGACTTTTATCAATCTTGAAAAAAAAGTATTTGAAACAATAGTAGTTTTTAAACACCCAATTACAGTCAGTCTGTTGGAGAAATCCTGCACATTTACTTTTATTCCAATACAGCACTCCCAGCATGAATGAATGAAAATATCACGATAAATAATAAGCATTCTTATTAATTATTAAAAACACATTCTTTGTTCCATTTGCAGCATTGCATGTTCATTATACATAAGCATAACAATTTATAGCTTTGGATCTACTGCATCCTTCCTTCATAAACCTGGACAGATTCTCACAGATTTTTTTAATTTATTATTGTAGTTATAACCCATTTTCTACCACTGAATTCAGATTTAGTGCTAGCTTTTTCTAATTGGGTTAAAACTTGATTTTTTTAGAAATGTAATTATTATAACTGGATATCCGTAAAGGATGTCCAGTGTAGGTCGTTTGGGCAGTGGACAGCAACATTTGAAGTACAATAAAGGTGTTCTGGCATCGCTCAGTAATTTTAATGAGATTTCCTCCTCACTTAAGAAGAACTGTAAGAGCCATCACTTATGATGAGTATAGGCATACACTGCCTGGTTACCAAAAAGGATTGGTTACACCCATCTAGCAACAGGGGACAGCATAAGAGGGGTATGGATAGTAAAAATGATGGAAGAAAACAATGGCACAAAATCCTATTCTGCATTGTGAAGGGAGTGTCTGTACTCCAGCCCTACCTGGCAGTGTAAATGGACTTAGCAGGCTGATTATGCCTCTCAATCTAAATCATTAAAGTAAATCCAAACTGAGGTTTATGAGCCAGATGTACAGTATTAGTGGTTCCATCCTTGATACTCTCTGCTACCCCCACTGGTAGTACAGTGGATTTGTACATACTGCTCAAGGCAAAGGCACATCCAAGGAAAAATCTTTTCAATCTGTGTTTGTGTGGTAGTCTCCAAAATTGTGTTTTCAAATTTCCTGTGAAAACAACAAATTAATGCAACAAAGGAGATGTCTCACCTCTAATTTCCCCTGCAGTGGCTTGTAAACCACCTGTGAGCATTCATGAAGAATGTTGCCGTAGAGGTTCTGAAAGTGTGGCAGATTGCCCCTGACAATATTCAGAACCTTGGATCGGTCTTCTCCTATTACCATCCTAAAATCCCCTACGACAAAAACAAAGGGTATTGAACAGCCTGTACAGTAAACATACAGGACATATCTGTAAAACCATCCAGTAATCCTCAGCTATCGCCGATTAATGTTTAATATTAATTAATCTAAAACCTCATATGATGAAGCCCAGTTTTACTTATTACTAAAAGCTTTAAATCACCTCAGTGTCACTTGCACAGGTGTTAAGTGTTTATTGTCTTTAGTGTAGATGATCCAGTAGGTGGCACTTTTTCCAATGCAGCAGAATTTCCAAATCAATGTTAATCACCTAATATGGTGACAGGGGACGTTGCATCTTTAGATGAGATGTTAAGCCAAGGCTCTGACTGCCTGGGCCATTAAAGACCCAGGAGCACTGCTTAACAGAGTAGGAGTGTTAACCCACAGAACTATACATACTAATGGTACTCCTGTACCTATATATTTCCTTTTATAGATTTAACGAGAATCTCCCCCTAAAATATTGATAAAGCCCTATGGCACAGAACACGTGGTTTTAAGATAATCACCGGCATAGGAGAGTCCAGCAATTTGGACAAAGAGATCCTCCACTGAGAAGCTCTCAGGCAGCATGAGAAAGGCGGCCGTGACTGCACTCTTCAGGTTACTGACCAGAGCCGCCCGCAGCTTGCTGCTGTCATTCTGAACCAGGATTTTAACCTAGAAAACACCAGCTGTCATCCATTTTTACAGCTTTGTGGGCACTCAAGATACCAAACCAATAACAATACATATCAAAGCAAGGCTGTAAAAATAATGCAAGAATAAGAATTAAAGATAAGGATTATAAAAAAGGAAGATGTCAATTATCACAATTTGTACCACTTTATTCACCCACACAAGAGCGCTAATTACATGTCACTCCTTCATTGTTTTTTTTTTCTATTTCTTCATCTTATCAAATAAAAATTCCCTAGTAATTACGAGAAGCAGAAAAAAAAGTACTGTTTGAAGTACAAGGAATTAGAGATTTCTCATTCACTTAACCCTTGGGCCAACATTGATTTTTAATTCTAAATTATTTTTGGATGTGACATGAGGATTTGTTAGTGAATGAGATAAATCTCTATTAAAGATCACAACTTCAAACTGAAATTAAATTTCCCTTTGAACCGATGCAAAAGTCAAATGTATTCTGAATCAAGCCCTCACTCAGAAACATTTTTAAATAAATACTGCCACCACCTGGCCATTAAATATAATTGCACTCAGATTAAGTCATAAAACCTACATTTTCATTTATCCCCAAGGGCTCTTTCAACTAAAATGCTCTCATAAATACTGGAAATACACATCATTACAAATGGCAATTCACTGTATGCTTTTAAGTAACTATAGATAACGTCAACCCATTTCATAGGTAGGTAAATGTCTGTTTTATGTCCTTACTGGTTTATGGAGCCTCCCAGCAATATATAAGGTCTTCCAGTGAAACAAGTCCTCAATCAAAGCATCTGTGCTAATGACCCCATACTTGATCATCTGTAATATAAAAAATGGCTTTATCATTTTGCTTGTAAGATTAGAATATTAATTTTCACTATTTACAATTTTATATCAAAGCCTTATATGGTATAAAGAACCTGTAGAGCAGTTTTATGCAGCGGTTAACAAGAAAAGACTCACCCTGCCATCACATGGTACTAATGTGTTATAATAGACTCGAGCTCCATGTTGGCTCTGAACGTTGCTGACATGTCTGGGACCCAGGTACCTCAGGAAGGAATAATGCTTGTGGTTTTTCATCAGATTCATTGTGTGCCAAGAGACTGGATCATCCACAGCAAACACAAAATCAAGCATATTACTCTGGGGAAGATTTGATCAAATAAAAATAAAAAGGTTAGAATAGTACACAATAAAATCAAATACACATAGACAAATTGTATTTCCTTATTTATAGTATTGTAATTCTCAAAAGTAATTCTACATGTTTAACCGGGAATTCTCAATTAGCGATTGAATAAGAACTCAGAAAACAGGTAATTAGACGTTCTGTCTAAATTGTTCAAATTACCAAATTAAACTCAGGGGAGCTGCCTATCTCCTATTTAAATACTTCTATCCACTTTCTGTAAGCTGACCTACCTGAAGTCAAGTAAGTTGTGAATTTTGCATTACTCCTTTTTCCATTTCTTAGCAAAGACAGCTGGTGCATGTAAATTACTGGGGGTGTCAAGCTCAGTTCCAGCAGAGCCTAGTGTGTCCTGGGTTTTGGTGCACCCTGAGCTCTCAGTGATATACTGTCACAGCCCAACTAGATTAGAGCATAATTGTAACCCTTCTAACCAAGGTGATTAACAGGAAACTGTACCTTTGAGGAATTGAATGTTTAGAGCAATCAATTACAACAGACTTTAAGCAAACCCTAGATAAGTCTAAGAAAACAACCAAAATATTTTCAAAGATTACTCAGTTGGGAACAAACCCCAGACAGAAGACACAGGTCACTCCCGGAATTGAGTCTAACACCTAAGACATGGTCGACGAGTCTATCTGCACACAGAATGAATATTCTGATGTAATTGGCTCTAATGGGTAAATGGTTTTTAAGTGTACTGAACATAAAAGTACAAAACGAAAGTGCGTTTGTATGTACTGTATATACTCTAACTGCAAATAAACCTTTTCTTAGCAACGTTCACGTTCGATTTAACAGATGACGGGAAAATAAGAAAATGTGACTTTGCTGAAAAATGCTTGATGCTATCCCGCCCATTTAAAGTACAAAACATCTAAACCTTTTAATTTTAGTCATTTCTCCTTAAGTTTCCTCTGTGCTTACCCCCATCTGCCCATGGGTTGTCCCAGATTGTCTAAACACGCCCGATCCGTAGGCAAAAGCCAGGCTCATGTCCTGGGGAAACCGAGACAAAATCTTGCGGTAGATGACACTTGTGGTCTGTACTGCTGGTAAAGACATGGTAGTAAGTTGTAAAAAAGAAAATGCATAAATAACACATTCAAATGAAGGCAATATTCTTAGAAAAATGAACGTTAAAACTGAATTCTACCGATACAACATAGTGCCTTGCTTTCTCATGAATACCTAGCAATCACTGCCCACATCAAACTTAATATCTACGGACATCAATAGTCCTACAATATAACGCTTCCACATGTTGTAACTGTAAAGGTTACTGCAAAATTCACATGATAAATGTTACAAAAACCATAGAACGGGAAACAAATCAGATTAAGAGAATTTAAACAACTCCCTCTAGTGGTGTGGAGGTTTTTACTGTCACTGTAGGGAATAATATTCCCCAAATTCACATTTGCAACTATTTGGTGTGTTTTATTAATGTAATATTTGATCAAATTGACGGTGTCAGCTAATTTCAATATCCCGTAAATAGAGTATGGGTTCACAACAATTAATATTATAAAAATAGGTACGGGCAAGTATACATTCAATACATAACAGCACCATTATGTAATTCTTTTAGTAAAAATGGCCATTTTAATAAAATCTATAATTACTATTAACACTTTTACTGCTACAAAAAGATGATTTGATACTTTCGTGTAAAGAGATTAATCATATGCTATATGTCTGGAAGAATAAACCCGAGCTTGATATATGCCTTTTTACGTTTTTCACATGTGCCAGAAAGAAAAGTAGTTTTTCATGCTTAATGAAATAAAGTGAGGTGAATGCATTAGACGTGTAAGGAATAATTTTAAGGTTGAAAAACGACAAATTGCTGAGGAATGGATGTCAAAAAAAGGTTATTAACAGGTTATGGCTGGTGACATTTAGTTTAATAGGGAAATGCTCTTATATGTGAGGTTGTTTTTTCATTGCATGCTGATTCTGTTGCTGGATGTTTTCCAAATTTCTAGTACAAGGACATTAGAGCACCCTACAACAAAAGTAGTTTGGGTACAATACAAGTAATTTTAATACAGCATCGAATTTATTTTAATGTCATGCTGTGAAATCTGAAACAAGTATATCTGAATATGCATTTGATTTGAAAACATTTAAGTCGAGATCGAAGATTTTTTCGCGCACATCAAGTTACATACAGCCTTCCTTTTCTGACCCAGTTATTCTCAATAGGATTATGTGTCTTTCATCTTCTGTGGTGCCTTTCTTGCAGTTCAGATGATGCCTCCGGAGATTAATTTTACTGTCAGAACATCTAAATATAAACCTCTTTTCATGCTGCAGTTTTAATTGGCCCTTTCCAAACAAAAGTTTCTCTACTGTAGCTCAAGCTGTCTGAAATTTACCAACATACTTAAAAAAGGGATAAAGGTCTCTCTTTGTCTCACATTTGTGTAGTAGGGTACAAGACAGATTTACAGGGTATCATTAAATTCAGATATTAAGCATTTGTATTTTATTTAGTTTCTAGAAAGAAAAATGTCAACATTCGTATCTATCACAAAAGCAGTCATATCCATGATTTACACTTTGTTTACATTTGACTAAGCAAATCATTTCATTCAGTTCTGCTTAATACGGAGATAATCGAGAAACCAGATGCCTTTTGCATAAAGACATGCATCACTGTCAGGCAGAAATTTTGAACCTGAGACAATTTACATTCTTTAAACTGACTTATATTGGATTTATATTTTTTCAAAAAAATATTGCAGGCTTTATTATCCTTTTAATAAACCTAAATTATATTTTAATTGTCTTCTTCCAGAATTATTACAACGTTTATTTCTCAGCTGCATGAAATCAACATTATACACAGGGTGTTTTTATTTGCTTTGGCAGTAACTGTTGGGCAATATACACTATTTTGGGTGCTTATTACTAGAAAAGCTGGCCCTCGAGCATTTCCTTTAAAAACTTTACTCTTTTGTGCATCTGACATCTGTGCCCTTGCACTGTAGGTAATCCAGTTTGCAATCTCTTGAGCTATTTATGCATACAAGTCTCCAAGGAGCAGGAAACAGTTTTTTGAATCACACTGTTGTCTCCTACAAAATGTGAAAGACTCCAACAGCATCAGTTCCATATCTTGCTGCTCCCTCTTGGGAACATCAAATGAGTTGAAGTTTTTCCTCTTGCAATATTAATGTCCCTTTAATCTAATTACGCAACACATAATTAAAGCATGACAGCTTGGTAGCTTATGCATCATAGTTGTTATATAATTATTTTCAGGTCTTTAATAAACTTGTTAAATTATATGTACAGTATTAGAGCACAAGATTTGTGTTTGCTTGTTTTACTGTCCCAATCCCACAATCTAACAAGACATGGCTGGACTGTGATACTCAAGCACAACTGGATCCACTCTGTGTTTGTACAGAGGCTGTAAGCTATCTCTATCAACACAAGGTGCTTCTAATTACTTGAAATGTTGGGAATGGCTGTTGAAATCATAATGGCAAATGGTGATAATCAGGAAAGTTACACAATGGTACATGTTAATGCTACTGTATGTGTCTGCTATATAAGATGCTTTAAAAATGTACATTATTCAGTACAAAACAATGGAAGCCAAAATAAAGACGTGCGTTTGTGTAAAAAGAATTACCTATTGTTTGCAGAAATAAATAGAACAATCTGGGGCAAAGGCCCACTCAGCAGACGAAATGATAATAGGCTGGAGATATTTCTTTCACCCAATATCACGGTGAACATGCTAGTGAAGAAAGCACATCGAAAGCAATGGGACTGCACAAACAAGGTTTACACTGAGCTAGAATAGGTTCAGTGGGCTGCTGTTAATTGAGAAATGATCCAGCATCCAATGGTCACCCCAGGCTTATTGTAGATATCTGAAAATGAGGTCTTCTTTTGTGATAATCTATCTCATGAATATTAAAGTGTCTGTGCCACATGAGTGTAAAAATACACTGCAAATCGGAAAACAATGATGAGCACTTCAGCTTTCTATTAAGAGATTTTAATTATCCTGTCATCAACATAACAATATTTAGGACACACTCTTGTAGGTACTGTAAGTAGTTTCTATATTCAAGCCAGGCTCATTCTGGTTTCTGTGATGTTAAGTAGATAAGAGAGGATGTGACTCCCACCTCACCTGATGTTGCATGAGGTTCTAGCTCTGAGATTACTCCCAAGAACGCTAATTTCATTCATACAGCTGGGTGGGCTGCAGAAAATCGAATAGAGTACCATGAACCAGGTACTGTATAACAGCAGGGGCTGCAACTGGGGCTTGAAGCCACAGCCCACCAGTTATTAGACCACAGATTTAACCACTAAACTACCCCAAGAACTTTCTTGACGCACTTAAATTTCCTTTTTCCTATCGAATGCAAATTTATCTAGATAGATAATGGCAGAATGGACCTGGGCAGCTAGCCTTATGAAATGTTGTGGCATCCTGTTAAATATGCTGAATGGTATTTTCATCTCAAAGAGATTCCATTTCCTAAATTCCATTTCCATATGGAAATATTTTAATTTTTCTGCTATGCTATAAAGAACAAGGTCTCACTTAGTTAAGAAGCAATGAAAATGCTGAATGTATATTTAACTTCACCAACCTACCAGGCTGTGGTTATTGGTTGCACATGCTGTATTTTCTCCGTTTGTAATCTTAGAATTTCTGTATAACAAAATGTTGTTGGTCTAATCTATGGCTAAAAAAAGATGTCTTGATTGCTAAAGATTTTAACTATTACTGCTTTAAAACGTAAAACGTTTCGACATAAAATATCAGATCGATAGTAAATTTGTCAGTACTTGGTATTTGGATTGTCTTGTTTAAAGTTAGTTATTTTTCAATAATAAATCAAAAAGGAGAAAAAATTAAGTAATCTACAGAGGGGTCAACATTTATAGGTAATAGGTGATCATACAGATGATCTAAGCATTTTAAATTAATTGTTCAGATAGGTAATCTTAGGTAATATAAATATGGGACATTTATTTAAGAATTTCAAGATGGACTGAGTGTCGATGATGTTGGTTTGATGTAATCTCACAACATGGAAAAACAGGTTCTTTAATATAACTTTCTTGCATCATTACCCATCATTTTTATTACAAAAAATAAAAATGTAGGCACATTAGAACCATCAAGAACTTAAAATATGATGAAATACATTGATATTTTCATATTTTGGCAGTATGAATTAAGTATAGAAAATATATTAGATGATATCCATCATTTTCTTTAGAATTGTCATGTGGCATAATTTCAAATACACAACTGCTGATTACAAAACAACACACTGGAGATTTGGCAAGTTTGAATTCTGTATTTTTTAAAAAGCCATTCAAAGTAGAAATGTTTATAATTATGTATGTTATCTGTATCCCTGATTGTGGCAAAAGATACAAA
This sequence comes from Lepisosteus oculatus, assembly GCF_040954835.1. Lineage (NCBI taxonomy): Eukaryota > Metazoa > Chordata > Actinopteri > Semionotiformes > Lepisosteidae > Lepisosteus > Lepisosteus oculatus. Next base: position 62,123,255 of record NC_090699.1, read on the forward strand.
ATTATCATAGTAATGAAGTATAATTGCAGCCAATTAAGTTTGAAGGCAGAGGGGTAACATCCATTATGTGAGCAACCTGCAATCAAAATCTTATATTTGAATACTGTATGCAATTTCAAAAACAAAAGAAGAAAACATACAGTACTTCTTCTATCATGTTGGAAACCAAATCTGTTCAAATTTTTTCTTATAATAAATTGATATTACTACAAAAATGATTACTCAATGCCATATTTAATATACTTTTTAAAAAATATATGTGTGCAATAAATAAAATAAAAAAATCAGTAACAGAGCCACACCGGTATTATATGGGTATAGAACTGTTTAGTTCACAAAAAAAGAGAAAATTGTCATGTTGTGGAAGTTTGTGTGTTTTCTTTTATTTGTATGAGAGAGACGTTAAAGAGAAAAAAGTTTTGGTTTACCCGTAAATATGGACATGTTTTGACTATTAACACCAACGTGGAAGAAGCAGAGAGCTAAACTGTTCAATGACATATGCATTTAGTTAACACAATGCATGTCAGTGATGGTTGACTTGGTATAGTTGTTAGTTCTGCTGCCTCACAGGGTCCTGGGTCAGTTTCCACATTGGGAGCCTTCTGAGTGGAGTCTGAATGCTCCCTGTGTTTCAATGTGTTTGGTTTGCCCTGTGCCTGACAGGTGTCCGATCCAGTCTGTAGCATGGCCTTGCACTCTATGCATCTACACCTACTGTACCATCAATAAGCAGCTTCCTTATAACTGATTTATAAATCATATTCACAGTAATATTTAATGATTTTTACACTTCTGTGGAAATGTAATATTTGGCAGCAGTTAAAAAACTGATTTGTATCAATGCATACAATTTAGTCACAACAGCTATATCTACATTGTATGTTCTAATTCTTACAGCTCTTTGATTAGATACTAAACATAAAAAAATGCAAGCTACACATTAATAGTCTTTACGTCAGGCTCTAATACAAACAGCTCTGGGATCTTCACCTTCAGGTGCGCTCACTGACTCTTACAGTTTTCAGCGGACAAGACAAGAAAATGTAGCAAGACAACTACTGTGATAGTTCAATTTCTTTAAAAAAAGCAAAAGCTGAACAACATGGACTGAATATTAAAGACTTCTAGCCTACTTGAGAAGCATTCTGTGAATGGAGTCAAATTCATTTTTTAAGCTGTTTTACATAATTATTTAATAGTATACTGTATATGCAAACTGCAGCATGTTTTGACTTGCTATCTAATTCCATGCATTTCCAGTCAGTGCTTTATGATTTATAACACAGTGATCCACAGTATCATTCTTGAAATACCAATACACTACAAGTTTTATATTTATGGCTGTAGAGACTTGTGAACTATTAATTAAGACAATTTGATGATTTAATTAAATGAACAAGAGCTAAGGTGGATGAAAACAACCTTTATCTCTCCAGAATCAGAACTGAGTAAGAAAAAACCTAAAAGATATTAATAAATCATGAAACTGGATAAATAAAAATAAAGTATCCTACACTATTTACTGTAGAGGAAACAGAGATACAGTATAGCACTAAACCACACCCATTTACTAAACATGTGCCCTGGACTTTGGTTACTTTCAGAGCATTATGTTATAGAAATATATGGGCACATTTTCATGTCACAGTTGGCTTTCTGAGAGAAAATTTTCAAAAATGCAGTTGCCATGGAGAGCCAGATGTTGATTTACTGCATACTTCCAAAAGGTTTAATACTCTGGCAACATAAAGAAACCAATTGAAGTTACAACTTGGTGACGTATTAAATACAACAATTATGTAATTTTGTCTGAGTACTCCTAAACGTGAATGCATCTAGATCACACATCATTTCGTTGTTCAGAAAGATGGACAGCCTGGCTGCTATGCGATTAATTTTAATTTGTTTTCTGTATGACTGCACCTAACAACCAAGCCAGTTCTTTCTGCACAGGCAAGATCTGTATTTATACTTGTGAAAAAACACACAACTTGCTTTGAACGTGAATTGGTTTAAATCATTGTTTTTGTATGATACAATGGGCTTAATGTTCAAACCGTTTTTGAGGACTAAACAATTTAATTCCCTTTTAATTTGTATATCTTGTTTAACAGTATGTGTTGAAATCACCATAAATGTTGAAACTAAGGAGATTCATTTAGAATGTACACTTTACAGAGTGTGTTGTTTTCTGAACAATGTTTTTCAAGTAATTTAATTAAAGAAAAAATTAGAACCTAAACAAACACAAAAGAGATGCGCTTGGCTGAACAAGGTTTACTTGAAAATTCTGTCAGTCCACAGGTTAACACTTAATGAACACAAACTGAGAGCAAATGAGGCTGAATGCGATTAAACTAAACATCTCTTCTTTTCCATTGTGCTTTTTTGTGTGTGATTTAAAAAAACAGAGAAGCACACAAAACAGACAAAAACAACATATGCAAACACTAATGTGCAGGATATTTATTTTAAACTTTCTGTATTGCCAGTTTAAACTGTTTTTGTTATATGACTGGTATGTGAAAATTAACGTGAGCAGATATACAGTATAATTACATTACCTTAATAAAATAATCTCTTGCTCTATCATATATATTTTTTATTTTTAATCTCATAGATGGAAACTCTAGCACACCAGAACAATACAGTAAGTACGTATTACCCTTTAAGAATAACTGGAGTCTGAAAATGGACAAGTCGCAGTTTGTTTCAATGTCTTTGAAATGCATTCAGGACTCGTTCACATATCGCATTTTCAACCACTTCTGTCATGTTTAATCAATCAGCAGGATGTTTTCCAGCTCTCTGCAGAGTAACTCTTCACTAAGAGGCTTAAAAAACAACTTGTGGAATCTCTATGTGCTGTTCTGGTGTTTGTTGCTTCAGTTAGAGCAGATTTTGTCTGTTCTTCACCATACTTTTATATCACTTCCTATCTCCCTGATGCTTGTTCTTTCCAGTTTGAATTATTCCAAAGTTGCTGTTGAACTGCTGACCCACGTAGAACCTTCAAAACTGTGTAGTGCCTGAATTATCAACATTACAGCAGTGATCCACCATGAGAGACAAGACACTGGTTTGCTGTAAAAAAATATTCTGCATTTGTTCTTTTTCACAGTAGTGAGATATAAATAGCCCATCTTAACAGCTTGCATTGCACAGAGTTCCAGGACAATAGTCCACTGTAAAGAATTGAAACACAACACATAACCAGAATGCAGCAATTAATGAATTTAAACATAAATGTAAAACGGATATCAACTTAATATTTATGTACAACTAATTATTTCTCGCATAAGAACATAAGAAAGGCTATGGGCCCATCTACCCAAACAAAATGCTAAGATACTTAATAGTCTACAATTCAAATCAAGGGATGTTACAGAGACAAAATACGGTATATAGTATAACACACTAGTATGGCCTTTTTAGAATATTGTGTTTAATTCTGGTCAGAATGTTACAGAAACTAATCACTGTTCTGGATTCAGTCCAGGCGTGTCCTACACTGACAGGCGGGAGGGACAGAGAAGAGAATGAAGGTTCCTGATAGAAATGTTAAAAAATCCGCTGAAAAAAGCGGCATGGCCATCTTCAGAACGGACGATGAAACAGGAACCAGAGGAGCTGAAAACCGAGAACTTGTAAACAATACGGAAGCGCATTTAAAACAGACAACAGCTACCCGGGCGTGCTGCTGAAATTCCTACAGTGTATTAGCTTAATTCGGGAAAAAAAACAGCAGGATGAGACCCTTGATCAATAAGCTCCTCCCAAAACGAGTTGGATGGGCTGAATGACCTCTTGTTTGTGACCTGTCTTACGTTCTAACGTGTCCCAGTAGGTTTGGGACACTTTCCAAGCCCCGGGCAGGGTTGGGTTATCTTAAACAGGCTCCTGCTCAGTGAGGTCCCTCACGTTCATATGCTCTTAATTCCTCCTCCGCTTTCTGCTCCAACCTAGAGGAACGACAAAGTCGCCGTGCCAATGTCGTTCGCGATCAGGTTACAGCTAGCCATCTCTCGGGCATCTCTCTGCCCACAACGCCGCACAGTGCACAGGCAGAGACTCTTTTGTGTGAGGCAAGGGAACAAAGAAGAGGACCTGAAAAAGAAAGGTCATATGCCCCCAGCTGGTTGGCAATGCTTTTTAAGCTCCAGGGGTTTATGATTATATTGCCATTACAGGGCTCGCACGGAATGAGACCTGTTAACGCTGGCGTTTTGTTTTTTTTTGTGCCATCAGAGTCGAAGCAGAATTTTATCTTTGGCTTTTTGAATTAATACTCGGAAGAAGTTAAAACAGGGCTTGTAGATGATGTGCAGTGAGTCAGATGGCTAGAAGTTGAAACTGTCAACTGCATTGTTATAGAACAGATTGGGAAACAAAGTATGCGGTGCTAGCTAGTAATTATCTGCGCATTTCACAAAGCAAATCTCTGTGCTATAGATGTTTCGTTATTTCTTAGTTTCTGTCTAGCCATGTGTGTCCGCATTTGATACCATTTTTCAGTTCTGCTTCATTTCACCTCCCCCTTTCTGAAAACTATAAATCACAGCTGTGAGAGGTTAACGCTAGTATTGTTTCGTAGCTTCAATTAACCCAGTAATGAATCCGAGATTGCAAAGTAACAGAAGGAGTTTTATTTAGTTATTTTGGAAGCTGTAGTCAGTTGTACCCTATTGATTGATGAAAAGGAAGACATAGTTGTTTTTTTAGTAAAAGACTCACAACTAATTGCAATATACGAATATGCAATCTACATCTATATATAAACTTATTTCAATAAATCAAATTAACCTTTTTACTGGTCATAATTTGGCAAAATGTAATTTTTCTTTCCAGTGATTCATGCGATAGTTTTCTTGCCTGGATTATCTGCAGGCATATTTATAAAAAAAAACTATATATATATAATAGGTGGGCTGAGAGAACATGGAGAATTGCTTTTGGGTATATCTGAATGTCAGAGCTTATACAACTTCAATCTTTCAAATTGTAATTCTTAGTCAGTGATATTCTGTCCCCTAGGGAAATGGCATATGTCAATCAAATGTTCACAGAAAGCATGCCATCTTTAATTTGAGACTCTCCTGAAGCACTAAGTACCTACTGTATATACGTTTATACAAGTAGTGTTTAAGTACAGTACAAGTGTGGTGTTTTTATTTTGTGTGAGTTTTCTCTTTGCACTAATGAACAGTAAGCATTGAGAGAAATGGAATAACATTCTTCTTATGAACTTCAAGGATATAGAACACACAGGATATAGAAGAAACAGAAAAAGTGTTTTGTCTCCATTTAAATGAACAAATTGTTCTAGGATGCTTTAATTCATTAACATGTCATGTATGCAGCAGTTCTTATTTGCTTTGGTTTAATGAAAGGTGAAAATTCAAATAATTTTAATTTCTTGTGCATTGTGTTCTTGGTTCATTCAGAAAAGAATTTACGAAGATGACAGGTTAGAAAAGGGAAAGATATTTTATTTGGGCTCCATACACCAATATTTCAGGACCTATGGTCTTGGTTTAATCAGAACAATAAAAATGAGTTTCTTTCCGGATTTTTTCAGCTTTCAGAAAAAATATTCCAGTTACAATCACATTAAGGACAAATGGGCCATCCTCCTTTGAGACATTTTTGATTTTTATACGGCTTATATTTTATGCGGCTTAACAGTGGCAGAAATACAGGCAGCAATCTAAGCACCATGGTTTCAGCAGTGGCAGTTGAGTACTGTAGCTTCCATTAAGGAGTTCCCTTTGCTTTTATGTTGTTCCTGAAAGCTAAAACTAATGGAATATTGATAAGCAGTCAGAAACCACAGAGAGGGAATTCTCAGCACACAAGGCAAGGTTTGTCACAGAGGAATGAAAGAATAGACCCTTCTGAGATGGGTAAAAATGCCCTGGAAGATTTTAGCATGTCATGGAGGGATACTCAGAACACACATCAGGCTAAGCAAAAAAGTAAAGAAATATTATTCATTTAAATGTAAATATTCATAATATTGCATTTAAAGACCCATGTTTCATTGTTGCATGAATGCATGTTCTTTCCTGTCAAGCGGTGTTTTGCTTTAACATCTTAAAAATCATGTATACTAATGGCAGAAAAATAATACAATTAGAGATTTTAACTTGTCCATTTCTAATGACAGACATAGTTCAAAACTCTTAGATAACTGGTAATCATTCTCATTGGCTGCATTTATTTAAGTGCAAAGAAATATTTTATTGTGATTTCCTAGGCTGTTTTGAATATTTCTCTCTATCGGTAAACGATAGCAAACTAGTTGGGCGAGATGGGCTAAATGGTCATCTCTCAGCTTGTGCAGGAAACCATTCCTACTGTATGTTCAATCGTGTTACAAAATCCTCCTGGCAGGTATGTGCAGGAATTAAATATCAAAGACATCACATTCAAATTGGTTCTGCATTAGCCTGAAGCAAGAATAAAGCTTCATTCCAGTACATTCAGATTACCTTAAATATTGTAAGAAAAGCAGGACATTCTGAAACTACGTTTTTTTAACAAGGTGGATGACATTTCTTTTGACCTTTCAGAAGGGCTTCCATTAAGTGTTTAAAATATATTCATTTTCGAAAAAGAAAAAGATCAGTGTGCGTTTTTTCACATTTCATTTTGAATGGGAATAGAATTATCTAGGTATGATATGAGCCATTGTTCAATGCCATTTATATTCCATTAGACACGTCTACAATAAAGACTAGAGAAGAAATTATTCACAGCAAACACAAAGATAACACATAGAATTTGTTCGACTGATTTTTTTATCCTTATGTTTATAGAATAGCTCAGTGCCTTGTGTTTCCCTGATTGAGCAAATAAGGACAATCTGTACATTTGCTGAGAATAGCACCTCTCTGTAGTCTACACAGAAACCATAAACTTGCCTGAAAATGTTTTGACAAGGAAAGTCACCTTGAACGTTTAAACGTAAAGACAAAGTGTTGAAGATCTGCTAATTTTTTTCTTTTATAAAGAAGTGAGATTTGACCTCCGTTGTAATGGTGTCTACAAAGAAAAGTGGTAGTACTGATCTGGAATATTACAGAACTAGAGACAGCACAGGAAACATTTATAGGTCTATAGGATAATTTTTTTTGCCATGTATTGTGGAGAATCATCAAGATGCCATTATGTGGTGAATTGTTGTAAAATGTGGTAGCTCAGGTGGAAACATACTGTAGCACAGGAGACTGAGGTGCACAGTTATGAGTTTCCCATTTTGCTTTTTCTTCTTTTGCTTCTCTTAAAGCCAATTAACACTGATATATTAGCAAGTACTCTTGTTTTTCACAATAAACACTTCAGGATGGCATTTACTGTATATTAACATATCAAATATTAAGCACACAGCAATTGTATTCCATTATTTTTGTTTTATTCTATTTTGTAGATGTTCTGTATTTAGCCCAGTATACTTCTAAACAAGCAGAAACAACAACTTACAGATACAATTGTACACAGGACAGATTGAGAACCATTGATTGATGAATGAAAAACAACCCTAACTTGAAAGTCTGCTTTCAAGAATAATGTATTATTAATGTAAATAATCTGATATAAAGTGCTAAAACACTCTGATACAAATACATTTGAGGCATTTAACACATTATATATTTTGTATATTTTGTAACATCAGGCATGCATTCTTCTTCTTAATTATATTGGCGACAGCAACAAGAGTACGAACAAGAACGAGAATGAGAACATAAAACAAGAACCAGAACACAATTTTACTTTTCATCCAGATGGGTCCCGAGGAGCTTTATAAATGGGAGGGACTCCACCCACCACTGAGTTTCAGACTCTACTTGGGTGACGTGCAGTAGACAGCAGCTGATCCAGCAGACCCACTACATAGCCAATTAGGTACAAAAATGAGAACTTGCTTCATCAGGTGAATTAAGACCTCAGTTAGTATGTGAATACCCAAAGTTGACATTAACCGAATAAACATCTTTATTCTTGTGAACTGTGCCATGGAATCTTTACATTTTCATTTTAAAGTTAAAATGTCATCTTAATGATAGCACCTGTTAGAACACATGGTCCCCAGCTACCACACGGGGTTAGAGTTCTCAAGGTTTATAATTAAGATATTATTCATTATCCAGTACTTTCTATAATATTTGCTATTAACATTCAGAGCTGAAGTACTGTGTTGAATTAAGGCATTCATTTATGGAGATTCTTTAACGAAATATACATATTGGCAAAAGAGCACGTCGCTTGCTTTTTTGAGCTTCAACGTGCTCAAGAATGTGGACAAAGCAAACATATGTCAACTTAAAAACAGTATTTTTCGCTATTTTAAGTATTTTTGTTCTTGAAATAAATATTCTGCTCAATCAGTATTCTATCACTCTGTGGTTTGAAAAAAATCTGAAATTCTCAACTTAATGCAGTTAAAATATGTACATTTTATTCCTTTCAGAATTCCCTTTTTTTCTGTATCACATCTACTGTTCCTTTACTTTTAAATGAAGAAGATTTTTTTACTAGTGGTGTGCTGTGGGGATGAGAGACAATAGCTGCTGAATTTATGAATGATATATGTAAAGCCCCCTTTAAAACGGTGTGTAGATATACAGTTTGAGCTCCTATCCCTAAATCTAAATAAATCGTAACTGCGTTGCAAACATGATTTTGAATGTCCAACAGATCTAATTGACTCTGTGGTGCTTAAGACCGAGCCAACAGGTCTTGTGAGGAAAGGGTTAACAACCTTGAATAGATTCCTCTGAGACTGTAGCTGATGTCTGCCTCCCGCTCTGCTCATCCATTAATTAATTCTCTGAGCCGTTTTCTGTTTTTCTTTATTAACCGCTCGCACTGTGGAAGGCAGGACGTGAAGGTCAGTAGTGGTGGGGGGGCAGAGGTTAAATGCCAGATCACCAGCATAGAGAGCATTCACCATCATTTCCTTTTGCAGATTCATTGGAAATCCCTTGCTGGCTGAGGGAAGCACGTTGCCCTGTGATGTAGCAGAGAGAGAGAGAGAGAAGGGGGGGGGAGAGTGAACAAGCAAGCAACCGAGACAGCGAGAGAGAGAGCGGGGAGAGAGATCTTTTGCAGGCATTCAGCTTGTCAGAGCTGTGCTGGATGGTGTCTGGCTGTAGATCCGCTATTTGGGAAGAGACCTACCACGAGAAAGAGAGGGGGGAAAGAAAGGAGAAGGAGGAAGCAGCAAGTGACTCACTAGAAACGTGTCCATTTCCAGATTGCATGGATAACTGAAGAGTCTCTCTCTCTGCCTGTACACTAGGAGCATCCCACTGACAGAACCAGACCTTAAGCTGTGCATCAGGCTTGAACAACCTTCACGGAGATCCTTATCAGGATTGACATCGGAACACTTACATCGGCTACGCCATGAACTTCCTGCGGCGCAGGCTGTCAGACAGCAGTTTCATTGCCAACCTGCCCAATGGGTACATGACCGACCTCCAGAGGCCAGAACCCCAGCAGCCACCACCCCCGGCCCCGGCTCCCGCTACGTCTCCTGCCCCAGAGAGACGGCAGGCCGCCCAGTCAACGGGAGGAGGCTTCTTCAGCTCCATCTCCAATGTTGTGAAGCAAACGGCCGCCTCGGCAGGATTAGTGGAGCAGACCCCCACCACAGTGACCAAGAAGTTCAAGGTTCTTCTGGTCATTGATGAGGCGCACAATGACTGGTAGGTCAAAGCCATACCCGAAGCCATTGAGTGTGGATGAGTTATGCAGTTCAAGAGGTCTGCTTATTTATCATCTGATTTAATTTTAAACTCCACATTTGTTAGGATTTAGGAACTCTGAAGTAATTTAGTACGGCACAAAACAGTAGTAGACTGTAGAGAAAAGAAACAACAGGCAAAACAGTCCAGCAAACCCTGCTGTAGAGAAGGACACAACTAGATTATCAGCACCTTGGAGAGTAACTTATGCAACTTCATTTTCTCTTGCAAAGACATGTCTGTCTTTTTGCAGTCAGTACTTGGAATCTTTGCATCACCACAAAGAGTTGAAAATATGTAATGATTTGTTTTTTATTTTCTAGCTTACTTATAATATTTTAACTAGCCTACACATATCTTCTAAAATACCGGTAATGTGGTTATATTAGGGCTGTCTAAGCATACTTACGGAAAAGAAGACATTTTTAATTTAAACCTTTTAAATTTAGGAAAACAATCACCTATCAGTCTTAAAAAAGGAAATTTTCAGTTTGTATATTCATGGATTGCCACTGTCCCACCTTTGGAAATTGTTTCTCGTGCTTATCTCTCTTGTTTCAAAGTACTGCAAGTAATTCTGATTTTTTATCCACATTCCTCCATATTTAAATTATCTACATTAAGCATTGCATAATACACATATACATGATATACTGTACTTTATTGTGGTGATTCCTGTAACAGATTAGATTTATCTCCACATAATGAGGAAGGCATTAGATGTAAAATAATAACATTTGTCTTTTTTCCTTGGGATTATGTAGCTACTGTATGTCTGTGTGAAGCTGGCACTGCTATGACAAAAGACAGGTGTCTCAAGTAAACCTTTTACTGCTTAGCTTAGGATTTGATTGATGTATGATCTTCTCCACATTCTGTATGTACCTACAGTATGCATATTTATAAGTATGTAATTAATGTATGCATCTAAGTTTATTTGGGAGAATGAGGTGTTGACAAGGTGAATTTGCAGCCATTAGAATTCGTGCTGGATGATGATCTGTCACATAGGAGGTGCTATTGGGTTATGTTGTGATAAACACTAAATTTGTGCCACTAAATTTAATATAAGAATTGTGAGAAGTGATAACCGTAGAAAACCGCTTACTGCTTTTATATTATCATCCTTTACTACCAACTGTTCTGTTTATTGTGTAAATCAATGGTACTTTCAAATATTTCATTATATATTGCCGCATATATAAGCCGCATTTATAATAATTTCTGGTGTAGTACGTAATAGTTTACCTGGCACATCTTTGCAAATTACAAAACAGTATGTCATATCAGTTTCTGATGGGGATGAGATTCTTTTGCAAGCAATGTTTGTCATTTTGTAAGCATAATTTTACAGTATAGCTTTTTTGAAATTATTCATTATTTATGTCCACCAGGCATCTATAAGACCATTGCCACTTACAAATTAGTGTTACAAAGCTGATTTACACTTACCCACATAATGTTATGAAACAGAGAAATTCTAAAATTCCATTCCAATATCTTTCAATATCACATGATGTATATTGTATATATCTTAAAAAAACAATACAATATCTTTATCACATTCCTTTACTTCCACTAAATGCTAAAAAGTGAAGCTCCTATGGGCTTGTACTGTATTTGTGTACAGGTAATAGCTGAATTAATTTCTTTGTTGAATAAAGAATGTTTTTTCATTTACCCATAGTGAAACCTAATGATGACTGTAGAAATTGTATAAAAACATAAGTAAGATCTCACCCAGCTTCTTCTTGAAAGATGCAATGGTATGGTGTTCAACAAATAAGATGGGCAGTTTATTCTGCAACCCTTCATGTTTAAACATATTTCTACTTCCCTTAGGGCTTTTATTTTAACAATCCAGAAAATTATCTACTTGTGATTTGGATTAAAAAATGCACTTCCCCCTGTGGAGCCCTCAGTAGTTTGCAGAAAAGGCTTGCCAGTCATGAGCCATAATGCACTTTAAAGCAGATACAAATAAATATTTTATTATAATGTTGAAGAGGAATGGGGTATATGTTTTGCAATGGAAGATGGTCTCGAAGATGTTTTCATTTTAATGAATTTATATCTGAACTTATATTATATGTCTTTATATAATATAATTTATATCTGAACATGCTCTCAAGTCTAAAGTTTTTTTTAAAATCAACTACAGACCAAACTATTTTTTGCTAAAACGCTTTACTAAAAAAAAATTCAACATACCAGCATCCAAAATAGAGAGACCCCTACTTACACACTGAGCAAAACATGTTTGCTCTGGATGTTAATAGGCACATTGAGATGTACTGAGGGGTAAAAAATATTAGGTCTAGTTAAAGCCAGCAGCCATATCACCCTGCAACTGACAACAGGCAGCCCACTGAAGCTAAGCAGGTGTGAGCCTGGTCAGTACCTGGATGGGAGACCTCCTGGGAAAAACTAAGGTTGCTGCTGGAAGAGGTGTTAGTGGGGCCAGCAGGGGGCGCTCACTGGGTCCTAATGCCCCAGTATAGTGATGGGGACATTATACTATAAACAGGTGCCGTCCTTCAGATGAGAGGTCCTGACTCTCTGTGGCCATTTCTCGAAAAGAGTAGGGGTGTAACCCCGGTGTCCTGGCCAAATTTCCCACTGGCCCTTACCAATCATGGCCTCCTAATAATCCCCCTCTATGAATTGGCTTCATTGCTCTCCTCCCCACTGAGAGCTGATGTGTGGTGAGCGTTCTGGCGCACTATGGCTGCCGTCGCATCATCCAGGTGCACATTGGTGGTGGTGGAGGGGAGTCCCCATTACCTGTAAAGCACTTTGAGTGGAGTGTAAGCAATTATTATAAAGTATATTTTGCTTGTATGGCTTAAAATTAAATATTTTAATATTATGTGGCATTTGATTGTTTTTATTTTGTTAGATTGCTGGTATAAAACTAGAAAATCTATAATAGTTTCTGACTATTAATGTTGTTGCCTTAGATTGATGAGTGATACACGTTCCTGTATCTGGGCGTGTGATAAGTAAACCTTTTCTTGAGCAAAAAGAGGACATTGAACACAAGATAACTGTGTAAGAAACCTGCAACTGGAGCACATCTGAACATCTAAAGTAATGAGAAAATCATTAGATTGCAACAGGATTTATCACACTTTTAATGTCAAAACCCATATCAATGGGAATATGAGCTTTAAATAAAGTTATTTTCTTCAGTCATGAAGCTACCTCTGCTTTCTTTCTCTGTTTCTTTCTTGGTTTCTGTTCTGCCTAGGTCGGTGAAACTAATTGCTCATTCACCGTCTGAACCAGGAGTGATATACTGTACTATATACTAGGAGGGGTAAGAACACCAAAGCAAGCCACAAACAGATTTAGACATTCTGAAAACTGTTTCAGTCAGTTAATTACAGGAGCAGAGTCATCAGCTCTTGGCAAAAAAATAACTTGTGGATGTGTAGATGATATTCAAACATAGAAATAAATAAACAGAATCTGCTATAGAACTTTGTGACATAAAGCAAAAATGTGTTACACTAGGTCATCTAAAACACTCAAAATTGATTTCAGTCACTCTGTTCAACTTGGAATCTCAGCAGGAGTGGATGCCCTAGAGCCAATTTGTTTAGTATTTATTAAGTTTCTTTGATTGATGTTTTAAACACTGTAATAGTGGAAGAATGAGTTGAGCCAGAAAGAAATGAATAATTTCTGAAAATAATATTTAAAACTTTAGCTGAACCTATAAAACAAGGATTTGGGGATATGAATTGGGACCTGTCTTTATCTCGACAGGAAACCTTATTTCAGCACTGAACCAATAACATTTTGTAACGTTAAAATGTTCTCCTTATTTCTCTTTTTATTAACATATACAATAGTAATAAGTAGATGTCCTACATATCTACTACAAGAAATTGTGTCAATTCAGTTATTTACCTATCCCCTGTTTTCAAACCCTTGTCTAAACTTTCAATATTCTGTCTATAACCATATGATTTAGTTATTTATTGTTATTTATTCAGGTTATTTATTCTTAATATTATTCTTACTTATGCATATTCTATTCTATTCTGTATGTTGCACATTTATTAAGCACCTGCATGGTATTCAAATTTACACACCTTTCAAATGTTTAGAAAGCAAACAAACTCCATGTGGCCACTGTTTTCAGTGGGACTTGGGAATCTCACGTGACTGTGTATGTCTTTTCTCTGTTCACAAGTGTAATGCCTACATTGGCTGAATGTGCCCTGTTTTATAAGAGTATATGTGTGCATTTTAGTTTAGCTTGTTGGCTAATGAAGTCTGAAGAGGAGCTGGTGTAGAACTGGGGCTTGCGTTCTTTATCAAATTATGATAACACCTATGACAATATTAGTCAATGGTGGTCATCAAGAAAGCTTTGGGAATACTTTGTGTATTTTGTGCCACAACTTTTCTGAGATGCCAACAAATATCTGTAGGAGTGAGTTTAAACCTTTTTAAGATTTAGGAAACTGTCCACCTGCCTATGTCCAAAGAATTGATTCTTAAGCTTTTTTTAAATAAAAACCCTATATCTACATTCCTATTATATAACAAGCTTTGAAGCTTCATTTCAGCCCAGCAGTCATCTTGCAGTTCCTTTTCCAGTTCATTAATAACATGTATTTAGGAGATACAATCCAACCCCCGGAATGTGATTGCGGGAACAAGTCTTCACTGATATCGTGGCTTTAAGTAATTTTGTTTGAAGGACAACTGCTTGAATATGATTTCTGCACTGGGGTAGAGTTGGGGAAGGTGGTGGGGAGTAAGCATACTGATTTTATACTGTATTTATAACTGAGAGACAGTTTACAAACTAAAATAACCACATTAAACCAAGATTAAAATAAAATGATACATTCAAAGCTATTGCATTAGTATGTTGAGTCCCGGGGAAAAGTGGTTTGGGGGTATTTTTTTTGTGAGAATTAAGACTTGCCCTTCTCCCAGTTTTTCATCATGGACTCCAATAAGATTTTGTGTCACAAACCGTTCAGAGGAAGTGAATTTGTGGTGGGTGGCATGGTGGTGCAGGAGTTGGCAGTGCTGCTGGGGCCCTGGGTTCAATTCCATACCCAGGGTGCAATGTGGCTTGAGTTTGTGTTTGGGTTTCCCCTAGTCTTGCTTCCTCTCACAGTCCAAAGACATGCTGGTAGGTTAATTTGTTTCTAGGAAAATTGGCCCTGGTGTGAGAACGTGCATTTGTATGTGTTTCTGCCCTGTGGTGGACTGGCATGCCATCTGGGGTATAATCCTGGCCTGCACCTATTGCTTGCTGGAATGGGCTTTAGATCCCCTGTAACCCTGTATTGGATGAAGCAGACAGAAAATGGCTGGATGGATCAATTTGCGACAGAAGCCAGAGAAGTTACCTTTTAATAAGAAATCAATGAATGTCCTAATTCTTATTGTACAGGTTAGGCTCAACTAGAATATGCTAACTTTCGGAAAATATACTACAGCACGTAAGACGTTAAATTTTTTATAGTTGGTGTGATGTGATGGCAATTACATTTTTCAGAACGAATATTTGTACTGTTCATTCGAGGTGGTTTGGAGTCCTGGGCATTAAATGAATTTGGAGACATGCTCTTCATTGCTTGTTGTTAATGTAGGAGGAAGCTAATTAGCCAAAGGGAACAGAAGCAGATAAAGTCAATCTAATTTACTGCAGGACCTAAAGCATGACTTGGTTTTGTTATTACGGCACTTATAATATAAGGTTTGTTAGTCATCACAGAATGTTAGGTAGCAGTATCATATTTTTAATTGGCAATATAAAAAAGGGCTATAATATGATTAAATTTGAACACATTTATATATAATAAAAAATAACAGCTTGATGAAAATTTACTCTTGCAATTTTCACATTTCTGTTCTCATCTTAATATTTTGTAGTAAAACAGAACCTTCTGTATAAACACAGCAAAATGGATTGATGGGTTCTGGCTGATATTTGCAATACTTTGTTGTGAAATGCATTAGTTCCATAAACTTGGATGTTTATTTTATTAAAGGAATTTCCATTACCAGATTACCCCCTCAACACACCAAAAATAATTATGTGTAAATCACAAGGCTTAAGATATTAGTACTTCATGGTTTGTAAGCATTAGACCAAGCGAAAAGGGCTTTTTGATTGGGTTACCTAATTTTATATCTATATGTTGTTATATCAACAAGTTCTCATAAAGTGCTTGGAAATATGCTTTTATTTATCCTTGTAAGATTTCAATACTCTCTTGTCATGCCTAACACATATAATCCAATTATTAATCTGTTTTTCCTCCCAAACATGTCTCCATCCAGTGCCAAGGGATTGTGTCACTGTCCAGTGATACACACACTTTCACAGCTGAGGAACAACAGCTATAAAAAAGCTCTTCAGTTAAATCGATGACTTTATTTGTGAAAGAGAGCAGTAGGCAAGCAAAAGGAAAAAACTGACCAATTTCAGCCTTGTTGACTCTAAATGCTAAACATTGTACAATTAAGAGTATCAAGTAGGATTTTTATACAGATTCGCTATATTTAATATAGGTAAGAAGTGGAAATAGCCAAACAAAATACAGAAGATATTTAAATCTAATGCTTATGTTGTCAAAATAATGTTCACTCTTATTCCTCTGATTTCCAAAGGGGAATGACTTGCAGTTAAAATGCACATCACATTCATCTCATGGACAGTGTTTGCTGCCTTAGTAATTTTGGAATGCTATTTTCATTATTACAGGAAGAATTCAAGAATCCATTTTCTGAAGTCTAAGCTTTGTATCTCATTTAGAGTAACATTTAAATGTGCTATTTCTTTTTGCTGTTAGGCATACATTTCAACTCTGTATTTGTAGCTTTATTTCTTTAGTTTGACTATTTTAAAATTCACCATAAAACGTTTTTTTAATTGTACACTTTGTTAGCTGAAATACAATAAATTTTGTTACTGGCAATATACTGTAATATTTTTTTGGGGGGGTATTTCATTGCAGAGAAAAGCAGATATGTCGATAGTATCTAAGTGGATCAGTAACTCATTGCCCACAAACAGTGAATGAGAAAACATTTTACCTATTTAGCTTCATACAGTAGAAGCACATACATCTCAAAATGCTCTTGATTCTGCTTTTTAACTGCTTGACCATCCTGTCTTTCAGTGGGACTCTGTGTGCAGAAATATTTCATGTGGTGCTTAATTCCTGGCAGTGTTGTCATGGCAGCCATGCTGAAAAGCCCCTCCTATAAACACTGCATCACATTTTCATCCTCATCATTCGGCTACACTCCCCCTTCACTCACTGGCTAATGTGAGATGTCGTGTAACTGATGCAGTCCCAATGCATGCTCCTCTTTTTCTTTACCACAAGGTAAACTTACCCCCTTCAGAGCAAATTTTCATACATGTATTTTTCTAAAAAGGACATATTTGTCTTCTTCATCGTAGGCTTAATGGATTATGGATAACAATTCTTGTGAATTTAAACTCAGCAGGTACCTGCTTGAGATACATTGTCAATGCACAGAGCTATAAACCCGGCAGAAGTGAACATTTCTACTGGGTCTCAATGTAGATTCATACAGATATCTGTCTCACATAAGAAGCACTGAATTAATCATGCCTCCCTTCTATAATTCAGTATTTTTTCAGTCATGTGCAGTTGCAACCCCCACTAGGATGCATTCTGCTCTGAGGAATATCTAGTGCTCTAACAGGATTCACAGTGTATATGGGCTACAAAGCAGGCAGTGCTTGCCTCCATTTTAAGGTGGCCTTTTGCATTTACAACAGTTGCTGCTCAGTCTCTCATTCTAATGGATTTGCTTCCTTAAGCTCTGATGTTCCATTTAAGAAGCTATTTCCGGTGTAGTCAGGCTTTACGGCGAACAGACCTACCAAGCAACTGCACATTTCAAAATATGTACCTAATCTGATAAGTGACAAAGCCAACGCATCATACTAAACCTGTTCCAAAGACGCAACTGAATGAATCAGCCAGCAAGAGCTTTCTTTGTGTGTGTGTGGGGGGGGACTGCAATCACCCCACTAACACTTTTTTGTCCCCCAAATAAATTATTTCCATTTAAGCAGTGGGCTCTGGAGTTCTTCTAAGTTTTGGGGTCCGGGAAATGTGCAAAATTTAAGTAGCATTATTTCAATTCAGAGATTAGATTTTTTTCCCTTTATTTTGGGTTACATTCTAAAAGAAAAGGACAACCATTAAGGCTGATTTTCAGATTCATTACCAGCCTTTGTGTCTTGAGTATTCTATCCTTCCAGCAATAACCAGTTTAGGCTCACTTAAAAGAGGAAAACTATACTGCATTAATGAGTCCGAAGCTAGGAAAAAAACTCAAGTTCATTAATTGCGGGGGGGTTTGTGGTGGTTTTGTTTCATTCTCTTTGAGCATTTTCAAGGTTTCAAAACCTACTTAGAATATTTTAAAATTGAAAAAAGATTTAAAGATACAGTATATCCCTTCCAACTTAGGATGCATTCATGGTCTTCTGTCTTCTTTATCCTTTTATGATTGTCACTGGAACCATTACAATTGTGTTTTGAATATTAAGTTTGCACTGTGTGCACTGTGTAATGTTTAAGCATTCATTTATCAGCCCAAGCAAAAGTAAACAAGATTAAATTATGTTATGGAAAATTAGTCAATTGTGTATGGCTATGACAGTCTGTTAAATAACGTATTGCTGAATCAAAGAAATTTCTTCTGCATGTAGAAAAATATTATGCATTCTGTTACGTAGTTGACATATTCAGACTTCATCCATTGACTTCAGTTTTACTTTCCGAATGTTTGCCTGTGCCATGTATTAGGCAGTACTCTTCCCTTTATAATGCACAACATTCTTTCAACATCATTCACATCATTGTGACATTAAAAGATGATTTTGTCCTCCTGTCACTGCTAATTTATAAAGACCAATTGTGTCAGATACAGTATGCTACAGTGCATTAAAGTTGTGAAAGAAGGAACTCTATATAATGTAAACACTAAAAGAAAAATATTTAGCAAATTACAGTTGAAATTATATACATAAAACATATTTTCTAAATTTAAAAAACATTTACATCTGTTTGTTTCCATACCTGAATCACCCAGAGCAAACTTGAATTACTATAAAACTCATCAGCTGTTCATTTCTAGAATAAAAAAATATGTGGGTGGTTACACTTCACTGATCAGCTTGTCCAAGCATCTGGTTTCAAAAAGTCACCTTGTTTTCTGGGCTCAGCTTCATTGTTTTATTATAGATTCTTTGCAAGGAATGTTGCTTAAGTGCCTCAAGGCTATAGAAGCACGAATTCATCCGGATTGATTTTATGTCTTTTGGGGTAAAAGGCAGATATAAACCTGCTTTGATTTGCTGCAGAGAGCTGAGATCTTCTCTTCAGAAATGAAGCTGAATTAAAACAAATGGCAAATATTCTCAATTTCCTTTTTTCAGGAGCTCAACATCAAATTAGAAAGTGGTGTACTTTTCCTGAACAATTGGAGATATCAAAGAGACAAATGTTAATTAGTCAACATTGTCAAGAGACAAATATTTAATGTTAGTTTGACATTGTGCCTGCTCCATATAGGGTACTTTTTTAAAGAAAATGAGAACATATTCAGTTTACTATTTATGCTCAAAATGAAGTGAAGTGCTACCTTGTTCAGAAACCTCTGCAGTTAGTATTTCTCCATACATTTCTTTAATCAGTTCACACAAAATAAAAGCAAAATCAATAGTGTCACTGTGAGAGCGTTATAGCATTGTAATGTTTTTTTTTCTATGTATCTTACTCTTAATTTTGTAAGGCTTATTGACTGTATTGACTAATTCATAACATGCATTACAATTTACAGCTGCGCCAGTCCTTTAAAAATAAAATGTGCTGCACCAGTCTAGTCACTGGACAAAAAAGCCACTTCCTGAGAGCTCAAAAAAACTGAGCTGGTAAGAACAGAGCTGTCGTTTGAAGATGAGAAAGCACAAATGGGTTAGACAGAAATTACAGACCAGCTGCACAGGATGTGAGGCAAACTGCGTTACTAAGAAAAGCCACAGGCTCCAATTTTAAAGGGGCTAACCTTCTGTAGACACTGCTTCAGTGGTCATTTATGGCTCACTGAGGTAACTACTTAAAATGTGGTGTATTCAACTCCTTAAGGATCTCAGACGTTTGTAAATTATCATGGCATCAATGCCATGAATTGATTGGTTGCTTATGCAGCCTTAGAGGTACTATGGGTAGTTCAATTCAATGCCAATAATTAGCATAAGTGCTTCTAATTTGAAAACCAATTGACTGTTTTGAAAAGATAAATCCTGACATCCTGATATCATGGACATAGCTAAAATGGATCACTTTGATATTGGCTTTAATCTCGCTGGATACTGGGGTTTCTCCAGTTACAACACCATCTAATTTCAAAACTGATGTGTTAGCTTTAAGCTGAAGAAATTTCTTCCCATAACTAACGATGAAAAACGTATTATCTTTCAACCTGACATTTCCACACATCTTATTGTCTCATACTAAGATATGTTTTTTCTTAATTAATCCCCAGCTAAGTGTTACTTGAGCTGTTGCTCTTGTAATCTTCAGAAAATCTTTAGAATTCTGACTCTATGGTGGTATGTGTGTGAGTCACATTTATAGTTGCAACGATGAGTGAGGACTGAACCAGCACTTTGCCGTAGATTGTGAAGTAAAAATGTCATATTGTCCTCAATAGACCATAGTACACACTGAATACATTACATTCATGTGCAATTGAACACATTTAATTAATTTACCTTTGTATCCCCCATTCTTGTTAAATTATTTAAGAATATTTACTGTATATGTATTTTTTTCTTCATAGAAGATTTTGTATTATTTTGCCATAAAATAAGGTGATCCTGATATAATTCATGCTCAGTGCACTGTGTATACTGTATGTTAATCACATAAGTACCAAAGAGTTCATTTCAAAAGACTTCCCACTTACATAGCAATTATATAAGCTGATCAATGAATACTTAGAATGGTCTTTCAACCAGCAAGTTCTTCTGAATTCAATCTGACAATTTCAGAGCATTACAAGATTAAACAATTGTAAAAAAAAAAGTATGCTTACAAACAGAAAAGTTGATAAGGAAAAACAAAATTCTTCTTCAGACTTCTACCCTCCACGAATCGGAAAGCTGAAGGCTGTTTAATGAATTCTGCTTCTCGATTTATTGAGGTTAAAAAATGGCTTAGATGAGTATGTGTTCTGGAGAATAAGAATCTGCAGATTAATAGCAAGTGATGGATCAGGCTGTAAAATTTAGGTTAGTCTGACCATGAATGACAACAGGAATAATTCAGATTAGTGGAGCATGAAAACATTACTAAATAAGTATTATATACACAAAACATTTTTTGGTGCAGGCAAAAATCATCTAACAAGTCTGAGGTGTGAGTGACCTTCCCCATCAACTCAGCATTAACATGTAAAGTCTTATAATGGCATAGATAACCTATTGGTAAAGGCTTCATTCGGTTTCTTAACTGTCAGATATCAGCAGAACATGACTTGGTATTCACCTAAGAACATTTTTGGGGAAAAAAAGGATTTAATGCTTAGTGTTACTTTTGTTCAGTTAAACAGAGGTCAGCCAATCTCTTCCATTAGGAAATTAACTGAATTAAAATTTGATTTTTGCTTCCCCTTGTTGAATCTACTTGCTGGCATGCACAAATTGATTCCAGCAAAGTCTGTTTTAAAAACCTGTTTTTCGCTGAAAGCCATGATTGAAATGCTTACCTAATACTTTACTGAATTTACCCTAGTGACGCTTGAGCTCCTCAAGGGCATTAATGAGAATATATCATCCAATAAACAACCCTGCTGAACCCTCCTTTTTTATAAGACAGTCCCTGTAGAAAGTCATTTTAAATCAAATCCTTGGATATCCCTTCTGATAAATACTGTAGATACAAGGTTGTAAGAAAGATGTGCATATTATCAGACATATATAATATATAATATATACATATATAATTTCAAAAAGCTAAAGCATGGCGATCGCTCAGCAAGTGTTCATTTCTGATAAGTCTATGTGGGGGTGTATGTACACCATGTGGTAAAGTGTCTGTCTTGTGGAAGCTGTCCATTACATTCCCTCCACCCACACACTCTCTGCAGATGCAACATCTTCGAGGCAAGTAGATTAGTGGATCCTGACGGGCATTATCAACATCCTGCGACAGCGAGTGCTGCAACCGGACAGTTCGTCTTCTCAATTAGAATTCTGATCCCACAATGATTTGCCACGTAATTGTATTAAAACAGCTGCAGGAGTCTGTGAATTGCACAGACTGATTTCACCTTACATGTTAGATTCTAGAAAATTACTGCAAGGGTTTTTGTGTGTGTGTGTGTGTTGCTATATGTTAAGATTTAGTACAGGCCAAAAGGGGTAAAGATGATTGATAAGATCATTTAATTTCACTTAAAAAAAAACAAACAATTTTCCTGCTTTCATACTGTAAATGATATACAGTTAGATATTTATACAGCCATCACATTCAATATTAAAACACGAAACATGGCATTTCTTTGCATTTAAGTATTGCATCTCAAAATTGATACGGTTTGTTGAAGTAAATGCCTAATTTCATGTTTAAAACGTATTTCCTTTCAGCAGTTGTAATGTGCTGAATATATGTTTTCAAAATAAATAACAACACCCAAGAATTTGAGGATGTTTTTTGAGTATTGTGGTATAGTGAGATGCCCATAGTGTAACGAACAGTTCTTTCCGGGCCCTATGCGGACGACACGATCCAGAATAGCGAAGACACAAGGGGAAAAATAGACATGCAGGAAAAGAGTCTGGAGACGGGGGGCGTGTCCATGCAGTGCAGGTGTCCAGGGGAAGTGAGTCCAGGCGAACAATCCATGTAGGAAATCCAAAAGAGTAATCCGAGACAACGGGTAGAGTCCAAGGCCAGGGGATCCATCCAGGGAGTTAAAACACGAACCGGGTCGGAACCGGCGAGGGGAACCAGGAACTAGGAACAGAAAGTTAAAAGCATAACGGAGCCAGACGCAGCAAGACCCCGGGCTCTCATGATGTGGAAATCAATGAGGAACCGGGAGTGAGGTCCGCGTCTGGCTTTTAAGGGGGAACGGGAATAGGGATCAGGTGCAAACAATGGGAGAGAACGAGGAAGGGCTGGAGCTCCCTTAAGAGGAGGGGTTAGCGATCGTGACACATAGGATGAGGAGACTAGTTCACCCATCTAAGTGTAGGTGGGCTTGAGGAGGGATTTAGACTACAAAATGCAATAAAAGGGGTTTGATTTTGGGAATGACTGAGATTAAGAAGAGTAAGGATGAAAGTGGCTCCCGAGCTTCAGTGATGAAAGAAAAATAGAAATATAAGAAGGGCCCTGTCAATCAATATTGTCTTCAGAAAGGCTTGGGCGAAGAGGATGTGAATCAAATTCCACTTCTCTTGATCGAATACAGCAATGTTTCTCTATTGGTTTGACTCCAGTCAACATGGCAGTATGAAAGAGGACAGCCTTTACTGACGGAGTGCTGTCCTGTACAGGGAAGTCTAGTGCTCCCTGTTTTCATATGAACACCATGCAAACCAGGAAATGCTGTGGCCCAATAACCTGTTGAGAGTTTAATACGGCCTACTTCCAGCATTGAAACAGCTTGATTTCAAACTCTGTTAAAGAAATACAAGTTAAAACGCCTGCAATGTTCCGCTACATGGCCAATATAAAACACTTTCCTTCCTTTGTTTAAATATGGAGTTTCAGTGTGTCTTGCAATTTTGAACACTTACATCACTAGCGATTCTTTTCTTGGAAACGTGTTTGATGGACACTTTCTGATCATGGTTTACTAAAACGTACACAGAATCTTTATCCAGTTGGATACACATACATTTCCACGTCCCGTGTACACTCCTGATCTGCATGAATGAAATTTAACTATGAAACTAATTATATAATGACTAAATGGGAACTGTAAGGAGACAAATCGAAGCTCTGCTCTGTACCCATATTTAGTTTAGTATATAACCTAGATTCAATATATTTATGCAAAATCTGAACAAGAACTTACAGTATGTACATCCATAAATTTCAATGTTTTCAATATTGGAGTGACTCGTAGCAGTAACAACAGAAAATGTGATTTTGAAACATCAAACTTCAAAAATGAAATATAAATTACCCATCATTCTGTATCTGCAGAGTGTATTGGATGTTAATGTTGAGAGCTACAGCTTACAAGTTATTTGCAAGCACTAACTGTGGGTTCTTTGGATTGTATAATGTAGTGAGCTCTGGGCTGACTACTCCTATCCTGGAGAAATATGCCAAATTAAAAAATGGTATTTACATAATAGAGGATCTTATATAAAACCACCACAAGAGTTAATAGAACAACTATACATGTGCTAGTGCAACTGCAATCCCTATATATGCAGTATACACTTTTGAAAATCCACCTGCCTTTTAAATGATATCACTAAAATTAACACCACTGAAAGTTATATCTTAATAATTATACTTTTTATTTAATTTTTGTTCTCTCCCCCTCCAAAAACTCCCTTAATCACTGTCAATGACCGCATTAATCCATAGCACTTTTTTTTAAAAAGAACCAAATTTGTGCAATTGAATACAATCAATGAATGATAAATCGTAAGCAAGCTCATTTATTTGTGTTGACAGTGTTAGCAAGGTAACAGAACCTTGAGAGATGAAGATGGAAATAGTCTCTTTCACTAAAGAGGTTATTGCAAATCTGAGCAATAAATTACCTACTGTACCTGTCAGTACTAGGCTTTCAAAACACAGTATGTGCAATGCATTTCTAAAGGAAAAACCTTGCACTTGTTTGAAAAGATTTAAGTGAAATCTGAAGAGCGAGCAGGACAAATACTGTATATTCATACATGAAAACTGCTCCTGTTATGCCTTTGAATCAGGAAAAACACAGTTCTGTATTCAGTCATAATACATACTTCCAGATTCCAGGCAATCTACTGTATGAATGTGTACTATACATCCACCTTAAACAATACAGTTCAGAAACATAATTAAACAGGAATGAAATGGACTGAAATTAATTTACCATTCTGAATTAAGACAATGGCACAACAGCTCACAATGCACATTTTCTTCAGTGAATAGCTCTTCAATGTCTTGCTAATGAGAACAGAGTCAAAGTTTTTGTTCATATCAAATCAAAAGATTAAAGTGTATTCAGGCAAAATATATAAAAAAGAAGTATAAAAGAAACCTTGGAAGCAATAATATTTAAAATGAATATGGTATAAGCAAAACTAAAATTATTAAAAATTAAACCCAATGTTTTCATTCCAATTTGGACTAATAAGCCACAATAGAATATCAGGTGTGGAGCTGCGTCAGCATGCGTAGGCTGCAAAGAAACAAGTAATAGGTTTATCCCATGCTGAAAAAAAGAAGAGAGAAAACAACGTTTCGGCCGTGGAGCCTTCTTCAGGTGTGGAAACTCCATACTACACCTGAAGAAGGCTCCACGGCCGAAACGTTGTGTTTTCTCTCTTCTTTTTTTCAGCATGGAATAAACAATAGAATATCTTTTAATTTCAGTTTTGTGGATTTAATCATAAGGACAAAACTTATTGATATTGCAGGCTAGCCTATAAACAGACATCTTAAATTTTTATCCTGGCATTATTTGATCACTTCTCAACAAGTGAATAAGCCAGAGGCCCCCTACTCCTTAAGACTGTGAAACTTCTTAATTTCCTCCAGTTATTCTTACCCCTAACTGCACTATTAGCATTTGGACATTGTGAAAAGAACAAATTATTGTTTGCAGGCAGTGCTTTGAAAGGATTTGAATCTGCAACATACGTTTTTTAATAGTAACAGGGATAGGTTTTCTGCCTTGTACTTATGCAGTTTTGGAGGAGTGAAGCTTAACTGTTAGTCATCTGCCCTCTCCATCTCCATGAAATCTCCATGAGACTGTGTATGTTAAAAAGGTTAGATACACCCTAAACCTAAAGCAACCTCAGTACCATCACCCTGCCAACAATCTTTTCACTCTCAGGAAAATGTAATCCTCTCTCCAGGCAGATTGCCAGAGATGTTTAAAGAGCCAGGGTGCTTCTTTGCATTTTGATTCATTTTTTCAAGAGCCCATCATTTGCAGAGATTTGAGAAGCTGGCTACGAGGCGTATGTATTTGTGGCAATGCAATTATATAATGCTGCTTTAAACTTAATATCCAAATAGAGGAAATCATTGCTACTAGATACCTTTATTTACAGAAAAAAGTTCAACATTGTAGTGTGATGTAATGCATACAGTATGTTATTCATCCTTCTCATTCCCAACAGCAGACTTGGAGTTTTGGTATTATCTACAGTATTATGTAAGTCTGAACTTGTTATATCGGTTAAGTGTATTGAACACTGGGTTTTCTGAAGTGCTCCAGACAATATAGCCTCAGTGTAAAGAGGTATTCTGAAGCTACTGCTTCATCATGCTGTGAGATTGCAAACTCTTGATCTTGATATGTTTTTTTGAACAAACTGCATTTTAATAACAAATCATTTGAACCCTTACCACAGTTGCAGGTTTACAGTGTGCAACATTTTTTTCACAAAATGATCTGAAGCATACTGTACAGTATATTTTCCCTGGATTCAAAAGACATTAATTGGGTATTTTAGAAGTAGACCTCTATTTTTCCTTTTAAATATTCTTATACTATATACTTCTATAAACTTTGTACGATTGTGCTTTGACCAACATCAATTTTATGACAATACGACAAAGATACACATTCATAGCATTTGAACACCCCAAGCAAATAGAAGATCAGAATATTTTTGAAACATTGGTAAAGAGGTAAAAAACGCTCCAAGGAGCTAACTTTTCCCAAATGTCCTTGAACCTACGGTGCTGTGTGTTTCTTTTTCTGTAAACACTTTCTTTACCTGTCAAGAAATGGCATTGGTGTATTATTTCTTCTAGTCGGTTAAAAACGCTGTTTGAAAAATTCAGCAGCTGACCTAACATAACAAAACATAGCAAAACCCAGTGGAAATAGGAGTAATATAAAAAAATAACTTTTTATCAGAAGCTATGATAATATTTTTTGATTCATTTTCTCCATTTAGAAAATAAAGCAAACTGATCAATTACTGAAGTGAACATCTTTTCTTGGAGGTCCTGGAACTCATTGATTGTTAATTCACAATGTTAACAATCACTGAGCTGTCTATATGCATAGTATTATCTCATGCAAATTGCTTTCTTATGTAATTAGCTATTTTATAACCCTAGAAGTTCGATACTAGAACAAATTCAAATCAGGAAGCTGCAAGAGTGGCGAAATGTAAAGCAAAACTTTCAGTACCAAACCTTCTTTTGGTAATTTGAAAAAATATATAAAATTCTGAACTAATATTGGAAATTATGTTAACAAATTCAGAGTACTTGTTTCTATCATTAAATGAGGTATGTACAATGCAATAAAGAAGGAATGGAATTTAAAACATATTAAAATCAGAAAAAAATAGGGGAAAAGACACAAGAGATTTTCATTTTTCTCCCAGGAAAGACAATTCTATTGAGCTAAAACTTTATTTTAAGAGGCAGAGCTATCCTTTACAATGAATACAAGTGCAAATAAAGGACTGGGGTTGTAATGGGGTTTGACATCTTTGTTTGACCTGATTGCCAGTACTGAACACTTAAAATATGAGTAGAATTCTTTGTTAATTTAATGACAATGTCTAAAGGATGAATGTAAGCTGTGCATTTTTTTTAATAAGCTATCACTGCCACTCTTCCTCCGTTCCGAAGGCTCTCTGCAGTAATTAGATCTGTGTTTGACTGGCAAGAGATCCTGCTCCCTAGTAATAATTTCTGGCTTTTTAAAAAAGGCATCTTGCTGTAAAATTACTGGGTGCCTTAATGACTAGCAGGCAGTCTTTAAAGGAACAAAGCAGTGTGATTCAAGATGCACACCCCCCAAGTTTTATTTAAAAAATAAATGGGGTTGACTTACAGAATAAGGTTCTTCCTCACTGTGATTTTAGTGTCAGATGTGAGGATCCTTGTATCATTCAATGCCATCAAATCTGTATTTCAATTGACATATATCAGGGGCTGGAGGTGTGTATTATTTACTCTTATTCAGGTTAACATCATAGACTTTTCCACAGACCCTCAAACTAATTGCACACTACACATTATGGATTCACTTAAAAATGAGACATAAGAACCTTAACACATCATTCCTGCAGCTTCTTACTTTTAAGAGTACCTCTGGCAGCTGAATTGCATCCTTACCCACAGAGACACACATAAATTGGAATTGCACTTAAATACTTAGTGGAAACTGCTTGAAATTCCCTATGTATGAGGGAACTTACAGAGATAGGTGTATTTATTTGCAAATCGTGTGGCCCCTATTATTGCTCACAGACACAAGCTACTCAGCTAATTCTTTTACTCGTTAAGGTAATTTGGTCCACTTCAATAAATCTAGGTTTGACAAAACAAAGGGATTGAATACTTATGCAATCTTGACTTCATTGTTCTATCCTATGAATGATCTATTAATTTTTTGGGGGATTTTGCTTTGAATGTGTGTATTAATTTGTGTATATAAAAAAAGGAATTGCTACTTCTAAGGACCATGACTGCAAGCTTTAAAGCAACAAGATGTGGAAACTGCAAGGGTCTGAGTACATTTACAAAGCACTGCCTGTAACCGTAGTTATCAGTTTGAGAAAAGCAAAAGAAATTCTAGGTGAGATTTATATTCTCACCTAGCACTTCTGTCTGTCGTGTTGAAAACTGCACTTCAACACAGAATAATCCAAAATTTTGTTTTTAGAGAAACCAGTAGAAACTCAGTGATACTTTCCACAATGTTTTCTAAGTCTTTTAAAATTAGTCCTGTATGAAAGATTAACACTAAAATTCCCTACACCCAAATATATTAATAGTATACCTCTAAATGTAGAGTAAATCACATGAGAAGACAGTCACACATTGAAACTGCCCAAAAATCTAAACATCTCTATATTGTAATGGTGAAATTTAGGAAAATGGCACTGCTTGACATTGCAGGAGGAAGTCTAAAAAGTAAACTCTCACTTAATTAACACTTTTCTCTTTTTAGCTCAAGTGTCAAAAAAACCCAGTAAATTTGAAAACATGTTGCTGTGAATTTTCTTGTGAAGTGTGTGATATGAATGCATCTTGTGATGAGTGTGAAATGACAAAGAGTATCTAATACCTTATTCTATCCCTAACATCAAGCTTAGTCACAGTCAAGACATTGTACTGTAGGTTTAGTCGTGGACATGACTTTTTCACAGGGCTGTTTACTTAAGGATTTCAGGAAAATAGACACTCCCTGTATAAATGCATTATTAGACAATATTGTCTAACTAATTTAAATTTAGACTGACTCGAGCTCTTTTAAATCATGTATAATTTGTTGCTCTTTTTTCATTCTACAGACTAGCAGACAAATTCAATTTTGTGCAGAAACTAACTTAATCAATTATTTCAAATCTCTTTTCTCTGAATACCTTTATGCAACTTGTCATTACTTTTGGATGGTCTGTTTGTGGTATGGAAATCTCTGAATAGGTCTGATCTAATTTGTTGAATTCTGAAATTGAATCACATGTATCCCTGGATAATGTCTCCACTGAGATTAGCAATGCATATTATATGACTGTAATATCTTCTTTAGGTACCTGGAGTTAAGATGTCTTATGATGCATTCTTACTGTATAGCACAGTCTGCCTTTAATAGCTGTAGATTTCTTTAGCTTCCCTTATAACGAAATTACATCTTAAATCACTCATTTATTGTTGAGTAACAGGTTAGGTCTGTTTGCAAATAAGTCCACCCTGAAGCATTTTAAACTTTAAGCACAGCAAAACAGGAAATGACTCCAATCGTATATTATCTCAAGATTCATGACAATATCTGCATCTTTAAATATATTTTAAAGCCATTCAGATTTAATACAAATATTCCTTTCTGAGATACAAAGCATAGGTTTGGAGGACCTGTTTTACTTGCACTCAAAAGCCAATAATAAAGTCAAGCACATGGATTTCATCAGAATCAGCAGATGAACAAAACAATTGGACACTACAGGGAAGTGCATTTACAACTGAGAACAGGAGAATCTGTGTTACATAGATGAGTCTGAAGAAAGCAACCCAGTTAAGTTTTTGAAGCTGATACCCTGGCTTCTATCAAGAAACAGCTGGATGAGATCATTGCTGCTTAGTAGCTACTAGCAACCAAATGGACTATGTGGGCAAAGTGTTCTCCTCTCATTTGTAATCATTGTTGTGTTCTAACTGTAACAGTTTTTTTACATTTAAATTGCTAATGAAGTGCATGTGAGCTCCATGCATTTGGCTGGTAAATGAGAAGTACCTAATGGCTTTTAGTCAGACTGGAAAGATAGCACAGAAAAGCTGACATTATCTTTTGAAAAATCAGTGTCTGAGAAGTGGTCTTAGCACAGAACATGCATTGGAGCTCTTATTAAAATAACCATCACTAGTCACATATTTCAAACCTCACACCCTTTATACGCTTTAGTGCGAATAATGAAATTGTTATCACTTAATGTTATAAGAGGGTTATAATTGTTAGCACTTAATATCTTGTTTGTACTGAGTCTTGTTTAAAGACAAGAAGGTTATACCTAGGGATGTTTTGTTTTTAGTAGATGTGATTATGCATGTGGGACTGCCACATTTAATAATAATTTTGACCAGATCAATGCTAGTTTTGAATAACAAAGAAAGACCCAAATCCCAATTCTCCAAAAAGATCTCGGAAACCAATTAAGGATGTAGATGGTGACAGAAGAAAATGCATCAAATAAACAAACTACTTCACCAGGCAGGGCTGGCACTAGGCTATGTTGATACAGGGGATAATAATATTTGTTGGGGCATTATGGGAAGTAGGGTCTACTTCTTAATTGTCCAATCCAGGGGAACTGAGAATTTTGTGAATGGCATGGTACTTTTTGTCTTTTTCTGGAGGAGTAACACAGCAGTTTCTTGTTGGGACCATGGTATTAGTCTATCCATCAGGGATTTGACACTGTTGTTTTCAAATTAAAAGTGTATTTGCTCACTAGGAATCACAAACCAAGAAAGGCACTGCTCATTTTTTATCTTTAAAACCAAACACACACTTTGTGTGATTGTTTTGTTTTTCTTTTTTTCTTTATGTGCTTTTTTCATAAAGTTGGCTGCATGCCTGGGTGAGGCTGTTTTTCCCAGCAGTAGTAATTATAGATATTTGAAGGATCTATAGCTGGGGAGACCAAAATGCCTTTTATCTACAGTATGGGTTTGGATGATTGAAAATAAAACACAAAATGAACATTGAATTGGAAATTAAATGAAATAATTGATTAAGAAACAAATGAAAACAAAATCTCATCTTGTGATTCTATCATTTTAAGGCCCATTCACACTCATTACAAGATCCTGAAAGGATATAATGCAATACTTCCATTTGTTGTGTTAACATTTGGAAATGTTCGTTTCAATCGACTGTTGAATAAAAATCATTCAAAGGTGAATGTTGTTGTCCCAACATGACCCAAAAAGAGGAAGATGATATGTTTCATATACAGTAGGTAGCACAGACTGAATCAGCACTTTTGGTATTTCTGTTCAGGCTCGGTATTTAAACTCCTGTCTCTCAGTATAAACATCCCTAAGAGTCTGGGGAGTGATTGGACTGTATCAATTTGAACTCTACACTAAGAAACCTGTAACAGGTGCATAAAGCTGTCAGCCTGTGGCTTTCCTTAAGAGCTTTTCATCATATTTAGATTAAATTTAAAAAGTAACACACTGATGTCTTTGATTATTATCCATGGTTTTACATTTGCTCCTTAGTCTCAATGAAGTGTGCCACCAAGAACCCATAAAATGTGACTTTAACAATCAATATTGTCGTCAAGATGCAAATGATTCATGAAATGCCCCAAAGATGCAATAAATGACTTTCATATTGCTGAGAAAGTCTGCTCACATAGTGAATATCATATTTTAATAAGAAACAGAGTGAAAGGTAATAAAATTGGTTCTCTGACCTGGCTCTCACCACTACTTATAATATTGCTACAAAAATTAATACATTTGGCTGCAAAAAAGAAATGTGCTGTAAATGACTGATGACACATACAGTATTTCAAAGCATGTTTTTTATTTTAGTTATGTTTTCAGGGTTCAAGATATGATTTAGTAAGGGGGTTATAATGAACACTTGAAATATTTGCCTGCTTGCACTCCAGGAGAGGCTCTGGTAAATATAAATGTAGAATTCTCATCTCTTCTTTTTGCTGTTTGTCAATCAAAGCTCTAACCTGTAAAAGATTAATTAACTCTGTGTCGTATTTTAATCACTCTATATGCTTCTTCTAACCTTCTAACCCAATGGGTATAAATTCATGTTTAATATTTTTTGACTTGTGCATGACTGTGCTGTTAATATAAAAAAGAACACAGTATACTGTACAGTACATTACAGTACAGTAATAGTGTTTACATTTATTTAAATATCTATGAACTGCAATAAATTTGCAGTATGACATTTGTTACAACACATCATGGACATGATTTCCCATAAAGGCTGATGAATTATTTTTAAAGTCAGATAAATGTTACAGTGTTATATTACAAATATTTTACTTACTTTCTTAATAGCTTTCTGTAAGACCTTTGAGAACCTTACAGTATGCCAATGTAGCCAGATCAGAGTGTGTCACATTTTTTAAGATTTATGTTGGTTTTTTTTCTCTAAGAATTATTCTGCATGTATCTTAAATCACAAACACACTGAAAATGAGTGCCATAAACTCAGACAATATTCCTAATGGAGAATAGGGAACCACTGTCATCCTTTAAGAATCTGTATTTCTTTCCTGTGCAATCCTTGATCATTCCCTTTGTCACGGATTATGGTTTGACAAGCCCAGTTAACAAGGTAACTGCAAAGCTCCAATCCAGCAGTGAGATTTTTGACTCAGTGGAGTATTATAAATGGCACATGTTACTTCTGTCCTATTTCTGAACTGCAAAGCGGTAAGACCTTCAGCACTACATCAAAGCCTATCCTGAATAATGCATCAAAGACCTTAAACATTATTTCTGCAAATGGCTTTGACCGATATGATTAAAATTAAAAAAAACAACACATTCAATGTGTAAAAAGTAAATCAAATTCATCTACTGCACAAAGCCCGTTTCAAATGCTTTTAATGGGCAAACTTAGACAGTTTATACCAATTTATGTTTGGAAAATTTGATTACAATTTCTTAAAGATAAAACCCAGAGGAGGTATGGAGGATCAAAGAGTTGCCTGTTAAATTCTCTGCTTGCTGCATTAGGATCTCTAAGCACAGGGATATCTTTGTAAAGCATTACACTTGGAAGGCGTACTGTAAATGAATGCCGTTTTTGTTTTTAATGTTATATAATGCATTTATTTTATAAACACATATTACTTAATTAAAAGCATTTTTTCCCATGAAATTGACTTGTTTTAATAGAAAATGAATCTTTATTTTGAGGAAGGACTACAGAGTGTTAAAAGAGAATTCAGTTGGAAAAAGGTTGTGTAGGCCCCTTTGAAGACATAGATAGCTGGTAGTGACTAAACCATGGGCTCCTGAAAACCTCTCTTCTACCACTGCTCTTATAAAATAAGTTATGATTCCACAGTGGGGCTTCACTGTCACAAACAGTAGGAATCTTAAGGACTGACTCAGTGAGTGATTCTAAATTTATAATGAAACTATTTTCCCTGGTTACAA
Source organism: Lepisosteus oculatus (assembly GCF_040954835.1). Classification (NCBI taxonomy): domain Eukaryota; kingdom Metazoa; phylum Chordata; class Actinopteri; order Semionotiformes; family Lepisosteidae; genus Lepisosteus; species Lepisosteus oculatus. The sequence goes on from NC_090699.1 coordinate 62,156,889, forward strand.
AACCTTGCAGTTTTCGTATGAAGGATGTATTTTCACCTTCAATGAACCACAGTCTACCAACCTGAAACAAGTTTAGAACTGAAAAAGTTTTCCTTATTTTATCAACTGCAGAAGGGCTACAGTTTCAATTTCAGTATGGATTTGTACTTTGGGGTAAATCAAATGTCATTGGATGTGTTTATAATGTAGTTTTGCCGCAACCCTCTGTATTATATGATAACATTGCATGATAACAACTAGGTATATCTCTATTTTCTGCCACCTTCTAGGATCGTTGATGGTAGTTCTTTGGAATTTCAATTAGTGTTGTACAAATAAGTTGATTATCGTGTTTTCTAATATTCCATGCCTCATATCTTTTGTTGTCTCAATTGTTTGATGAAAAATATGCCAATAAGACTCAGGTCTATTGTACTAGTACAATAAGGAATTTATTGAGCATTGGCAATTCTTGAAAAGTGCTTGAATGCCCATTTTATTTAAATTGCTTCCAAAAAAGTATTTTTAAAAAGAGAAACTACTTTTATACCATTTTCATTCTCTGAAAAGGTTGAGTTGAGATTGAGAATAATCTACACAGTAAAACTAGAAAAATATTTTAGACCAAGAATGTGGGATTTTTTATTAAGATATTATGACACTAACGTACCAGATAGTTACTTTCCAGCATAGATTGGAAATATGCAATGTCTCCTTAAATAATTATCATTCTATTTAAAATAAAAAATAGAATTTATTATTTTTTGTTAAATCTAAAATATTTCATTTATAAACAAGAATTGTATATTTTACATCTTTTATCTTGAGATAAATGACTAAGCTTAATAGCTTCTGAGAATTCATAACTTAATAATAGGTTTTAAAAATGTCAGACTTCTTCAATTAAAGTGCTTTACCCCGAAGTAGGCCTTCAAATACATACAGTAAGTGATGACATTGTGCTGCATTATGTATTGAGCCAAAAGGAAGGAATTTTTACAGTACAAAAGTAAAAAAGTATCAAATGTTTACTTAGAGGGTATGTACTTTGAAAACGTGGCCTTTTATAGGCACTAATTTGGTTTCATCATAACCAGACTTCGTAGATCAATCTTTTTTGATGGCAGACAAGTAGAACATTATGAGGGAGGCTGCATCATTTAAAGATAATAATGAGTTGGGTTTGCATTTGGAAGGGAGCTATTTCAAAATTTGTGCTTAAGAAGAAACCACTTTGCAAAATGGATCAAGTATGTAGATAGAATCAATGCAAGCTTATTAAAAATAAAGAGTTTATGGAATTGTGGTCACTGAAAGAAAAATCTATAGCAGTAAATGTAACCATAGCAGCTTGAAATCTGGTGTATGATGGTACAGTATATTTCAACAAAATACAGTAGACCTCACACCATTTGGGAGAGATTCTACAAGCATTTTCCATGTAACATTCTTTTTTCATGACTTGACCTGATTACAGAATATAGTTTAATTTAAACTCAAGTCTAAATAATAATGTAATTTAATATAATTAATAAGCTCAAGTTGCTTTGTATATTCCCCGAGGAGAAATAGATTTTAGGATTGTTAAATATTTTTTTTCCCCTAGATAATCTCCGCGTGCCCCTTGAAGACATTGATCTTCAAAGGGTTGTTTGATTCTGAAACAACACACTCAACTACTGTACGTTGTCAAAGCTGATAGCGTCACTTCTTTCTAGATGAGATCCTTGAATTATTCTAAAACCAAATGAGCTAGGTTGGTCTCCTCTCACTTGCAAACACTTATGTTCTTTACTTTTTACAATGTGTCACAGCTAGGCAGTGAATGTGTTCTCTCCTGCTTTGTTTATTCTTATTAAAGACATGTATCTAATGTTCTTACAGTATAGTGAACATTTTTTCTGCTGTTTTTTCTGCTGTCATTTGCCATATTTCTCCTCTCATGCTCCTAAAAGAACAAACCAGTGACGGACAAAAAAATTAAAGAACTAAAAATAGTCCTGCCAGGGTGATTCGTAATGAACATTTATTTTAGAAAATAAGCAGCAAACTTCCAGGGAAGAAAAAACCTTTGAAACTTATCCTGGTAGCTCTCTTTTCCCCTCATTAGTGGAGGAATCAGTCTTTGTTTAAGAGATGACAAAAAAGAGCTGTGATTCGTTTTGGTTTAAAAAGCTTATAAAAATATATACTACACACTTGTGTTATGGATATTTCAAAAGTACCCACAATTATATAATTTGAATATTAAAACAAATAAATGTTGTATCATCTTAAACAATGGTATTTGAGATTTAATTTGATTTAAACAAATATATACTATACAATACTAAGATTAAAAAGCATGTGTAACAGAGGATTGCTGATTGCTTCTCATGGGTCGATCAATATCACTTTCTCGGGCAGCCATAAAGGGCTGCAAAGTATATAATGTGTTTAGCTTCGAAGAGTAGAACAGAGCAAGAGCAAGACAAAGCAATATCTCTTTTTCCCTTACAGGTAAAACTGATTAATGGCTGCATTTGATGTTGAAAAGCAGAGCATTAACTCTGTACATCCCCAACACATGAAGCAATGGTCTGGTTTAGATGCAGAGGGGATACCTTGCATATCCTAACTATGATGTTAAAGACTGCAAATATTTTCATTCGCATTTAAACCACATATAATTTGGGGAAACATGAAAAATATTTTGAAGAGTTAGTATGTGTAGTGTATATGCACTGTGGTGAAAATCTTAGATTTGTATTAGAAACGTGTTTGACATTTTGCAGTGTTTTACTCTTCTCAGTCAATACTGGTCTTCCTTAAGCAGAAGCTCGATTCCATAGTAAAATTCTACTGAAATGTAGAGATTTTGAAGTTAATGATTAATCAAGATTGATTTGTATTTTGTAGCACAAAAACGTGCCGTCTCAGCTTTATGGATGGGTACAAAGCTCATCCATTCCATGATTATGGCAAGGATCATCCGACAATGCATTCAATTGATTTGATCGGAAAGTGTAATGGATTGCCTGCTGCTACACTTCATAAGGACAGCTCATTGATAGTCCACCTTGAATTATGATGACCAAGTTCTTGAATATTCTGATACTGGGTATTAAAAATCGCTAAATAACACAAAGATTATTTCTCACTCAGAACAAACTGTATTTATAACAGTCAAATTTGTTGTAACATTAAAATATAGTGGAAGCTTTTAGTAAATTGTTCAAGCTCATACTGTAGCATCCATATTGTAACTCCTGATTATGTCTAAGGTATCTAAGAAATTTTTATTATAGACAGTACAGTATACAGTACAGTGCTTGTGTGTAAAAACTTATATACTGTACAATTCATAACAAACAGTATTTAAAACTCTTTAAATAGTATTGTATACTGAATGTAAGCTCCTTGAGTCTTCCAGTACATTATATACTGTATGGACAGCTTGTCGTGTTCTGTTTTGAATGATCAGAGAATTTTGGGCACTCGTTTTAATACTGCCTTTATGAAAGTCAGACAACAGCCTCAAGCAGAGGATGGCCATCTGCTGTGCTTAGCTCAGCGTTGCGTTTTTCAAAACGTCATGAATGTCAGGAGAGTCTTTTCAGAATCCTGAAGAGTGAACAACAACAACTGCAGCCTGGGTTTTACACATTAGAAGGTTGACACCATTGGCAAGTGTTAATGGTTTTTTTTTGAACGCTCATTTGGGGAAATGTTCGATACTTAGAACTGAAGAATTTTCAAAATTTCGAAGCCATTTAATTTTGGCAAATAAACCAAAAAATGCCAATTGTTTTCACACTTCTGTTTTCCAAGTAATTATTATATGTTTACTGTTATTTTTTATTATTGTGGACTTCAAATGCTACTGCTAAATGATTTACTCCATATACCTCATTAAAAAAATAATCACAATCACACATTTCTACATGCTACACAGCAAAACACATTTGTTCAATAAATGGGAAACAAATGGAGAAATCCTTTATTATCCTCCATATGATATATGACATGAATGCATAATAAATCTATTTGAAAAACATAAATCTTTTGCATAATATTGTTCAATGGGTGTCTCTGTATTTTGCTTTATACTCAGTTGCCTCTCCTTGAAGTGTTTATTGCTTTTAATAGTCCATTAATTTTTCCCACTAACTCTAGAGCAGTGCACAAACAAAATGACAACTTCATCAGAGTATAAAAGAAGGAAGCTATCAAAATGAACTCATGGGGTATTAAGTTATTTTTATATCTCCTGTCTCTTGTTCCAAGTTTTGAAATGGAAAAATTGCAATTTGCCATTATCTTCATAAAGTCCATATGGCTGAACATCTGGTGTTTTTTAAATTGGTAGTTTATAAGGACTATGCAGAGAAACAAGCCTTGCTTGTACTTGTATAATCAACCATTTGTTACAATGATATAACCAAGCACTAAAGGTCTCCTATACCATAGCGGAGGAATTGTGAGAGAAATCTATCTATTGTTATTTATATTTAAAATATTTTATTAAAACTGTATTATTTCCTTCCTATTTTGGAAGTGCAAATGTTCCTTTCGCATTTATATTTTTCTTAAACCTCCTATGCCCTGGTTGCAAGCTAACAGATCAGACACCTAACATGTAAAACAGCCACAGGTGAGGTGAGCCGTTAACATCATGATAACATTAACCAGCATTGGGCAAAATTTACAGAATAATTTATGGTTGTAATGCTAGCAAAAATAAAAATAAAAATGATCAAACCTGCAGTCTTTATTCTTTTTTTTCTCACTTTCGGCCTTTTCAGTGGATGTTGTGTAGTGAATGCGCTTTTGTATTGTATATAGCCGCACCAGAGCCACTGGAGCCACTCTGCATTTTAGTTAGCTCTCCATTTAGAGAAAATCTGTCTCCAATTATATTTTGGCTTTGAATAGAGTAAATGACTTCATTATGTTGAATGAGCTATCAATAAAATGGGCAGTGCCAATGTGCTGTACAACAATGACACCACTCTTTTCACACAAAGAGCTACAGAACATAAGCTTTCATAGTCACTCTGCAGTCCTTACTTCTGATTAACTGGTGAAACCTCTACAGGAAGAGTCAAGGATCTCCAGTCATTTGATGTGGCTCCTTTCAGTTCCCAGCAGGTGAACTAAATGTCCAGCTATATTAAGTTAACCATTTCAAAAACGGCTTTCGAAAAAATGAAAGCGGTAGAACTGGGCTCGCATGTGGACTGTACCTGCCCCTTAGAAAATCCTAAAACCTGTCCTTCATCCCCACATTGAGGAGAAACTGAAGAATAGAAACCCAGAACAAAAGGTTTGAAGAAACCACAGTAGACAGAGCTGTCATCTGTGAAGAAAGAAGCCTTATGGTGCACACACATGGCTGTTGTTTATTTGTCTTGATTTTTTTAAAAAGTCAGATTTCTGTACTCGGGAGTGTGAAGAGGAATTAAATATTAATCTCGCACACAAAAAAAATGGAAAGTGAGGGGGAGGTAAATGGCAAAAACATTAACATTTATAATGATCAAACAGAGCAAAATAGGAAAATATACACACACTAAAGCAAACAGAAGAATAACTACAGTTTTCTTTAAACAATCATAATGCAGAAGAGCTGGTCTTCTGTGCAGAACCTTACATTTTCTGGCAGAAAGACAATTACATGGAATTTGATCATGTGATAGATTTACATCAGGTTGTTTTTCAGTAAGTTGCTTCAGCACACACTTGAGGAGGTGAACAGTCACATCAGAATTCAAGTCACACATTCCTTTGTAGTCAAAAGCTAATGAATACCAATTAGGTAAAACTGAACAAGAAACACCCAATTTGGTTAGAATAATATTATATAACCTCCTCTTGACAGCTTTGCCCTTTCACCTGTAGGGGATTGAATCACTTTCTCATGAGACTGGTAAATGCTTAAATTGACACATTTTTCCTTGCACTAAAACATAATTTCTGGAACGTATTAGTCATACAAGAATGGAGTGTTTACTAATGAAGTATGAAAGCAATTGTTCCAATATTTTACCTAATTACTATGAGTTTCCGTGACATCTGGCTATCATTTCATATTAGCAGCCTACTATTATGAAAATATTTTGTGTTTTTTTTCAGCCAGAGAAAATTAAGAAAATTGTTTCATTTTCATTTAAAATGGTGTTAGGTTGGATGATCCAAGTATCATACTGAAGAATGTTGATTCTTCGAGAGACCAAACTACATCAGGACAATTACTGTAATTTTATTTTGCTTTATTTCAGTTTCCTTAAAGAAAATAAGGAGAAAATGAATGCATACCCAAAGATTATAGCCTCTGTCCAGTAGTAATCAATGCAAATAGTAGAATCAACAGTGCACAATGAATAAGATATGCTTTAAATAAATTATTGATTTATCAATGTAGTTGAATTATATTTTCAATAAATGTAATTTATTATCATTGTACATTTAAATTGAATTGGAATTATTAATATACAGTATACATTGTTAAGCAGAGTGAGTGTGCTCACAGTTGATTTTAACTTTCTTAAAATCCGTTGTTGTCGGCTTGGGTTTCTCCTCAAGGAATTCTCTGACATACATTACCTCCAGATTCTTCACCGTACTTTTTCCCTCAGATGCTGAGATAAGAATATAGTGCAGATGTAGTGATAGACCAATGGGGAGGGAGGAGCCTGAATAATAATAATAATAATAATAATAATAATAATTGCTTACACTTATATAGCGCTTTTCTGGACACTCCACTCAGATCGCTTTACAGGTAATGGGGACTCCCCTCCACCACCATTTACCTGGTGCAGCATTTACCTGGATGATGTGACAGCAGCCATAGTGCACCAGAACGCTCACCACACATCAGCGATCAGTGGGGAGGAGAGCAGAGTGATGAAGCCAATTCATAGAGGGGGATTATTAGGTGGCCATGATTGGTAAGGGCCAATGGGGAATTTGGCCAGGACACCGGGGTTACACCCCTACTCTTTTCGAGAAACGCCCTGGGATTTTTAATGACCACAGAGAGTCAGGACCTCGGTTTTACGTCTCATCTGAAGGACAGTGCCTGTTTGTAGTATAGTGTCCCCATTGCTATACTGGGGCATTAGGACCCACATGGACCACAGGGTGAGCGCCCCCTGCTGGCCCCACTAACACCTCTTCCAGCAGCAACCTTAGTTTTTCCCAGGAGGTCTCCCATCCAGGTACTCACCAGGCTCACACCTGCTGAGCTCCAGTGGGTTGCCAGTTGTGAACTGCAGAGTGATATGGCTAATGGCAGGATGGCTACATGCTGGAATACAGAAAGAGAGGAAAAAAAACAAAAACACAGACATGTACGGGGACGTAACAACGTATTTTTCCTCATTTTGCTGTAGAAGCTCCAAATCTTTCTTGTGCTCAAGCCTGTTCATTAATGTCATAGAGCAAGTCAAAAACCTGCCCATGCAGAGATCAAGAAAGATAGTGCTCCCATGGCTTCCAATAGACAAAGCTGGGTGCAGCAGACTTGATGTGATATCAAGGATATGTATCTTATTTCCTGGTTTATAGCTGTGCGTTAGGTCTTTGTGTCGTAATACAATAAAGGATGGAATGCTGTATTTACAGTCCTGAATCTGACAAGTAATGTCATATTTCCCACATTTCTGGTAAAAAAAAAATCATTCTGCATTGAAAAGCAACAATATTCACTTATAAAGTGATATATACAAATCATGGAGAGATATGCCAAAAATACTCCACCTTTACCTTAATCTCTCTAACAGAGATGCCAGAAGTGTCCTTTTCCATTTCTAGGTTTGTGCATGCCTTTCAACCAGCAAACACAGACACTGCAGGTAAGCTAGGAAAATTCAGTCTATCTAGTTGAAACCTCACGTGGGTAGATTATCATAGACAGTCTGAGTGCTCAATCCCACACAGTAAGCAGGTGCCAAACTCACAGTGTAAAACGTCTCCCCCGGCACCTGCAGTCTGAGTGCTTTTGTGAGAATTGGGTGTGACATTACTGGAACGGTTTTATTCTGTACTATTAGATCTTTTAAACATGGGAAGCACTTTGTGGAACTGATCACATTTACCCTTTTATTTCCAATGATACACAACCAACACTTGACAACTGAAGATAGAGAAGATCTGAGATATTTTCTTTCTCTGAAAACAAACTTTCAGGACTACACATTATGTACTGTACTTTGGATGCATACAGTATTTCTTTGAAAAACCTACTTGTATAAGATCCGGGCATAATGTAGGATAAAGTGGAACAGAAGAAAATGTAGGATGCTGAGTATTTTTTTATTTTATATTCAATACAGGAGTTGGCATGCACACTTCTTTGCACAGTTTTGTTGTGTGACTCCATGAGAAAGATAATGGTATGTACGACATTCATTATGTCTGTAAGTCATAAGCTTCAATGACAAAAATGACATAAAGGACAATGCAGATTCTGGTATATTAAAGAGCATCTACTTGTCTTCTCGAAGCTTAGAGATCGAAGTGATGTACTGTGTAGTTTAAATAATTAGAAATTCTTGTGCATCTGTATTCCTAAAGCACCAAGCCTTACCTTTGGCTTGGTGCTTTAGGAATGACAACCCTGAAGCCACATGATTAATTCCATGAGTGGGAAACATCAGCCTCCAAATTAATTAACTGAAAAACACTCCTGATTTCTTTCAGCTTTGCTCATACTGCAGAGAAATTGGATCTTATTGTGTTTGCAAAGGTACTGTAGGTGGTCATGTTAATGTCTCCAGAAGCAAAAGGGTCTCGTCTCTGATGCTTCCTCAATATTCTTTGTACTGTACCACTTTCTGGTAGCTGAAAAACTCTGTCTAGATTACTTTAATGTAGCACTTACAGTACAATACCAACCAAGAGGTGCTCCTGCTTTACCCATAGGCTGCTGAGATGGAAAATTGCACAAAAGCGAGCAGATGAAAGCATAGTGTCACTTTATTAAATATTGCAATTAATTAAAAAGGTAGATCTTGTTGAGGACTATATGTGTGCCTCTTTATAAACTTCACATTTATACCACAATTTGGTGAAATTAAACAGAATGAAAACATAACCCCATTTAGCAATTTCAATTGGCAACTGCCCAGAAAAAAAATCACATTGTAATAAGAATACGGTGTAATTTCATTCCTTATCTAATTTAATTTATTCCTGCAAAGCTTTTACTAAAGCATTTAATAAGTACTACGAACCTGGTTGGTTCCTACATTCTAGTTTTAAATTTGTATCTGCTGTTCTTACTTTTCTGGTTATGTCCTTGTCATCCAGCTGTTCTTTGTTAAACAGATGCTAAAAGATGGGTTCCATGCTAATTAATGCAATTCAAGAGAACTGAATGATTCCTTGTGCTTTATTCATGTGATGCTGAGCCTGATTCTATAGATCCTCCTTAACATACATCTATAAAAAGCTAAAAATATAATAACCTAAAATAAACAAAACATTTTGATGGTTTGATACATCATCAATTTCCCTTCGGGATCAATAAAGTCCTATCTATCTACATGAGCCATGAGATGACATTCAGATGAATGTAAGTATTTACTGTACAGCATGGCTCTTGGTAGATATCAATTAGTGCAAATTGCATCCAATGCACGACCTCCAAGTCCTAAAAACTACTTCTGTGAGGGATCCATACTGTAGATCTTTAGGGCAATATGTATAAATGCAAACTTTGGCTAATTTACAGTAAATGTTATCTAGTAAATACCAGAAATTATACAGAATGCTGTTTAAAATTCAAGAGACATTTTCAAAATATTCAATCATTTAGTGGCAGTCGCACATAACTCACAGTATTAATTATAGTGCTGGAGAATGGTGACTTTTTTCCATAAAACTCACAGGAGACAGAAAGAAGATCGCAGTTAATCATTGGAAAGGACGTTCTTAATTGAATAGCTGGAACACAGGCTTCTCAGAAGGAATTACAGATGCTTCCAATATGAAGGACTAAAAAGATCAAGTTTGTTGTAAAAAAATCTACTGTCACCTTTCTGCTGTGTGTGTTTCTGTTTTACTAGTTACTTAAAGCATCTTTAATGCAAAAGAGAAAATTCCATGCATGAGTTAGAGACATATGCTAAGGCATCAATTGCCATCTTCTTTCTGCATTGACCTGTTTTTTCCTGTGCTTTTCAGTCTCTCACTGAGTCACAGCATTTTCCGTGTCTTCTTAAAAGCACCGAGGGCTCCTAGATTGGTGATTTTCTGGAAAATATATATGCTTTTGTGAATCATCACTATGAAAAAAATAAAAAATGCTATGGTAGCTTTCTTTCTTGCAATTTAAGCACTGGCTGGATTTCACAACTAGTCACGATTTTTACCTCCAAATTTAACCCATGGCTGTGAAAGCATCAATTTCATTACATGCTTTAATTTTTTTCTTTACTTATGCAATGATCTGTGTGTAATGCTGCTGTTAAGCGTAGCTCTTGTATCATTTTTAATCTACAAAAAGCTACAAATACTGCTTAGTATGTAACGCTTTAAAACATCTCATTGTACACTTCCACATTAACCAGATCGATGACAATCTCCTTGAAGCGCCGCTTAATTACTGCTCATATTTATATAGCAGTTAGCCATTGACAGCTGAACATTTGAACACAGCTGAACAGTGGAGGGGTAAATCAAATTAAGCATCATAGCCAAATTCACTTTGTTTAAGAAATTATTCAGCATGTTATAGTCTACATGGCTATGAAATACCTAAAAAGTAAAAAGGATCTTAGAGCAAACTCCAGATAAAAAATACATTAATCAATTTAGACATATTGTTACAGTATATTGCTGCTATATATTTTACCGGTGGTACTGTTATACTCTTGGATTACAGTAAGACATAAGGTACATTTCTAAAAAAGGTCTATATACTTTGGATCAGCCTAGACACAAGGGATAAATATAAGAAACTACAGGCAAAAAAAGAGATATTAATATTTAATTACTTGGAAACCAAATTCTAAACATTATTTCTTAAAAGGCTATGAAGCTGGTCTAATGTTCTCTTAACCCAATCTGTGAAAAAGTAATAAAGCATTACTTGGCAGACATATTGTTGTCCATTTATCTGCCCAGAGACTCAGAAAAGGAATCCTCAGACTTTGAGTGGTTTCACCATGGTTTAAAATAAGGAAACAGACAGGTATCTGAATTAGCCTACAGTATGCAGAAACACATTACTCTGATTTCTAACAGGGAAGTGTAAACTGATTCTTAAACAATCCATGCAAGGCTAGTCAGAAAATATTTTAATTAGTGTCATAGTTTGTGAGTGTTTGGCAAGCAAATCAATTAGTTAAAAGTGTTGTTTAGTGGGGTACCATTTTGTATTGGAGCTCAAACACTACAAATAGATTTATTTTTCCATAGCTCTTGAGCCTGTAAACAACCACAAGTTAATTCCCTGCACAATATGTGTTCTTCATGTTAACTTGCTTTTTGACTGAAACAACCCAAATTTGCTATTTTAAAGACAACATTTTGAGCTTTAAAAATATTACTTTCATAGCCAGTAGCAAAATTGCTTTGTTGGTCAGTCAACAGTAAAACTAAATTTATATTAATTATCACTCCAAACAAAGTGAAACAGTAAATTATACGAGCATCAAAACTAAGTGTGTCACTATTTGAGAAATAACACTTTGTAAATTCGTTAGTGTAAGTCAGTTCAAATTTAACAGTCTAGTTTCAAGATGAGTGGTTAAGTTGATTTTAGAACATGAATGACAAATCTTGAGAAACGAGAAATTTCCATCTTAAGGGAGGTACTGTAAAATGCATAACCAAAGCTACATTATTATAAATTGACGAAACTCTGATCAGGGCAGTTTTTGTGTCAGCTAATGTTAAATATGTTTTCTGAGCATCAAACAGAAGATGGCAGCAGACCCCAAGGAAAGCTGTTTTTTTTTCAACTTTTTAATACATTTATGTATCTGAGATGCAATTCAGCTGGTAATGGTGGAGCAAATCTTAGACATAATATGCTGAAGAGATCAAGGTTGGCAGCTCAGTCTAGACTCTTATCAGCTGAAAACAGACCTTATCTACAGTTTTGAGGATTGTGATAGCAGAAGGAAGCTTCCTCAAGGATGGGTCCTGGGTGCCAAAGAAAGTTGTGAGGAGGGAAAACTGTCTGAAAATCAACAAAGCAAGACCTAGCGTGGCTGAGCACTTAAATGTACTAGTGAAAGCCATTTTGATTATTGAAAATATTAATTTATTACATTTCCTAGCACTTCAAAGGTTGAGGTGATGACTTTGGTTTTAAATGTTGTCATACGCCAAGCCACATTAAAAACACTATTTGCATATTTCAAAGAAATTAGGACTTTTTGAATGGTGACAGCTGCAGGATTCAGTGTAGACAGCAAGTACAGAGAGAACCCCCGTTACAGTAGCTTCTGAAATGCAGCTAATGTTCAGAAAATGTAAAATAGCTGATTTTAACACTAATAACAAGAGTAGGCTGCACTCTAAGTGCACTCTTCAGTGTATTGTTTGCCTGCTCCCACATAATTCTGCACTTAAGAAGATAGCTATTATTTGACAAAACACCAGGCCTCACACTGCAGAAGTCACTTCAATCTGTGCGATCTTAGGTTAGAGTGTCAGAGACACTGCTCCACAAAAGAGTTTTCTGCTTGCTGTGTTTTTAAGCTCCAGCCAAGTCTTCTCAAATTTTCATTCTTCTGCCAAAGTCCTCCAAGCGCCTCTGGTTACTTGCAGAAGAGACGTGTAAGACTTTGGCTTGGATGGCTTGAAGAGCTCAACCCCAATCAGCAAATTTTCTCGTTCAGAATAAAAACAAGAGCACTTTTCATTTCACTCTCATCGGTTGCCATCTAAAACATTCTTTGGAATGAAGTCACTTTCTGGCTGTAAATCAATGTGTTATAAAAGATTTTCTTCTCATGCATTGGCCTGTTCTGATCACAGGACCTGGTCTTCTCAATATTACAGTATGTGCCCTATACAAATAAACCAGGAATAGTTTGGAATCTTCAGACTTTCTTATTTCTGAGGTGAAGAAATAATATGTGTAGAAAAGATTCAAATGCCTTTCACATTTAAGAGATTGAATTCCAGAAGCTCATACAGTACCAATTAATTACATTTTTTCAACCATTTATTTACTGTACTTGTATATGGGTCCCATTTCCTGAAAAGCTACTGTATAAGTGTTCATCCTCCCTAGAGTTGGACGTTCTGACCTATCCCCTCCTCCCCCAACCAGGAAAGGGGGGGGGGGGGGGGTGGCCATCTTGAATTCTTCAGCCTCATTGGGATGTTAGCAAATGCTATACTGTATCGCATAACTTACTCTTCTCTGGTGACTACCACACACCTGTTAAAGGTTAAATAGGGATAGCATTGTAACTTTCTTTAGCTGCTCCCTTCTCCACTCTACCAACACTCCAAAGATACTGTACAGTACAATACATTAATTGATACTATTAACTCACTGCTATTCACAATTCACTTTACAGTTTTCTAATTGCTTGTGGAGTCTGGTTAAGGAATGCTTTAGTTCAGCGCTGAAGGTCAGCACAGTCAAACCCCCTCCCCCTCATTTATAAGGAAAGAACCAGGGAGGCAGCTTCAAGGGTGCAGGAGGGGTACTAAAAAAGATGCAAAGAGATGTGGGTAATTATTACGTCTTTTTATATGGCAATGAGAATTTATTTGGGAGTATTTAGGAGAGAGAAAGTGGGAGATTACAATTTCACCTCCTCCAGAAATGCATTTAAATGACACCATTTTGCATACTTTGCATTCCAGAGAAGGCAACTTAATACTATCTGGTTCATCACATCCAGACCAATGAGACAAACCTTAGAATTCAATTCAGCTGTGGAAATTGGATCTCTCTGCCTTACCTGAGCACTGCTTCTGCCTAATCTCCAATTTCTCTTAACTTTTTAACTTACTGTCTCTGAACCATTTTCAACTACCGTAATTTTTTTAATCATAGCTTACAGTAGACAAAATTGTCACTTCACATTCAGTAGCATGCAGGTAAACCTCAGACCATCTGTCACTTCCTCTCACTGTACTGAAATAAAGTACAATTACACTTTACAAATACAAAAAATCGGACTATTCAAGTTTGCACATGTGTTTATTACATTTGATATTTTCTCACCTTTCTTAGTCTTGCTAGGGAAAGTAGATTAAGAGAAGCTTTTGTGAGATGAAGTAGAGGAATTTTCTCCTAACCCCACAGCATTCAGGACTTGTTTAGAGTTCAAGCTCTTCAAAGCTAATGACTTTTGTCAGGCACCAGCTGACATCACTCTTTTTCAACCAATGTTTATTTTCAAAGATGAAGTCATTTGTTTTATAATTGAGGAAAAAACAGATCTGCCAACTTTGTGTGATTTAGCAGCATGTTCTTTGTGTGATTTAGCAGCAATTCCTCGTAGCAAAAAAAAAACATGAAATGTTGTTAATGTGTTTTTTTCCATTAATGTTGTCTTGAGCAACCCCAAGGTATTATACAGACAAATTAATGGAGTGTTTATTTTAAGAAACACAAAATCATCATTCATAATAGCCAGGCAATCTGACTAAGGCTTATTGCTTATGTTGTAGAGTCATTAACTGGAAGGACCTTCTTAAAAACGTAAACATAAGTAAATTTAAATCACTTTATCCTAAAAATACATTCTTAATGTTTTATTCTTATGACATAAACAGCATTTTATGCAAACATGAAGTGACATTGCAAGCATAGGAATCTGTATTATGTACCTCGGTACAAGTAAGTAGAAAATTACAATTAGGGTTGGGTTCAGGCTAAGAGCTAAAGTTACAACCAGTTTAAGGGTTGGAATTGAGAGGAAAAGTAGATGTTCAGTTACAAAAAGAAAACTGGCCTAGCTGTTTTACCATAATTGTAACTTGTCATCGGTTTCTGATATACCCATGTGTAATGGCTGGGGTCTATTTGCAAAGTGGACATTTTTCACTTTATTATTGACCCTTATATACACAATATACTGTATACACTTACATTACAAACTGTAATTCTGGACATAGTGCTGACAGTTTTCAAATATTAACATAACTGCATCTAGCAGTATAGAAAAACAAAACCATGGATCAGATCATTTAAGTTTTAGGAAGCACGTTTTGGTCATTTTTCCAGATGGATTTTCAGATAAAGTGGTTAAGACATGGGTGGATAGATGACTTTGCATGAGAAACCTATTTTTAATGCATTTTCTAATGCATAAACTGATTTATTTCTTTTGAGTACAGATCATTAACATTTTGACCCTTTCTTGTCCACTAGGGCCAAACATTTCCGTGGAAAGAAAGTCCAAGGGGAGTATGACATCAAAGTGGAACAGGTAAGTTCTTCAAAATAGTCAGTCCTACAATACTAATTATCTATATGCATATAAATCACCATTTAAGTGTCCAAGTTTAACCTATTGCTGTCATGCACACTGCTTATGGTGGACTGAAGCAATGGCTCTGAAATATAATATGAACCCATGCGCTAGGTGATACAACCAAGAGAATCTGGGAAACAGCAAGCAGCTCGCGGGCTAAGAAAACTGCAGTGTGATGTGTGCACACAGAGGAGAGGAGCTGCAGGCTGGGGAGAAGGGAAGAGCATAGTGTGGATAAACACTTCCCAAATCATAGGCCAAGAGCAATCATGGGTCAAAGCCAAAGACACAGCTCAGGCACAAAGGGGCAAATCCAGATTCGTAGTAGAGACAAGCAGGCAAGGTTCGTAGCACACAGGAAACACGCAGGTCCAAAGCATGAAAGGTCCAGAGACGTGATCTGTTGGGTTGAGAATCCAGGTAAGACCACAAGCAAGAACAGAGGAACAAAACTAGAGACAGGAACTTTGGTCAGAGCTGAACTCTATACCAGAACCAAGAGAAGGGCTGAGCAGCCCTTAGATATCCATGAACCACCTGGAGCGGCACGAAACTGCCTCCAGGTGATCCAGGTGACCTGTTAATTGGACTTTCACACTAATAGTTGCTCACCCTGCATCCAGTGCAACCTTGACAATTATTGCTCATGTACATAAGAAGCTTACTGGTTCAACCAGTAAGGCACTAGTTCAGAGAACGGGTTGACTGAATGGCCATATCTGGTCTACATAATGTCATGAGACAAATGTGACTGGGATTCCCTAGGTCTCTGAGCACAACTTACAAAGTCCCAGTGGGCAAACAAGAATTAGTCAGCCAGGGTCATTGTAGCTTCAAATATCCCCTGCTGACACTACTGTTGTACCCCAGAGCAAGGTTCTAGACCCTGTTTGCTCCAGTTTAACAAGGTGTATATAGAGCACCAGCAATGCTGAGGGTAATCAAAAATGGACAAGCATGGTAAAGTCACCTACCCTGAGTCTGTGAAACATGGAATAGAAACCAGGACAATCTACAACCACTAGGCTCTACTATGAACTTGATTCCTAACACAGCAGAGCAATGAGCACAGCAGGCTTTAGAATGGTTTAATTCTGAACTTCTGAACATTAGAGCATGGAGTAAGGGAGGCTTTTCTCATTTCTCAGTATAGCATTAAAAGCTGTTTGGCATTAAAAAGATGTAAAACATCCTTATTATCTTATGTAAACACGCTAAAGTACATGTGATGTGCTTGTTGAGAAAAAAAAGGTTTCTGACAACCATTTTATCTTGCTTTCATTGTATTTAAGAGTAATTGGCATTTTTGTTATATTTTTCTAACAAAATGTTAAACATACATTTTCTACATTTCCGAACAGTTAAATATATGCCTGACATTATGTTAGTAATAAAGCAAAGTGTCCAGATGGACATAGATCATGTGTTAAAAAACTAAGAAAGTTGGTTACTAAGTCTGTTTAGTGGTTGTTTCCTGTTTATAGCTTTTTTTACCTAGAAGTAAGACAAAGTTGTTTACCAGTAAAGACACCATTCTTTGATCTTATTTTGAGTGAACACAGTGTATCAGCCTGTTAGCTATTTAATTATTTCCTCCTTGCCTTTTGTAAAATTGTTCTGTTTTCCATGACAGCTGCCAGCAACATATATTTTCACAATGAGGCTATCAGTTTTTTTTATCTAATGCAATTACCTGGTTAGTCATGGGAGAAAAGATTTCTTTGTGTTGAATACCTACAGGTGTGATGAATATAATTTAATTTTAGTTGACAAACTTCATACACAACATTTCTGTGCTTAACACAAATGAGTAAAAAAGTATTTACAACTATGTTCTGCAAACAGTTGTGCATCGCATTGTACTTTTAAAAGTATAGTAAAGTATTTTTTACAGCTGCATTATTCATTTATTCAGTACTTCTTGTCACTCATTTCTATCATAATTTAATTAATCAGTGCTAAAATATTGATGTATATCTGTTTCATTTATTTTTCTAAATCAACTTTTAGTTACAGGCCATTAGGGGCGTTAAAACATTTTGAAACAAGTACTGTAGATGACAGAGAAGCCCCAAATACAACTTCCAGTTACAGGTTATTGCAGTACGTTTTTTTTATTTGATTCCTCATCCTGTGGGAAAACATCCTCACAGAAATGCCTTATTGTTAAATTGAACAACTCATCTTGACACAATAACACCATACAATATTAATGCTAGTGGTATTCATGAGTTTGTTTGCATGGCATTTCCAAATGTAGAACTTGGTATTTACACAGTAATGGAAAAAAATGCTTGCATTATGAACAGTCCAGTCTAGACCAGCTAACCACTGGTTTCACCATAGGTTGTGACATTCAGGAGGTTACAGGGTTCTCTTCTATCATTAAAATGTTTTTTTCCTATTTTACTATAACTTTCAATGCTTTTCTTTTTCTTTGTGAATCCCCATATTTGGAAACAGCTGTTCTTAATCAAATCAAGTTGCTCCTACATCCCCCATACGAGCTGAGGACAGATGAAGATAATGTTCACACTCTCTCCCAAATGCACCTCTGCAAGATAATCAGGTTCTTATCTGCAATGTGGGGTTCACAGCAGCAAGGATACAGCTAAGGGATTTAAAACAAGGACAGATGATGGCCTCACAAATGCCACTTCATGCTCACTGCTGCCTGGAAGGCCAAAAAGTCTGTAACTTTAAGCTAAACCCTTTGAGGATACCCTGACCTACCTGAATTCATCTACTGTATACAGTATGCCATCTCTGGCAGCACCCAAGTCATCACGTTGTACCACATCTGCTGTTCCAGTCATAGATACCTGATTGTAATCCCAAATTCAAACCAGCAACATCTGTACTATAGGTCCAAACTGGTGAGCGCCTAATAGATTAAGTAAAAATGATTTTTTTTTATTTTAATTTTTATTTTTACATTTTAGACAAACTGTAATTCTCCTTACATAATCATCTGGAGAAATTAGCATAGTCTTCCTGGTTTTTGCTTTTGTACATATATAGTGGGGCTCTCTCAAACTCAGTGGAAAGGATTCCCAATTTAAAGGCAAATTCCTTTTACCTTTTCAATGAAATGGTCATTTATCAATAAGGTACCCTTGACATAAAACCAGTGAAAGGATAATATGAAGTCTTTGAAGTCTCATGGTACTATTACTGGAAATAACTGGAACAGTGAAAAGACAAAGGACACTACTGTACATTTAAGCCTTGTTTTTATTTTCCTCTCATTCCCTTCAAATGTACATGGTATTTAAACACAGTAGTAAATATCCTCCTGGTGCCTGCTAATACAGAGCAGTGGTTAGGGATCTATTAGACATCACTCTGTAATGTTCCTCAAAGTGGAACCAGATTTTCAGATTTCTAATTTGCTTACACAGCATCACATCACATGCTTCCACATGCTTGGAACAACGTGGCCTCTCAAAAGATCCAGCCTTAATTTGCCATAGCTTTCAGCCTCCACGTAACTGCTTCTAACTCTTCACACGGCAGAGTGTTTCTGTGTTTAATTATGGCACATGTCAAGTGCTTCCAGAATGGTGTGTCCGCTCCTACTCTGGATCTGCTTTAATAAACGACAATAATAAGAAGCCGGGGCCTACACAAACACACACAAATACCGGTATTGACTGATTTTGCCACTTGAGGATGCCTCTGCACAGTATTAGTGCTGGTATTTTTCCTCCATTCAGAGCCACGTCTGCCTCCGGAGAAATAACTGACTTTCTTTTACATAATATAAAATGACACCCCCAGTGGCAAAATCTACTGAAATTAGGAATGTGCTCTTGTGCACACAGACGTTCAGCTAACATATGTGTCATGGTTACGGTGTACTTCAGAGAAAACACGTGGAAGGAGCCAGATGTTTCCTATTTTATGAATGGTTCCTCCATCAAAAGTCTCCGCAGACTTCCTTATGACAACATTGCAGTCATTTAAATCAAACAAGACGCTGATAAAGTGGATTAATTTTATTTTATTTCACAAGTGTTTTGTAATACAGTTCTGCTTTTAACCCTTCGTCGGCTACTTTGTTTTACTTAAATTTTAATCGTTTAGGAAGGGAGGAAGAGAGTAAAAAGTAAAGAAGTAAATTGATAATACCATCACTGCTTCTTTAAATAAGAAGTTATAATATGTTACCTGAATACAACAGCATATCCTTTTTTTTAAATAGGGAGCTGTGGGTTTGTATTACCATGTATGTCCCACATTATCTCCGTACCCTTATTGATTTAACATTTCTGTTACTGTACTGTAGCTTCTGTGTTTTACCACCTGAATATAATAAAATATGCAAATGTGCATATTTTGTGCATGTCAGTGCAAATAGTTCTACCAGAGTTCAAGACTTAAAAGGAAAGCAATTAATTTTTTTAGTTGAAAAATAAACATTTTGTTCTACATTTAAAAAAAAATCCAATTTAAAATGGACGTTTTTGGCATTCGGAACACTAAATGAAACACTTGTGTCATTAATATCCTGTATTCAGTTAAAGGTATTATATTACATAACTAATTAAATTTTTGTCTTTTCTGGTTGTTTTGATTTTTAAGATTCTTTTGTGTTTGTTGCCATTGGTAGTGTTTTTAGAGAGAATGTGGCCAGTTTTTTGTACACCATCTTTAATTGTTTGATTTCCTGCCCAGAATTTTTTTTTTTGGTTTCTTTCAGAAAGAAATTTAATCCCTGCTGCTCAAGCAGTGCATACAATTTGCTTTCCATATTCATTACTGTGGAAAAAAATGAGACTGTTTGAATCTACCATGTTACATGAAAAGTAATGGAACAATATGTATAAAGAAAACTTAATCTTATTAGAATTCGTGAATGGACAGATCTTATTCACTCTGAGGTGACTACACAAGTAGAAAAAGCAGTCTCCACAACTGCACATGTACTGTATTCATCTTTGCAGTCTTCTATACTGATGGAAAAAAGAATTGCAACACCTCCTCCTCCACACTCTGGCCCTCCCATCTGCGTGGGACAGGCTGAAGAGTGACTCATTCGTGAAGAGGACCTGATGCCACTGCTGACGAGTCCATCGCAGCCTCTGTCTGGCCCAAGCCAGTCAGGTGTGACGTCTAGGAGGTGTGAGCAGAGGGCCTCTGACAGGTCGCCTTGCTCTGAGGCCAGCAGCATGGAGCCTCACTGTCCTGTCACTGATGTGGGCATTGTGTCTGCTGGCAGTTTCAGCAGCAGTACGGGTGGCAGATCTGAAACGATCTCTCAGATGGACCAGTCTGATGTGTTGGTCCTGCTCTGGTCACTCAAGGGTGACCGGATCTTGGATGGTCATCTGTCCTGCCGGACTACTGAAGCCTTCTCTGCAGTCGGGACACAGTGGAGCAGCTTACTCTACAGTGTCTGGCACCGCTGTCACATGATATGCCTGCCTGCAGCATGCCAATGGCCCTTTCCTTTGCTTCTGGTGACATTCGAGGCATTATGGAATCCACAGAAAACTGACTAAGTGTGGCCTTTCTCTTGCAGTGACCTAGAGTAGGCTTTTGAATTAAGGCCTTTTTAAAGGTGACCTGATCAGGCACTGTTCCACCTGGACCTCGTTGGGTAAAAGTGCACCTAACGAGCTTTCGTGTGATTGGCAAGTTGCGATGCCTCACTGCACAAGTTGTATTGCTGGTCAGAGGGCTTAAAACAAATTGACAACTTTTTGTGAAAGTACATAAGATATAACTATAGTATTCTCATTCCAGAAAATGTTGCATTTCTTTTTTCCATCAGTATATATTGTGGTTTGTTTCTCCCCTCCCTTACGAAACAGGTTGGTGTGGAGCTAAAAGCAGATGACTCACCTTACAGGATGCCCAACAAGGAATATCAAAGGATTCATGCAGGCTTTCATACTATAAAACACCCACAGTCATCACGTTTGTTTTGAAACTATGAATTTGGGATCTAAATTACCTTTTCCTTCTTCTGCGAATTTCAATTTTAGGCGGAGTTCTCCGAGATCAACCTTGTGTCTCATGCTGACGGTACCTGCAATGTTGACATGCAAGTCTTTCGAAGTGGTACAAAGGTGGTCAGGTATGTCTGAAGAGCACCATTCAGGACTTTGTAGTTTGAGAGATTTTCAGGCTTTGAAATCAGCCTGAATAAGTGATAAAACCGAAGCAATTAAATTCTGTTTGCTTTCATTTGTTTTGCTGAAAAACAAATGTACTTATATATAATGTTAGTGCCTTAATTTATCCATTCATTATACAGTATTACAATTTGTATTATAAGATAAGTGACCAAAACTCACTTGACTTAAACTCAACACTTTTAACAATATCCTAACATTTTGTTTGCATTTTTTAATTGCTTTCCTACATTGTCTAGAATATATAAAATGTCATCTTAAACACCTAAGTCTGTTTTATAAGTAATTGGCTTTATCTCCACTGGTAATTAACTGGTCATTGGTTTCATCTCCAATTTTTGTATTTCTAGTTTGCTCTTGCTACCTGCATGCAAAACCCTGCACATGTCTACATTAGAAGTCAACTGCCATGTGTGTTTTCCCAGTCTGGAATTGTATTTAAATCTTTTTCACTGTTCAATCTTCTGTTCTGTATTCACAAAATGTATGGTTACTTGCATTGTTAAGCGCCTTGGGGTAACCATGTTGTGAAAAGTGCTATATAAAAAAAACTGAATTGAATTGAATTTGCTGCTTCTAAAGTGTTAGGTAATCCTCTTAATATGGTATAATCAGAAAGCTTGACCAGTTTACTAACTAGCCATGATCTAGATCATTGATATACTGTACAGTAAATAATGTATAACAGCAGTGATCCTAGTACATATCCCTGTGATAGGTCACTAATTACCCCATAAAGAGAGAGAACCTGCTCAGAAAGTGGGATGTGAGACCCAATCTACTCTTTCTTAACTGACAGATGTTATGTGCTATAGACAGAGTATTATGTCATTTATCAGAAAATATTTTGTTTTGTTTCAGTTTACTTTTCACCCACAGTGGCACAGACCTCCTTCCTATGATACTGCTGCAGTACATTCTGAAACATTTCAGTGCAGCAAAATATGGAGATAATACAAGATCACAGCCAGTCAATAGCAAAGTTAAATGAAACCTTACAAAATACTCAGGATGCTTGAGACTTGGTAAATGAATATCCATGCATGAGGAAAACAGAAGTGGTCTGTCACAGAGCATAACTGAACTAAAATATGTTAGAATGTAGTTACTGTACACACATGACAGCTGTTTTAAGTTAGATCTGGAGTTAATTCCCAATCCTATACTTTCACACTACACTGCACTGGAGTTTCTAGCCAGCTACAGCTTTTCCTCCCTTGGTACAAAGGCAATAGATTGAATATTGCTGGGGAAAGAAGTGTGATTCTCTCTCATCTCCCAGGGTTACGTCTAATTAAACATAAAAGCTCTGGCGGATGTCATGGTTTCTGCGGGGAATTCACAGCTTTTAGTGAGTTTATTAAGGATTCATATCTATTTACAGTCAAAACGGGCTTCTTAATTATTTATTTAATTATTTTTCTTTTAGAACAGGGGTATACAAACTTTTTAGAGCAAGGGCCACTAAAAAAATGTACTAACCTTCTTGGGCCTTCTGAGTGAAATCCCCTCTCTAGCCGATAAACTCGCCGACTGGAATAGGTCGCGTTTCTCCGGGCACATCACCTCCGTGACCTCTTGCGTACACTGCTTAATAAACTCATCGTCCGTGAAGGGTTTGCTAGAAGCTGTGATACTCGGATAACTAGCCCAGGTAGCCGCAACATTTTCTTCAATTGTTTTCCTTCCGTCCATCTCAGGTGTATTCCGAAAACCTAGCCTGATGTGTTGTCTCGTAATGCAATTTGATGTTGTTTCCCGACAGATAAAACACATTACCTTTTCTTTCCAAGGTCCACAAAAGTGCTCTTCTGACCATTTGTCTTTGGATTTTCGACCCTCTGCATCGATCTTTCTTTTTTTTTCGACACGGCAGGAATAACCTGTCAGATGTAACTTTTAGAACCGTTTGAAATCATTACCTGCTTTCAAAAAAGATAGCATACGCTAGACTTCATTTGCATGACTGAGCCAATCACAGTAGGCAATACAAAATCCAAATATATTTATGGTAAGAATCAGTTGTAGCACAGGCGCATTTAACCTAGGATAAAGTTAGTCAGATAGGCTAAAAGTAAAATGCATCGCGCAATAGGTGTTGTTCTGCAATTGATCATTAGTGCTGAGAGAGAGCAGCAGAGCTAACAAGTAGAAATTTTCCAAATGTGATGCAAAAAGTAACCCTCGAGATTCAAACAGTAGTGAGCTCCTGACCACTCAGAAAAGTTCTGCGGGCCGTAGTATGCCGACCCCTGGTTTAGAATATCATTAACCACATTTAGGTAAAGTACAAGAGGCTGACAAAGTTAGCTGGCCTATTCAAACAATTTTATCATGCAGACTGTGCACAGTAGGGAAATGAAATGTGGTGCACATACTGTACAGTGCAAATGGGTGATTTGGCGAAAAGACACTTTCTTCTGATTTGAACTTCTCAATATACAGTATATTACAAAAATAATAATATTATTGAAACTAAAGTGCCAGTATTCTACCATTAGCACAATTTGTATGAAAAATAAAGTTTTGGCAAAGTGATGGAGCGGATTTTGAGCTAGAATGAAACACTTCTTATGTGTTTTGTAAATGCAATGCAACTCCCAAAGAAAATACTTGGGTGATGCTATGAAATTAATTTTCTTACACCTAAACCTTTAGAGGAACCAGAGAACAAAAGTGAAAACTATGGTTTTTTTTAGCATAAAGGGTTATGGCTTCTTTCATTCTTGAATGAAAGCTAGTAGCAACCAAACAAGCTAGATGGACTTATTGGCTTCCTCTCTAAGTATTAACATGGTACTTTAAAGTCTGAACTCTCATCTGGGATTTATTATTTTCATAAAAGTGAAATATAATTCATGCCTAAGTTACAAAATATCAGTTTCTTATTTTTTCTGTGCATAAGCATTAAACTAAGACAACACAGTCTTCTGAACAGTAGTAAGATCTGTTCCTTATCACTGTCATTGCATTACAGGTCATTCAAGCCTGACTTTGTTTTGATCCGACAACACGCCTTCAGTATGGCAGAGAACGAAGATTTTCGCAACATGATTATCGGTCTGCATTATGGAGGAGTTCCCAGCATAAACTCCATGGAATCTATTTACAACCTCTGTGACAAACCCTGGACGGTAAGTTTTGCTCTTGGATTTCGGAATGGTATGATCTCTCACCAAAAAGTAAATCTGATTATTTTTACTCAATAACAAATGATATTTCTAGAATAACAAAACATATTCGGCATTGTAGCATCATTGTTAGTTCTGAGTTCCTCAATTAAACTTGTGGTATCTTGTCACCACAAAAGACGTTTCCAAGAAATGTTTACTGTATCCTAAAGAATGTTAAGTGCATAACACAACAATGTTGTTGATGAACACATGACACGTTATTATATTAAAGGATAATGCTATTAAAGGGATAAAATGTGTCCTAAATTGCCTATTTGTTACTGCATTTTCAATTAATTTATCATGTTCATCACATTCATTTTCAAAGGGTTACTATGATATGGCGTTGTTAAGTATGCTTCTAAGTTCCTTCCTAAAATGCCTGTGGTGCATTTTATTCAAATAGTGCAGTATACAACATCTCCGCAGAATTCACAGTAAAAGCAATTGCCAAGAAGTCAGCTTGGAAACAAATATGAAATAAACAAGCTTTTTGATCATAAAAGGAGTTACATCTTTTAGAATATTTTATCAAATCCTTTTAGTGACACCGTCTTTAATGACAAAATCTTTAAAGTTGTTTCATTCACAATTTCTTGACTAGTCCTATAACATATTCATGAAGTCTTTTTTGGAACCAGAACAGTTCGTAATCCCTGCTGCTTCAGTGGTGTACTGTTGTGTATGTTTTTATCAAGCACACAGCAAGATATACTGGCCAGAAAAAAAAATGACTTTGAGCAGTAATCTAGTCCACAGCAACATTTAAAAGCAGAAATTTAAAGGAAAGTGGACATCTTCAAAACTTAATTAAAGGCTGAAAAAGTTTTAGACGCACCACAAAACGTCACGTTAGCTAAGGGGAAGGATTAGCTCATTCTTTTCTAACCACTTCCACACAATCAAATGGCATGAGTATAAATTGTCATTATACAGTGCATGGTCCAATCTCACATTTTAGCAGCCTTTCTGAGGGCAGTAGCAGTTGCTCCAGTGGCATATCCTGAGACATTTTCTAAAATAAATCCAACAATACAGTCCTTATATGGAATAAAAGAAATATTCAGTCTCAGAATTCAGTATCCCATTTCTTAATACAATACATGCAGATAAGTAAGATGCAACAAAGTTACATTGTGAGATCAATAGATTTTGAATCCAAAGTCTAGAAGCTTATTATAACAACATTTAGTCAACTGTAGTGTTCATAATGACCCCCGACTAGCTCTGTTGGTAGAGCATGAGACTCCTAATCTCAGGGTAGTGGGTTCGTGTCCCATGTCGGGCACAAGGTTCTCTAAGAACCCCTACTGGGCGGCAGCAGTATGGGGCGGTGTTGGTGGTGGAAGATCATGTTTCCGTGACAACGGCAACAAAACCCGCAGTATCTGTGCAGAAAAAAGGCCTGGCGATCTACTTCCGCATGGTGCGATGAAAACTCTATGGATAGTGATGGGGGAACTGTCCACAGGGTAGCCATGAGTCGACAGCACTCATCCCATCCCTCATTGGTCATCATAGATATTTCAACTCTGTATAATCCATTTTTTACTTTTACTGCACTTCTCACTGACTCTACTGACTGTGTTGTATTGTTGTCTAATTGTATCATTTCGTTACACTGTGCTGTGTTGACCGTGCTAAGCTGCTGTTGCACTGCAATTTCCCTCACGGGATCAAAAAGGTATCTATTGCACTGGCAATTTTGTGCTGGTTGCTGGGTCCCAGTGTTCTATGACTTAGCAGTAATTGCTTCAGTACGAATGTGTAACAATGAGCTTTTCTTAGCCTCCTGAAATATCATACCATATATTTCAAATTTCTAAAAACATATAATATAGGTATTGTCTGTTTTTCTAAATAAAATTTTAAATCAAATGATTAAACTACTTTGCAAGAACTTTGCAATAATTGAATCTGCAGCCGTATCATTTTGTCAGCAGTTTTCCTACTTATGCTCTCCAGTTACTGAGTGCCTTTCTAAATACTTAATGCCTAATTGACATGTAATTGTATCCGTACACAATACGTGACATTTACACAAGTAGAGTACAAGTTCAAACTTATGTGTGATGTAAACTGATTTGAAAGCAGTTGTTTTTTTCTTTTCTTCCTCTCAGTTTTCCCAGTTGATAAGTGCCAGCAAGAGTCTTGGTCCTGAGAAATTTCCCCTCATAGAGCAGACGTTCTACCCAGACTATAAGGAAATGGTAAGGCTTGCTCAACTGTTTGCTTTATTTTTTATCCCATTTTAAGTACACCTGAATGAATGATAATTCTCCACTTTATCATAATAAAAAAGAGGAGATAAGCTGTACTTCTGTGGAGCTGAAAAGTACACACACCTGTTCTATTGGTGCCCCTGCTCTGTTAATGGTCTTGTTTGTTCTCATATATATACTGTATATGGCTAGATCTGTATAACCGATTAGTATGAAAAGTTGATTGTGCAATTCAGTTCAGATTGTGATGTAGTATCTTAAGTTAATGCACAAGTCTCCTTTGCAATCTATTTTGATTTTTTAAATGAGTGCATTTTTTATTTGTTCAGTTGAATCAAATGTTTCTAATATTAAATTCCCTGCAATTTGAAAAAACGAAACGAATACTGAAAATAAAAGTAATCATTTGAATGCGATGATTGCGATGATTGACAAAATGTGCTGACTGTTCTAATTCCTTAAATTAAACTGATGAGCAGACATGGAATATTTAACTATCCCCAGAATTGTTTTATCTGCTCTGTTAGTGACTAGTAGAGGTATACTGCTTTGCCAATAGTATCTGTAGTTTCTAATTAATTAACAACAGTACATCTTGCCAATACTTTTTTGTTTGGAGACAAAACACACCACAATAAAGTCAAGCGACTGACACATTTATACTGACAACAAATAACCTTGCTGGTTATATTGGTAAGACAAATAAGATGGATGAATTAATTCATGAGGTACTCTATTGCAAGATTTTTATAAACAATCTTTTTGGTATGATATGGTAGAACAGTCCACTAACATATTGGAAGGTGAAAAAACATAAATACGCATACAAACATTCATTTGTTTAAAACAATGTGCCACAGATACATTAACTATGGTTATTTCTGACACCATTAGGTAATAATTACATTACAAAGGGATGTATTAGATTTTTGGAAAATGAAATTTGTTTTCATTTCAGCGTTACAAAGTATTTATGGAACATCTGTTAAAAGACAGAATAAAATTGAAAAATAAATCATGTGTTTAAACTATACAATTTCTATCTGCCAACTTTTATATTTTAAGCTGTGAGTGTTTACATTGTTAATAACACAAATATATACATTCTCATAATGTATACAGAACATTCTGGGCAAAAAGAGCACATTAAACCATTGTATAGCATAAGAGCCAAAAAGCATTTGTATGCTAAATTTCTGATCCATTCTTTTGTTAATCTTGTGACTTGGTAGTAAAATACTCAATTTCCTTACAGCACACACCCAAGATCATGAAGAAATGTGTTAAAACAAATACTTAACATTAAATAAAATCAAGGAGAAATTGTGTGTAAGATAACAATCTTTTTATGAAAAGCAGGGGTTTTTAAGCCCAGTTCTTGAAGGGCCTGACATTATCTTGTTGTTTTTTTTCATCCTGAGTAGTCAATTAAACAATTAATCAAATTATTTCCTAAGAATATACAGAATACAGAATAAGTTTTTTCTTAAGGCTTTCTACACTTGATTAAGCAAAATATTCACTTTATTAAAGGTACAGCTACCTATACAGCTACCTTAATTAAATAACATGATCAACGATATCACGTAACTGGGAGCTTGGGTGGAACAATATCAGGAAGACATTAGGAATTGACACTACGTCCTTCAGAAATTGAGTTTGACACCATCACATAAAAACTAGACATTCCAATAATGTGAATTAAGCATCAGTACATGCATAAGACAGGATATAAAAAGAGATATAAACATCTTGATTGTTGGTTTTCTTGAATCTACTTGGTCTGAAAATCATGTAAATATCAAAACACCAGAAGTGGTGTGCAACTTGTCATAACCTTGTCCTCCTAATCCATTCATTTGCAGAATTTTAGTGCATCCAGCTTGTTAATTGCTTAATTACATGACTATTTTTTCAGTTACACAATTAAGCAGCTAATTGCCCTAAAGTACTGTACTGCAATGGATTGCAAGATCCAGAATCAGACAGCATCTATTCTAGAATAACAATTATTATTATTGCTTTTATACTGGTTTATGTCTCTGCTATAGACCTAAGCAGATCCTTTTTGACAACTAGAAACAAATTATTAGGAAGTACATTAGGAAATTAACAGTGATCAAAATTACTTACTAGCGAACAAAAAATGCTAACCTGAAATCTAAAACAAGAAGTCATTTCTCACATCCAAGTTAATACATTCCACTCTATATGGGTTTTTCTAACATATGAATAGGAACACACTTGCCATGCACTAGTCGGGACTGTGCGATTTACATAGCATGGTTATGAAAGAGAGGATGAAGATGTGTGCCCTGTGGTAATGTGGGCATATATGTTTGCTTTAAAGAAAAATAAAGAATCCTGACGTAATCAAGTCCTTAAACAGATGCGTTTGAGCAAATACTGCATTAAAAAGTCTGGAAATAGCTTCTTGTCAGCAATCTTATACATTCACACATGTTGAAACATAGGCAACTGAGCTTCAGACAGAATCAGAAGAGTGCACTGAGCTGCAGGCATTCCAGGTTGAAGGACCTAGAGATGGAGCAGTTATGCAGCTTGTCTAAGAGCATTGCCTCTGTGCCTTTCCCCTTTACAGTGAGTCCTTCTTAGGGGTCTGAAATGTCCATGAACTCTTTTTCTGGGGGAGGTCCCCCCCTGTACCAGCTACAGGAGCCATCGCTTCGCTTGATGCAGGCATACTCTTTGGCCTGTTCTCCATTCAGACTTTTATCTGTCAGCCAGTCTGTCCAGAGACACTCATTTTCTGCAGTTGTGGAGCATGGTAGGCTATAGCAACTAGAAATCTGAGAGAAGAGAGTACAATTTCAGCGGGGAGTGATACAGTAAGTGAAAGTCCGCTGATACAGTATGACATATTTCAGCAATTGACCAGTCTCCCTCTCCATCACATCATCAACTTAAATGAATAAAAAAGCAAATCTATTAGCCATCGTTTTTCTAAGGGAAGGTAATGGTATACATCTGTTAAATTTTATGTATGGTTAGAATTTAATCAGAAGTGAAGTTCATTGTTTTTTGGCTACAAACTAAGCTATTCTAAAAACAAGCACAGGTAAAAAATTAGGAATCCTGAAAAATGCAAAAATGACTGAGGCGTTCTTGTTGTACTTTTAGATTTGCAATTTAATAGGTACTTTTTTTTCTCTTCAACTATCACTAGTTGATCTGATGGGAGAAGCAACAGTTGTTGTGTTTGCATGCACGCAGAAAATAAATGTGGTTTAAGAAGCTAAAGAACTCACTCTGCAGTCGCAGCCCATTTCGTATCTTTGATTGAGGTTTTTCTTTTGGGACATTGAAAGGTTATCCCAGGGCTCAATGAAATCACAAAGACCAATAGAAACTTTTCCATCACTCCCCATTCTGCCTGGGAAACAGAAGACAAAAATGTTAAGTCTTTGGCAGGTCATTTATTAAAGGCACAGCACTGCCTTTCCACCATGTGTGTTAACCTGGGAACTTAATAAGACACAGCCTGCTGGAGTTCTAATGAACTGTACAGAATGCTGTGTGAATTGGCTGTATCAAACATATTACCCTCTCGCATGAGGTGAAGTGGAATCACTCAGGGATGTTTCAGTCTTGCATCTCTTTTATAGTCGATGGATCATATTGCAACACAAAGTCCGAAGCAGTAGAGAAGTAAACTTCTACACTGTACAATGATTCTCCTAAGTACTGTAATTCATGGGTTACAATCCAGTTTCCTAAAAGCTAAGAACAATTTCATATATATATGTACTGTATATTAAGGACTGTTTATTTACCTATTAATACACATCTAGTAAAAACTACAGTACAGAGTACAACACTCTGAGATAGCTTTATTCAATGTGTATAATTATCTAATTTACAGTACACTGGCTAAAAAAATGACTGAGAAAATGTGAAAGGTATCACTGGAAGTAGCAGGCCCTTGGTGGTTTATAGTTAACTGTACCTTACATGTATTTACGTTAAGTGAATTAATTCACATACATACAAGTTTACACTGTATTTATCTATAATTGTAACTGTTTTGAATTGTCACCTTGGATTATTAATTATAAATAATAATAGGAACAAAACATGCTCTGAACGCTAATTCAGGGTTCTAGTTCACAGGCTCTTGTACATATTAACTTTCACCACAGTCCTTCACCAGATTTTCAGCAGATGGCAGTATTTGTTATTGTAGACAAACATTAGAGACAGGTAAGATTTCATTTTATTTTGGCGCAAATACAAATGGCTTGAGCAACTCCAGCTTTCACTTAATTACTTAAGTTGATTTTGGAAGAAAAAATAATTATTTATTAAAGTCCTTCAATTAAATCTTGTAGAAAATGACCTTATTCCCTGTCCTTTATAAAACCATTCATACTGTATGTAGCTATTGCTCCAAGCAGTTGGTGATGTTATATTCTGAAAGTATGGCTTTGTCTTACCTGACAGAAGGTATTGAACTTTGTTGCTGGCATCCAGCTTCACGCCACAGAGGGAAGAGAAAACAGGAGTGTATACATACTGGATGTCCTTCACTTTTTCGAAGCCTTTGAACATCTTAAAAGACGGGATGTGTGTTAATATACAGTATATGCGTGTCAATTCAATTCACAACAATTTGAAATGCTTGCATTTGTTTTGATGTTGTGTCGATGAAAGGTACTTTTATATTTGAAAAACAGCATTGCAACACCTTCTCTTAAGGCAAACTGAAACTTAGGATGGATTTTATCATTAGCATGTGAGTAAACAAGCTTGACAGCTACAAATATGAAAAAAAGAACTCTAGACTCCCCTGCTCTGAAATGGCATTCCATATTTTGAAGAAGTCAAGTGAAGTATGAAGAGAAATTTGAATAACATGGTGTTTCTGGGCCAGAGTGTAGGTAATGCACAGAAATTCATCCTTGGCTGCTGACATAGAGAAGTTAAGAGAATATTCAGGAGCATTTTTATAATTGTCTGTCTTCGGTATTTATACATTGAGTTCTAACTGTAGACTGTATCCAAGAAAAAAAATCTCTCTATTTTTATCAATGCAATTATAGTCAGCGTGGTGCAGGTCTTATCAGCATTTATCAGTAAAATTGTCTTTTACAATATAAATGTCCATGGTTATGTAATAATTGCTATAGTCATTTTTCCTTCCATTATCTGCCACAAAGCAGTAACAGTTGAATAGACTTTGATTGTAAGAGGTGTACAGAACAAAGTGAGATTTGGGGATAACACATGACGAGCTTTGAAAGCAACAGAAACCTTGTCAGCAAAGCCAAATACAATGATCAGAATAAAATATAAAGGTTTCATTTTTTTGTAATCATCACACTGATTTTAGTACATCTTACCTTTATCAGTTTCACTTCATATTGAATCATCTTTAAGTGAGGATGAGAGTCCGGAGATACAATCTTTTCACCTGAGACCTTTGCCCGAATCACTGTAAAAAAACATTCCAGATACATGAAATTAAGTACAGAAATGCTCTAAGAGTAAAAAAGAAAAAAATGCAGAATTATTTCTAAATCTGTGTTCCTTACGAAAGTCTATAAAAGGAAATTGCCCTTCCCACCTCCATCTTTGACATGAAAGCAATATAATATGAGCTTCCTCATGTTTTTCTGTGGTGCTTAATCCACAGATTTCAATTTTGCAAGCATTACATTGATATGTGACCATTTTGTGTCATTTATCCCATACAAATGTAAAGTTTTTGCACACGCAAAAACATCAGACGTGCTCGGTATCTGCTCACATCCACAGTCACCCCATTCCATATGAGCACATCACATATCACACACTAGATCTAGGAAATGTGCTGTTGCTGGTAATAGAAACTATGTGTGATCCATTTTTGCAATGGTTCCTCATGAGAAGAACCATTTGCAGACAACCAGCAGGAACAGACCAGTTTCCTCACTTCTGTCTCAAATACAGAACCCAAGCAAACTTTGACCGAAAGCAGATTTAAACTAGAAAGATAAATGAAAACAAATCCAATTTCACTGAGAGCCAGTTACATTTTTTGTAGAATTCCAAATATTGTACTTTGTATGTACAGATTGTTTTTAGACAGTATATACTGTGAAGAGTTTCTATACAAATATCACTTAGTGTGAGTACAGAAAAGGCTTATCTATGGTTCAGCAGTTGTCTGGACCTCGAAAAACAGATCCAGTATATCAGGAAAAGATCCTTTTGTTTGAATGTGCTTATGACTAAAAATAAATGTCTCCTGTTGTTTCCCCATTGCTCTACAATGTTGAACGTAATGCTCAGATAGCCAGATTGTTTCATCCATTATGTACAGTGACATCCACCAAGCCACACAATTCCAGAGATATTTCATTTTACTGGGAGGGCTGTTTCATTTCTGACTGTTTATACAGAAATATTAATATGTAAGTACAGACAACCTCTCTTTTTTATATCATTTTCATAAAAAGGCATAAGACTTTGTGCTTGATTGCCTGGAATGGTATCAAGCACTTGAAAGCTTGTTCTTTCAAAGCAATTTTGCAAGTTTCTCACCATTCAAAGCTACAGTAAATCTCAGACAAGCGAACCTAATAAGCTAAGCCAAACCGTTTGGTGGTTCTTCATTATACACAGAACTCCCTATAGGCCTTTGAGAGTAAGCTGAGATCACCAAGCTCATTTCAGGTGTTAATGTGGACCCAGACCACCAGAGGTTAAAATTCTGCACAACTTTCCTTCTCACTGTTTTTTTTTCATTATCCAATCTGGCTAGTGGGATGGAATGCTGATGTTGTTCTTTGGAATTCCCTACTAAAGCCTCTGGAATGCTAAGCAAGTGTCCCTATCACCACTTTTGCCAGTGCCCTGGGACCAGAGAGTTATGTCAGTGATGTAGTAAATCTATCAGGCTTGTTTCGGCTTTGCCATTTTCAAAACTCAGACGTTATAAGACATCTGTGCTTTCTTCCAGGAACTGGTGTAATAATATAATATTGTAACTCACATAACATGCAAGTTACTCACAACATTATGTCAGCTTTAAGTCCAATGGTTCAATGAGTGAGCGTAAATCTCTGATTTTGTAGAAAGGTATGTGTTTCAAAGTTTGAGTAGCTGTCCATAATGTTTAATGTGTTGCCGAGAATATGAGAGCTGCGCTTTTATGGAATGGAAAATGAATAATTGTAAATTATTTCTAGATTGTTTTGTAGAGGCAGTGAATGAAACAATGTACAGTATGAGTAAGGCCTTTAATTTATAAA
The DNA here is from genome assembly GCF_040954835.1 of Lepisosteus oculatus. NCBI lineage: Eukaryota > Metazoa > Chordata > Actinopteri > Semionotiformes > Lepisosteidae > Lepisosteus > Lepisosteus oculatus. The sequence continues at coordinate 62,191,093 of NC_090699.1, forward strand.
GTATATCTCTCAACCAACCTCTCATGTCCCTGAAGGATAAAATACTGGATATTACTGAAAGAAAGTCAATCGAATAATATATACATTAAAAGATGTGATTTAAGGGCGGTATGATGGCAAAGAGGTTAGCAGCAGTGCCTAGCAGAGCTTGGTCCCTGGGTTCTATCTGTGTGGAGTTTGCATGTTCTCCCTGTGTTCTCCTTCTGATTTTTCGAGTTATCCCTGGGTGTTCCGGTTGCCTCCCACAGTCCAAAAACTACTGGCTTCTGGGAAAACTGGCAGCGGTATGATTGTGTGTGTCTGTGTACTGTATATCCTGTGACGGACTGGCATACCGTCCAGGTTGTATTCCACCCTATGCCCATTGCTTGCTCACACATGATCCTGAATTGGTTGAAGAGGTTTAGAACGTGGACAGTTGTATGGATGGAAGACTGTGATTTCTGCTGTGCTACATTTTTACAAAGCAAGTAAAAGATGTGCTAAGGAAATTGTTACACTGAGGATTCCATCATACAGTCCAGCTTACAACACTGAATCATATATTTTACAGCTCAGGCTTTTGAGCTTCTCCATACTCTACATTTGTGAGTCATTTCCATTTGAAATTCTCCATTTTAAAATAACTCATATAATGTGAATCATGTAGCTCTCTTTCTCTTTTTGGCCTAAAATGAATCTGGGTACTCTGGGATGATATCATCTTTGTGCAATGTACAGGAGAAAAATATAAGCCACATTACACAACATTGTAAATCGATGCCTAACCACTGCACAGTTTCCGTATGCTTCTGTTGAACTGATTAAAACCAGAAGTCATGTGAAATAAGACTTCCCAAAATATAGAAACCAATCCTTTCATATTTCCATGCCACAGATTTCTGCAAGGAAGTCGGCTTCATGTAGGTTTTTTTTTTCCATTCTCTCTACCCCAAGAATCTTTAAGGAAAAATATTAACTATTTCACAAGCCAGGAGAAGCCTTGCTGTTGTTTTACTGAAGGCATACAAGGGAGAATATTGTAATCATTCTAAAATAGGAGAGACTATAGTTCTCTGAGTGAGTTTCCCTGTTTATTACGATTAAAAGACAATTGTCATAAGTATTGTGAGTATGAATTTATATTTGGACATGGAAACTAGAACACGTTTTAGCCGTAGCAGTAGGTATTTTCCTGTTTTGTGATGTGACAAGCAGGACAGCTGACACTTCTTCCCTTCTGCCCTGCTCTTAAGTCTGCTTTCCTACAAAGCCCTGTATTGTGATCTCAGCAATGGCCAGGGTAAACAACAGTACATCACACAAGATAAGGGACTGCAACTGCCTGTAGAAGTGAGATCAGCAATGCACAATCAGTGTGCTTGACTTCCCGTGCAATAGTTCTAGAACATTATGGTCTGATTTCCAATACCTTTGAGTTACTTTGACTTTTTTCTCTCAAATGTGGGTCTGCATGTACAGTATGTTCCCCAGTCCTTAATTCAAAAATGCAGTCTATTCAATTAATTTATCTAGCAATCAGCAATCAACAAACAGTCCTTAATTCAGAAATGCAATATCTTAAATTAATTTATCTAACAATCAGCAGGCATTTTTTGATGCCACGTAAGACAAATCATTGAATCATCCCCTTTTCCAAATCTGCTCCCATTTCTGTTCCTCAGACAAGCTCGGATCCAGTTTGCACTCACACTCGGAGCTCGTGTGTCCAGCACACAGGGATTGCTTCTAAAAGCATCCACTGGGCCAAAAGCTAAAGGTTCTTCCTTGCCTGCTAGAGCTGTCAGAGGGCATGTGGTTCCTGCCAGTTGTACCAAATGTATGGTTACCAGGGTGCTGTGAAAAGATGGGCTTTGTTGACAAAAGGGATGCTGTCAAGCGATGACAGAGAGCCACACTACTAATCATTTAGACAAAAAAGGCCCAGTAAAAACCGTTTAGCCCAGACCTAATTAATTTCTGTGCTTGTTTTTGCTGGGAGGCGAAACTAAATACCGCACTTTAAGTCTGGCCTCACACATTTAACTGGTCAGTAAGAACATGCAGACACAAACCATGCTCTGTCCTGTATGGGGCTAAGTTGTATTCACAGATGTCTCCAGTCAGTGGTCTGCAGTGTTCCAAAATTCCTTCTTTTCCTTGTACTGCGATCACCTCTACTCTCAATCCGAAGAGCAGCACACAAACTTAAAAAGCAAAGCCCTCCAAATATGTGCTGAACCTAACATGAATCTAGGAACTATATATATGTATATGCATTTAACCCCTTTTCATAGGGATTCTATGCCCCTACCAATAACTAATAATCCTAAAGTACTGTATATAAGAGTATATAAACCATAATTGTCACATACAGTATGTTTTAAAAAAACATCACTAAAAAACAACTTTAGAAAAATCAATATTCTCAAATGAATCCCAGGCCTTGTCATGTTCACAAAGATTTCCTGTCAGAGCCTTTAAAGCCATTAATCAGTATGCAAACAGTTTCCTCTCTCCTATAGAGATGCTAATTTGGTGACATTTTTGAAACTCATGTTGTACATTTACTGTTAGTGAGGTTTGGAAGCATTCCAACACTGCCTGGGCCCTCTGAACCTTACAGCCTGCTAAATGTCACATTTCCTTTGTGTTTTGAAGACTTAGATTTGGTACCCGACACCCATAAAATGTTTTCCATAGTCTGTTGGTTTTCTAATTTCATTAGAAATAACAGCCCTCTGTCAAAAAAACTAGAGTTTGGATTAATTGAACTGCATTGAATTGCATTTATCATCACAATTTAAAACTTTAAGCATTACAGAATGATTGTTTCAACTTCGAACTAGCAGCAGGACAATGTTTTAAAATATCCTCAAAGTATTATAGAATTCTGTTAATGGAATTATAGAATTTCCAGACAGTGCATCATTTTCAGAATATCATTTTTTAAATATGTATGTTTAATATAACTTTTTAACACAGTAGAAATTGACTAGCTTTGGAGTTGTTTAATTCAATTAGCCAATCAAGTCTTATGAGGTACTGTAAACCCCTTAAGATATTTTATTTAGGTAATTTAGATATTTTGCTAATTCCCTTAAATGCTTTGTTTTGTTAATTTGTACTTTATCACAGGAAAGCAACCAGTCAATTTTACTAGACCTTTTTCATGATATTTTATTTATATGTATCATCACAGGTGTGTTCCAACTGCAACTAAACTGGTCCGAGACATAAATAGTACAGAAAAAAAACAAAAGCCTTAATCCAAAAATGGAAGTAAACAATTTGAATCAAATTCACATAAATCCTTAAACAAAGCATTCTCAAATTAATGTATATACATTAATTAATAAATTAATTTATAAATTTTGTAAGTATGATCTTAAATCAGTGTATTTTTCTAAAGAGGAATCTCTAGGTTACATTCAGCAAAATATCCGTGATCAATTACATCTATTTCCTGAGAGAAATTAATAAGTATAGCAAGAAATTTGAAATTCAATATATTTTAAGGATACTTTATATTGTATTTTGCTCCAACAATAAGATAATAACATAATATTTTGAAACCCAGTGTTTCACTACAGAACCGTATTAAAATGCCATGGATGGTGGTTCATGCTGGTTTTTATGTTGTTAAAACATTTTATTAAAATTATTTTAAAATATTAACGTTTTGTTCTGTATTTGTATATGTACTTGTCAAACTGATGCTATAAAAGATTCTACCTTAATACCATTTATTCAGTAAAAAAAAGTGTGTCAATAATTTTGCATTGCACTGACCACACAAAATGTAACCTTTTCATCATTTAACTGGTCTTTTTTATGAAACATTGCATACATTTCTGAAGTGTCGCACACCTACAGTAACTGTTGCTAAACAAAATGTGTGCATGACAAAAAGCACTAGAAATGAGCTTAAACAGTGACAGAGAGAGTGTGTGAAGGAAGGGAGGGAGAGAGATGAGAGACAGCAAGGAGAAACAGCCCCTGACCAAGTGCAGTCAGTGACCACAGCCTGCCATAGGAGCTGTGACAGACGTACCTATATCAGAGTAGCAGAACGCCTGCTGTGGGTGCGCTGGAGCACAGCTGCATGCCTCTACCACATCTTCCAGCTGTATGGTCAAGAGAACGAGCATTAAGGCAAGCCAGCCAGGTACAGGAACTCTCATGGTGATCTTTCAACAGAAGTATTCTTTTCCTTTGAGTGCGCTGCCTTTATCTCAGGATTAACTTCCTACAAACTCAGTTTCCTCCTCCTGGGATGAATCTGCTGTTGAATGCTGAGACACTGATCTACAACACATAAAAGCTCTTCTCTTTCGACTGGCTTCGACTGGTGCTCTCTGACTCCACAGTGTGTGGCTGACGGAACCCCTTATGTACATCTCTGACTTTGAAGGTCCCACCCCTCTGTGAGAAAGCACGCCCAACTTTGTACAAAATAGTTCCGTCATACTTCTCAAGCAAACCCAGACACCAAATCATTACATGCAGTAGTGAAACCTTTCACACCGGGAAACAAGGCAGATTAATATTTAACTAAAAGAGGACCTAACTCCTGCAGTGCCAGCTGTTGCTACATTTAAATTCTAAATGCCTTTATTATATTAAAGAACCATTACAAAAATTGAAATCAGGTTTTTATTCATCCATCTTGTGATTTGTAGCCTAAAGCAAGTGCTTTTTGTCGTGATTCTTTAGGCTCCCTTTAAAATCCTGACAGATGAAGGCTGCCAGATGACTAAATCATTTTTTTTATGAAAAAGAGAAACCCAAGCTTAAACATGCTTTTTCCTTTGTCATTTTTAAACCAAGTAATCAGCCATAAATTTGACATAAAAGAAGAAGAAATATAATAACCTTGCTTCCTATTTTAGGTTGGTCTGTCATTCCGGTCTTGATTGCTCTGCAGGACCTGAATCATTATAATTAGTGGTGAATAACTGTCAGTCCCTTGGGGGTGTATCCCACTAACTAAGAAGACATGAATGCTGCAGGGGTCACACCTGGTTATTTCAAAGAGTAACTGTAATCATTCATCAGTTACTGTACCAGTCATACCTAGACCGTTTATAAAACACAACTACATTAAACAAGAAAGCAATATGATACAGTAATATGGCTTTCCAACATATGCATTATTAAAGTTACATTTTTCATTTTATTAAACATTTAATTGCCTACTAAAACATTCTTGCAATCCAATGTTTTTAATACACTTTTGCTGTAATTACTGTAGATTATTAATCCCTCCTACAGTATGTGGACCTGGTCTGTGCACTGCATTTTTCGTAGGATGCTTAAGATCTTCTTCAGCTGATCGTGTCTGTATGTATGCCAATCCTTGTCTTTATGGACATCACAGCCTATTTTGGTTAGTCAAAGCAATCACCTTCAGGTCTTACTGTACATAATAAGAATTTCGAGATTATCTCAAAGAGGTCTGTAAATTAGTTCAGTCAAAGTATCAAAATTCAGAATAAAATCTTGTGCACAATAATATTGATTTACATCAGTTAGAGTATGCGTTAGAGTAATCAATATGTTCTTGTGTAAAAACAAAAATGTCCCTACTGAAGAATTAAAGCTTCACCACAAACACAATTTGTGGTGATTATACTTAGCAAATTTGTAAGTGAGAGACTCAGTCCTAGTATGTTGGTATTTCTGTGCTTAATAACAGGTTGGTTTTATATAAAAACTCATAAGGTCACTTCTTATGTGTTGATCCTAGAAACACTGTTTCAAGATTGCAAGTCTGCTGCATGAGGCATGAATCCAAAAAGTATGGTGTTGTAAGATATATTTATGTCATTCTATCATGAAACAATGACACAATTTTCAGGAAATGGTTACTGTATGAAATAGCAATGTCTTCTCTAAAACAAAGTAACATATTCTCCAAGGGTTCCAAATGTACCAACAAAACTGGGAGAAAAATAAAAACTCCTGTCTTTTTAAGCTCGAAACACAATGGAAAACTGATAAACTGGGGTCTCATTTTAACAGCACCTCAAGAAGGATAGGCAAAAGATTAGTAGTGTAATCTGTTCTCTGACTTTCATTATGTTTAAATTACCAAGACGAGAGGCACCAAGGTGCATGAAAGCTTCCATAGATGGTAATCTCATAAATGCCCTGCAAAATGAACCACTTAATGTATCCCTGTCATTTGCACCAGTTGTTTACTTTCATTTCAATTAGCAGGCATGTGCTGATTAATCTCAGAGGATAGCTAAACCCAAGCTCTATCAGTGTCTTAATGCTATCAAACTAGTAAAACAATGAAAGAAAATCTGTATGGTTGCACTATCATAAGGCTATTTTGTTTTCAAGTCAGGCTGATTTAAAATATTAAATACTTTCTACATTTTTGCAATGCATTCTCCAAGGCCCTAATGCACACTTTTACATAAATGTATAAATTATAATGCATACATTTTATCCAAATGTACATAAGAGCATTTATAAAAGTAATCAAAACCCCAGGGCATCTACTCGAATGGTGTCTAAGAGTCTAAGAAATAGATATTCTCGGAAACAGGAGGGATATGTAGATGAGACATGGTTAGACTGATTATTTAATTTGTTTTATTTATGAAATTCTGCAGAATTTTATTCTGCTTGCATCTTGCTCTTTTTGAGGTGATCCTTAAGATTTGTAAATACATTTGAAAGAGGGTTAATAAACCTGTTAGAACAGAAATTAATCACACTATAATTCCACCATTACCCTTGGGGGCTGAAGGAAATAATATCATTAGGTCTGGAAGAAAATGGCTTTGTCATAATAGTGCAGATTAGTTTATTATACCAATACAAATACCAAGACATGTCACTGAAAATAGTTTATTCCCCCTAGTGGTTATAATGGGGAACTTGCATGGAAGTAAGTTCCAAATGTCTTTGTAATGTCATATTAAAAATGAGATTGGCTTAATGCTTTAAAATAGCATTGCTGAAAATAGGTGAAAATTAAGTAAAAGAACTGCAGATGTGAGAGGGAAATTCAAAAATAAGACATGCAACCATCTATTATCAGAATGCTGGTTATTTCCAGCACAGATTAGAGAAACCTGGAAGCACAGGTTTTAAGGAGCGAGTATGCATTGGACTAGATGATAGTCCATCAGAGCATTCAGGTGCACTAACCCCCATGCCTACAAGCTTAACAGATTGGCAACCTGAATGTAATGAAATCTCCTCATCATCTTATTTTCACTTTTAAGGCAAATTAACACTTGTTCAACCAAAGACCAAGTTATAGTTTCCCCTGCCTTCTGATGTAAGGGTCCACACAGCTGTGAAAAGGAATTTCATATAGGCTCACCTTTATAACAGCAGGTGTTAGCATTAGTCTCAGCCACTCATACACTCATAACAGTAGTTATAATAAAAGTCATTTCCTTAGAATAATACTACCCATTCTAGAATCCACCAAAAGTAAAGGTGTGATAGTTATTATAAGTCCTCAATATATATCAATCTTGATAAAATATAAAACAAATGACACTTCCCTCTTCATTTTGGGTGTTGTCTGATATAAACCCATTTCTTTGGAAAATCTCTTTGTTTGTACAGGATTATGCTGGTCGCAGACGTACATAAATAAAATGTCAGTTTTTTTTTCCTTTCAGGCATTTTGAGGTCAGGTGTTTTCAAGTGTTTTGACATCTTTATCTTTCAGATTGCCATGCCTACATTCCCTGTTGTTGTGAAGATTGGGCACGCTCATTCAGGCATGGGCAAGGTAAGGCCTGCTCTCTCCTTTGTCTCCTGCCAATTACCAATACTAAAACAGACACAACAAAGAATTTGGAACATTTATCTCTGCCATCCTTAAGCTTTTGCTAGTCATTTTCAGAGTGTGATTAGCGTATCATGTGTCTATCTAGTTACGTATTGCACACTGAGCTCTACTGGAGAGCAGCTGGCTTATAACATTGACTCCTTCTTCTGTGTCTTTTTCATTCCCGATCATCTAAAGGTGAAGGTAGACAATCACTATGACTTCCAAGACATTGCCAGTGTGGTCGCACTCACACAGACCTACGCTACCACAGAGCCCTTCATTGACTCCAAGTATGACATCAGGATTCAAAAGATAGGCAATAATTACAAAGCTTACATGTAAGTATTTCCATGTTTTAACTTTTTTTAAATGTAGACTTGCCGGTTATTTTTGTGTGGTATCCTTCCGATGTGAAATAGCCAGTGGTGTGTTTTTCATGCCTTCGCCCGAAGCTACAGACTGTAGACAGACCCCAGCCCCACTTTAAGCCACTTGTCTTTCAGCTTGTCCCAGTCCCGTGCCACAGGTGCATTGCCATTTGGAGAAGAGGCATGATCCTCTTCAGCAGCACTGCATGCCTACAAGCAGACCACAGGGGGCGCTGTGCCACTGACAGCCGAGATAGCCCTACTAAACCCTACTCCTAATAATAATAATACTTTGCACTTATATAGCACTTTTCTGGACACTCCACTCAAAGCGCTTTATGGATAATGGGGACTCCCCTCCACCACCACCAGTGTGCAACCCCACCTGGATGATGCAGCAGCAGCCATAGTGTGTCAGTCCAATCCCCACACACCAGCTCTCGGTGGGGAGGAGAACAGAGTGATGAAGCCAGTTTTGATATGGGCATTATTTGGAGGACATGATCGGTAAAAGCCAATGGGAAATTTTCCAGGACACTTGGGTAACCTCCTACTCTTTTTTAAAAAACACCCTGGGATTTTTAGCTAATTGTGAAATTGTGAGTCCGGACTTGACCTTCACATAATGAAGGAGCCCCTTGGGGACCCTGTATTTTAACTTGTGGCATTAAATAAATGTTTATAAATGTTCATGTGGCGGTATATAAAATGCATATTCTTTTGCGTTATTATCCTACCCTCAAGTAGTATAGTGGACTGAAAGTGGATAGATGATTTTCTTTTAATTTTCAGATTGGTGTGATGATTGTTATGACCTTTGATTGTTATCATTTGTTATGAGCTTTGTGGCCTTCTCATGCCATGCCCCAGAGTTTGGGAATTCTATCCCTAATGCTATCAGAGAGTAACCTTCGCTGAGCAAATTCACATCAAGACTCAAAACCTTCTTCTTTAGAAGGGCTTTTATTTAATAGGTTCTGCTTTACATTCCTACTGCATTCCAAACCCTTATTGTAATTGTGTTGATTCTGCTATTTGCTCTCCTTACGTACTTTCTTTTCTTACTGTAAAGCACATTCAGAAGCCACTTTTAGAGGTGCTGTGTAAAATAAAGTTTATTATTATTGTAGCTCACAAAACTACTAGCGGCACAGCAACTTGGCTAGTCAAGTTTAAAAAATAGTATAAAAGTAAAAATATCCTGTGATTGAAAGATTGTCGGGTGCCTTTTCGTAGTGTGGATGTTTTCTTTGTACATTGGAAATGCATTCTGGAAGGACCTAAGGAGGGTACCTGTAATTTGCTTGCAATTCTGACTCATGCAGTGAACAGCTGTAATGCAAATGGTCTGCTAATAAACATGTCACATGCACAATTACTTTGGTGAAGACCTGATACAACATAGCTTTGGAATGCAGCTTTTCCAATGACAATGACAAATACGTTTGGAGAATCATAAAAGTTTAATGGGCAGGAAAAAGTCTGAATACACACTGACAGCCTTCTAAAAAAAAGATAGAGAAGCCTGTTTTTTTTGCCACCATGAGTCACAATGGCTTGTAGTTAAAACAGTAACTGCAAAAATGGTTTTCTGCTCCATGTCTTCACCTACAGTACATTACTTTTGGAATACGGAGCTTTTGCTTTACCCCCTTGGCTGAGGGCCAACCATCTGGCTGTGGGACGAGAAAGTCAGGGGCGGAGATGGGGTGGAGGAGACTTACATAAGCTTACTATGGTGTTTATAGTTTTTCAGGAAGTGATGTCATGGAGAATTATGAGTTAGAGTACCAGAAATCAGGGAGACCCTAGCTGTAGTCATCCCTCCTGAACATTAAACATTCCATTGAAATGAATCCCAGCCAAAGGAGGGGAGAGGTTTAGAATCTAATCTAAAAAAATGTAGCTGTAATTCTCCCAAGGGACATTTAGGAAATTACAACAGTTAATTCTATTATGACACGAACATTTTTCTGTGACTTAATATAAAATGTCACTGCGGCAGGTTTTGAAACCACATAAAAGCAGACCTTTTAGAATATAAGAATATGTCAATATAATAGGTACAGTAGGTCAGTTAGTGTTTAGATTTAAGCCATAAGTCTAAAATCTGGTTTCATGCATATTAAGAATGATCTTTAATTAGTTTAATAAGTCAATATTAGTTTATGTTTCTATCAAAATAAAATAAAATAACATTTAAACATTAAATCACAATTCTCACTGTACAATCCCAAAAAATGACCTTCGTTTCCAAAGTCACACTATAGATTGTTGAACAGCCGATTGTTAAGTCAATATTCATGTTAAGTAATCCACTAAGCATACATGTGTATTTCACGGCCTCTTTTATATCCTTAATTGAAATAAAGTGAAGCAGTAATGAAATACTCTTTCTCCTTTCATTTAATTGTTCATGTTTTTGCACAAGAATTACAGCTGCCATAAGTAAAATGCTGTTCTCCCATGTGTGACTGTCATGGTTTGATTGACACAGTGAGAAGACATACAGTACCATTAGGGAGTTCATATTTTTCTGGTGCAGTTGAGTTAGCTTCAGATGTCACAATAAATCAATAGGTCTTTATATTAGGGGTCCATTATTTGTGTGATCCGCCTCACTTTCTTCACTTTTTTTCCAATATTAAAATGACGACGAGGCGTTAATCACTTCTTCTGTCAGTGTTCAGCATCAACACAACTGTGATTTGCTGGAAGTACTGTAGCTAAAATACAAAATAACCGTATTCACCCCCCGGGGGGCAATTTAAGATGCTTTGCTGTAGATGGTGCCAGTTGCCTACACGCTCCATATGAAAATATAGTGTATTTGTGCTGTCTGCTGACTTTGCATTTGTTTATATTAGTACTTGTATGATCCTTCAACAGGAGAACTTCTATCTCTGGCAACTGGAAGACAAACACTGGCTCAGCCATGCTGGAGCAAGTTGCCATGACTGACAAGTGAGTACTACAGTGCTGGAGGTAAACTAACTGAATACATACAGTATACTGTATAATGAGTTTATTAGCATAAACTCTACTGCTTAATTCTGATCTTAGTTAATTCAGTTGCGAGGGCATTTCAATGAATATGGTATCTGCAAGACCTCTTGTGCTATCTTGGCCCATGGTTACATGCGTTATCAACATAAAGATCGTGGGCCTTGTGCACCTGAAAGCTGGTTTCTCTTGCTAAACCAGTCTTGGAAGGCCGTTTGTCACAACCATCCTGCAGCAACAGGGTGTCATCATGTTGTGTGATGATGCCCAGCTGCATACTGGCAACTGCGCCTATGATCACTTGTGGTGTTACAGTAGTGAGGTGCTAGACCTCCGTCCTGACAGGTCTGAACTGGCTGGCAGATGGTGCAGTGGTCTCTGGGTTACATAAGCTTGACAGGAATTTCAAATAGATTTGATGTTTTGGTGACATGGAAGGAAATAGCCCTAATCAGGACATTGGTCTCAATGTGGAAGAATGACCATGGCCTTTGTATTGGTTATACCAAGAACAGTGTGCTAATAAATAACGGGACCTTTTGTTACTTTATGTATTGAATCACCTTTGTACGAAACAACTGGTTGATAATGTGAATTGAATTGCATATTAAGAAACATCCTGGCTTCACCCTGAGGTGTTTAAATGGAGAAGAAAATATGGAATATTTTTTGTGAGATGTTGTCAGCACCTGGTAAAATAAAAGAACCTTTTGATAATCAGCAGACCGAAACCCAGGACTGAGATCTAGTACATTTTCTAGTACATCCAGATGGTACACCAGTTGTGCCTGTTCTTGAAGTTATTAACCTGTATGTTTCTAAAAGAATAGGAGAAAATTGTGAGCAAGATGAAGCAATGTAAGATAAACTAATGAGAGTCTGTTTTTTCTTCAGCAAAAGTCTCCAAACTGCCTTGAACTTAACAGAAACACACTGAGTTCCTGTAAATGGGTTTTTATAAAACTGCAGCTATTTAGACAAGTAGATGTATTTTATCATTACCTCCCAGTTGGGTTATTGTGGTGCAAATTAGTACTAACATTAGGACATTACTTTGCTAATTAGAGCCAGCTACCATAATTAACGTTTAATAAAAGTTTAATACTAATTTGAAAACTTCTAGATTAAGTAGCCGGGAAGGATTTTAAACTGCTTTATTTTAAAGATTGACCTTGGGTCAAGGTCTGGTTTTAGCATCTTTTCAAAAAAGATCAAATCAAAAAACAAAATCAGGAACAGAAATATGGGAGCAATAAGTCCTTTGACTTCCTAAATTAAATTCAAGCTTCCTCTGCTATATTCAAAAGTCAGAACCAAAGCCAAACAAATGTATAATTTAATGATTAAATAATCAAGAATCAGAATACGTTTTGTCATGAAACAATATCTCAAGGCTTATCTGAATGCCTGATTCTATTCAAACACATCTAGTGCTATGGTGGTACATACAGATATTCTCAGCATAGCACAAGGCCATGTACTGTACCATATCACAAGCACAATAACGTGCATGACCATTGGGTTGACTTGTGTGAAAGTCTTCTTGACCTCCAATAAGTAAAACATTGATACAATATGTGTTAGTTTTATACTTACTGTATAATTGTTTTCAGGAGTAAATGTTATTTTCTTTCATTCAACAGGTATAGGCTGTGGGTGGATACCTGCTCTGAGATTTTTGGTGGCTTAGATATCTGTGCAGTTAAAGCTCTTCATGGCAAGGATGGAAAGGATTACATCACTGAGGTATGGGGGGAAAATTAATAGAATGTTCACGAAACTGTATTGTTGTAGTAGTAATAAAGACCACATGAGTGTAGTTGTATGTAAATACAATAGATCCTGAAAATTCTAAATAAAGGTTCCATTTTATACAGACAAGAAATGCACATCATCGTTTACACCAAATATTTCTACTTGTACATCACACTTTGTGACAATAATACCTGTAGGAAAACAATTTCCCCTAAAGAAGTCACTTGCAGAAATGGTTCCATATATTGCATTTTTGTATTTATAAAATGACTGCAAGATGACATTCCTCTGCTTCTTCTTCATAGAGGTAGAAACAATTTTCACTTGACAAAACAGCTTTATTTGCAGCTTAATTGTTTTTTTGTTTGTTTGGTTTTTTGTTATACTGCTTAATATGATGGAGCTAAATTCAAAACTGATCACTTAAGGCTTTAAGATCCAAGATTGTAATGCATATACAGCAGTCTGGGAGAGAGATTTTTCAAACAGAGGCTTTCAGACTAACAATGAGTTACTTGTGTAACAGGGCTTGAAATTTTATAAGGGGCCTGCTACAATTATGTCATTTCCCTAGCTATCTCTCTAAAACGCTTCAATTCCCTACATTAAGGGACTGGTCTTTCGGTGTCTTGTGCTGGATGTTGGTTTGGATTATGCAATTACAGTGGTTCAAATTTGGATTTCAAGCTCAGAGCTTGAATTTTTGAAGCTTTTAAAAAGAAACAAATTTCAACTGTATCATACAAGCAGCTCTACGGAAAATCATATACATAGTGTACAAGTGTAAATGACACTTTAACTGTTTTTTTTTGTTTTGTTTTTTTGTTTCTGTTTAGCTTTGTTTATCACATTTGTTTCTTTTCCACATGCAAAACTAGTCCAACTAAGATGCCTGCCTGGGCTATATGGAATAAGAGCATCCAAATTCATCAGTGAAAAAGCCTGAAAGCTCAGTGGGAAAACTCAATATTGGAATCTTTCAAATATTAATTAAACTAAAAAGCAATATATTGTAACAAATTCGGGTTCTTGGGGCTCGTGCCCTCGCCACACCAGTTCGTCCCTCACCCTATGGCCTCGAACCCAGGTCTCCAGTGTCTCTCACCAGGGGTCTTGCCAGCTGAGCTAAAAAAGACCTTCCTCAGCCCAATAGCCCTGCTATGTGCAGGGGCGCATTCGTTACACTATACTGTTATGGCTGTGATATGAACTTAAAGAGTCATTCACTGTAGAAGAACTCAAGTTCCATATATGGCTGTTATTGAAAAAAACATGTAAAGCCTTGAGACTGTTTTAGTAACGTACTGTAATCCCCCTAGGACAATCTGTGATAGTCTAGCATTTCTCCACAATGGAAGGCCAGCATGTGTGTAATCAAAACTAAATTTCCTGGCAACTTATTGGACATGCACAGGGACCTTTTGTTGATATTTGTTTTTATTTTTTAAGCACACAATAAAGCACGCTTTAGCCAAGAGCATTTCCAGCACACATTATAACCTAGAATATCCGGAGGAGAAAACTCTAGTGTTTTGGGAATGACCACCATCTTTCGTGGACAAATTTAAATTTACATATTTAATTCAGCAAAAAATAACGAAAACTTGTTTTTTATTCGGGAAAGTATGTTCTCAATTGTATTTTAATGTCAGACAGTAAAATTGCTATCTACATACACTCGGCTAGAAACATTTTTCCTTACTTATTAGCAGGTTGAGGCAGCAGAAAAACACCACCATTTTCTTACCCTAATCATAGCTTCAGGGGTTCTCTATTAGCAATACCTTTAATGAGCTTGCACTCCTGAAGGACCTGCAAACCTGTCAATCTGAGGTCCTGTGGATGTTTGAGAATCTGGTTAACCGATTATACAGATTTTACTAGGCATTAACCACTGCCACCACCCCCCCAGTTCATTAAAATTACCCTGTCTGCTCAAATATTGATAAATCCAAAGTTAATGAATATTTATACAGTTTATCGATGGTTCTATGTAGGTTCTAGATGTTTCAGTAGATCCACATAAAGTTATAAGGGTATAAGGTACATACTCATTTGCTAGTGTCCTTCATTAAATGGAGCATAAAGTGAAATCGTTTACCTAATGCGTAATGCCCCAAACTGCAACATTTTGACACTTTAATTTTTTGCTTTGGTTAAAAAAATGAGACAGGTAACGAATAGGGAATGCAGATCTACAACACTGCGTGGTGTGAAATGAGATTGATGTTGAGATTGAGATTGTGGGCCTGGTTAATATTTTGTGTACTTCGGTGTGCACTTTGCCATTGCTCCCATTCCATTCCAAATTCTTGCAATGGCTAAGTTCATGTAAATAAGACAATAAAAATTCATGGGATGATTAAGTTACATTCCACAAAGAAAGAACTGAACCGAAGATAAGCTTAGAACAAAGAAACAGATGAAAATCTAACTGACCTTTATTACCATAATGGGGCCTGATAATGCAGTCTGTGAAGACATTTTTCTCCTTAATATTGCATTGTGAGAATAGATGTCAGTGGGCTTCATTTCTAACTATTGAGCATTGTAGTGGAAAAAAGCTAATGGGTTATTAAATCATTTTGTTAATCTCCATTTACACCAAATAATAAAAGCAGAATAAGAATGTAATGGGCCCCTATGATCTAAAATTGCAACATTTATATTAATGAATGGTTATACATAACTCCGATGAAGCCTTTAACTTTCCTTCTATACTTTCTTTTCCTCAGAGCTGCAAAGGAAAATAGAATAAATAGCACCTTACTCACCAGGCTCTGTGTCTTTCACTAAAACTCTTAGATTTTAAAACATATTGGTTCTATTGGCATTTATGGGTCAGGATTTTTATCTGTAATTTTCCCATCAGAAAGTTACAATCTATTGCAACAAATAACCTCCAGGTCATAATCAAAACATTAAAAGACCTGTATTCTACTGTGGCACTTGAACACAGATATTTACTCGAATAACAGAGATTAGAAATACGCAAAGAGGTTATATTAAACATTAACACCCATAATCTGAAAAGACTGCATAACATTATTTACAGAGAGATCAAATTATTGTTGGAGGCTTCCTTGTATAGTTTAAAGGTTCACAACAGTTGATACAATGCAAACTAAAAATCAGCATGGAGATCTGAACAAACAGGAGCTGAAGCCTGGATATTACTTTGAGTATTGCTTTGTGTTTGAAGTTATTATTTTTATGCAAATGTACGTACTTATGTGAACAGAACTCTATCAATGATGTAAGAGCTATTCCATGCATTTGTGCCTTACTGTTTCTGAGGAATGGTTTTCTTCTTTTTCCTTGTAAATATACTCATTTTGTGCTTCACCTGAGAAAACAATCCACATGCCATCAGATCAGTCCTGTTGGAAATAGACTGACTGTAAAAGGTGAAAGATTGTGCTCAGATATATTTTAGGATACTGCAGAGAAAGACTGAAGAGGGAAAAAAAACATTAATAGCAAGTGGCCCCTTGTTAATGTCATGTAATAAAATAAATAATATTTGCATTGATATTTGTAGCCAGTAGGCAATATACTTTTTCAAGTGTTCTGTTGTGACTCTTCAACATTCATGCACACAGAAAAAACAAATGCACGCTTTGAATGGTACTCATTAATTAATGTTAATGTTAATCATTTTTAACAGAAAATGTCTTCCAGCCATACATCTCTGATCCTGAAAGCAATTGTTTTAAAAACATTTTTTGACTCTGTTCAAAGCAAAATATTAACTAATGTTAATTAGAAGCAAATATTTAAACTGAAAATCACCACTGACTATCCAACAATACAGATATTTCTGGTATAAAAAGGTGAATACAATGAATGCATTAATAAAAAAACAGATTAGAAAGTCAAAAATAAATGACATAACATGTTAATTATGAGCTTATCTAATGATGAATTTGTAGAGAGTTATACAGCACATCCCCATAGTTAAACATTTTACATTTTACACATTGCTGTAATGATTTTCCAGCATTGTAGTGAGAGATTCAGTGTTTAATGATTAGATTTTTTGGGTATTACTTATAACAGTACTGTCTGTTGCTATGGAAATAGTTAACTTTTTGCTGTATCCTCTCCAGATAGAGCATTGAGATTGAGTGGCTACCTCAGGTTGCCATGGAAGCTGTTTTTTCAAAACCAAATGGGAATGTTTACACTACACACAGGCAGTTTGCCACTAAGAAATATATTACTTTGGCACATCATAACCGTTTTTTGGTTTTAGCACTGTTAAATGATATGCTACTACACTATTTACTTGGTATACTGTAAATTTTTCAGGTGAAAAATGTTTTCTCAAGACAAAAAATGTGTCAGTTCTTGGATTAAAGAAAACAATGTCACCTATACGAAACAGAGTACTTCTGTTGAATGATTGAATAGGAACTTTGCTGCCTGATTTTTAATAAGTGAACAATTTAGAGTTAGTTCCAGCCACCTGCACTCAAATCAACTGAGACCCTAGCAGCTGCCATGTCTTGTTGGTGTTTATTCCCAATCATGTTTGAAATTGTATTCAATTAGGGTGTACAGGTCTTACCATTTATCTCAATTATCTCATTTATCTCGATCATAATGAGATACAGCCGCCCATGCGTGGAGAGACAGATATTGTTTATTTTAAGCTTTGTCTCACACCAATACTATATTTGTGTTTATGATTAATCAAGTATGTACTAGCTTATGTTAACATAACGTGTACTATACCCCCCAAAAGTCTTTACAGTTGCAATAGACAAAACCAGTAACATTTCTTGGTATGACAAGAGAACTTTCTCTTTGACAAGAGAACTAAAACATACTGAAGAGGCAAACATCTAACTCCAAAATACACTGGGAGAGCTTGCTTATATAGACAGCAAAAAAGAAATTAATTAAAATGTAGCTTATATAAAGACCTCATGGACAGCTTATACTGTAAAAGTACGTTTACATTTGGCAGTTTGAAAATAACATAAAAGACTTCATTTTAGTTTAATCTTTTCTAAACTTAGTTAAAAGAAAATAAAAAAACTTCGCAGATTTCTGTACTGTAGTAAAATATTAGCACAGAGGGAGAGGAAAAGCAGAGACAGGCCTTTCTGTAACATCTCTGCCCTCCCTGCTGCTGGACAATATGGGGATGTGGATGTTGGTCATCAGTAATTCTCCTGCTGGCTAAAGGCAATTCCATTCAATTAATTTCATTCCAGCATCATTGCCTGGAAATTACTTAATGTTACCCCAGAATCCATGCAAGGCGACTTGCAGTTATCTCACAAAGAAGATGAAAATATCATTGGAAAAATACACGAATGGACAGATCCTAATGGCTCCAAGTCATAATTTAAGACATTCAGCAAAGGGTTGTATCTCAAAAATGTCAAAAGGAGGAATAGGTCAGTGTATGTTTGTGTACATGAGATTAGTGATTGCTGGCCTGCTCTGTTTTTTTACACATACAAGGTTTGTGTCAGGTATGTGAGGTATGTCCCGGAGACACCTTGGAAATTTCATAGGTAAAAGTGAGAGAACAAAGCAGAAAATGTCGGCTTCTGATATATAAGGCAGTTACAGCCTTGTTCAACGCGAGAAAGGCATGACCGTGAGTGCAGGGATATCTAGAAGAGCCAAAGTCTCTTAAGTGTTGCTTTTTACTTAAGACTGACTAAAAGAGAAGAGTTAAGGGGAAATATTCCCCACAGTGCTGCTCTGTTTTCACTTTTGTGGAGAGTTTAAGAATTTCTGTATACTTTTGCAAAACCAAGTGCACAAATTAAAGAGTTATTATGCTATTTTATACCCCATAAGATAATGAACATACTAATGTGGTGTTGAATGCATTTTTGTAGACATAAAAAAGATAGATTGAGATCATTTAATTACATGTGAGATGGTATAGTGGCTGTGCAACTGACAAAATTAGTTCTATTTGATGTAGGGCATTTTGAAAACATAAAACATAACAAAACTTGTCTTTTTAAAAACAGTTTATGATGAATTGATCATTAAACCGCTGTTTGTAATACAAGAGATTTTCCATGTTCGTCATTGTAGAGTCTATTAGTATGTTCTACAATAATAAGAGATTAATAATTTGATTAAGTATACTATTTTAAACAAATGCTTGACAAAAAAGTTTGACTTAATTTCACTCTAGTCAGAGATTGTCAAAGCGTTTTCTAGTTTCTTTAAACATTTTTTATTTATTTTACAGTAGAGCTACAGTATATGATTTATACCTAAAATGATCTGAACATAAGTTTTTCAGAGTCTAAAAGCACAATTATTTTATTTGTCTATTTTGTATGCTAAGAAGTTGGAAAAGCTAATTACGTGCTTGGAAACCAAATCAAAATAAGAAACGAAACAGTCACTTACACATGGAAATGTATTAAAATTGCCTTTACTTTCTCCAAAAATCATTCTAAGCTTCATTTTAACACAAAATCAAGACTTGAATTTGTAGTGCTGGATTAATGAATTTTGACAGACAGGGTAATTGTTTCTCTCAAGCTGTGAAGATTCAAGATTATTTTCCTCATGTTGCTTCATGCTTTGCTCAATGCAGTGCTGTCTGGGATATTTTCCCAAGGATTCAGCTTCTCCCATCCTGCCTTAGTGCAGTGGGCAGACTGGGAATGTCTGGCCAGGCTGGTGACAAGCCGTTGAAAAGATCAGGACTCCTTAGCCAAAACTTAGCGAATCATTTTTTTTTGTATTCCAGTGTTTTTATTTTATTATTAAATATTTGTATGATTTATTGAAAAAATTAACCATAAATATACAGGTTGGACAATATTTACAGTGTGAGGTTTAATTAGTATACAGCAGTGGTTTGACTGAATGCATAAACATAGGTTATATACTATAATTCTTTCTTCGGCCTACTATTTTTAAAGCTCTTACTGTACCATAAAAATATATTTAGAGAGAGCAGCAGAATTTAGTGTTCTGTGAGCTGCAGGACAGAAAAAAGGCCCATTGGCTTCTCGGTTTCTGAAAGCAAATTTAACTTGATTTACTGTACATGCAATATACTTTGATGTGTGTCTGATGCTTGGATATGTTAGTCTGCCAACTGAGAGATGTGCTAAGTCTTCCAGATCAATTGCACAGCTCAGCCTGGGATTCTGTCCCCTGTGAAGCTCTTGTTTTCTTGTTTGCATAATGTAGGTAGTGGGTTCTTCAATGCCACTGATTGGGGAGCATCAAGCCGAAGACAGGCAGCTCATTGCTGACATGGTCATGACCAAAATGAATCAGGTGGTACCGAGGACACCTACTCCTTCATCTCAGAGACCCACCACCATCCAGCCACCGCAGGTAAAGAAATCTCTTTTTATATTGAACAGAGATTGAAAACAGGGGGTTCCCACTGGCACATACAGTACAGGAACCCTGCTCGATCAGATCATAAACTGAGTTCCGTGATCCAGACCTTGCTAGTTGAAGCACTGGTCATGTCACAAACCCTTGCCACAAACACTTGTTCCTTTGCAGCCTACGCATGCTGACGCATCTGCCTACTTGAACTATAAACCAAGTATGATTGACGTTAACGGATCCCCGGTTGTGCACCGAGGAGTAGACTTGTAGCAGCAGTAATAGTAATCTTATTCGTCACCTGGGGCTGTCTTGGCTTTCTGGCAAGCAGCAACTCATCTGACTGGGCTTGCAGTGAAGTCACTTAGAGAAATTGCCACTCCTCCACTCAATGCCAATTCTAGGTCAGGTTATGTAGAGCTTGCAATGTGCCATATGCCGGAAATGTCCATGTGTCTCATCCTGTCCCAAGAACAAAAAGGAGCTGTTAATGGAGACAAGTCTTTACTGGCGATTCCAATATTTTTCAAATCAAAACAAATCTTTTTGGTGCACGTAAAGATAAATATATTCAAGGGAAATATTCAACTAAAAGCCCAACAACAAATGAAGATAGAAATGTATATGTACAATATAAATGCAGGTATCAACTGATTTTGTTACACAACATCTTGCAGCAACATCTAACAGCAAGCAAAGCTCTGTTAGAATATAATAATTAAATATGTCACCACCATTAAAAAAGGACATTCTGGGTTGCATTTGTACATTGTACGCCTGTGTTTAGTGCTCCATCTTCTGGGGAATGAAAAGAACTACCATTTATTACAGCCATCAAATCCAAAATATTAGGTTTGAAGGTGAAGCTAAATTACATTTTCTGTTTTATTCACTGCGTGCATTGCTCTTTTTATCGGTCACCATATTTCAACCCTCACAATCATACATTCCATCTTTTTTATCACAAGAGTAAGAAATCCATTGATTTTTTTTATAGCTTTTAACCACGCCCTTCCCCTTTGCCCATAACATTTTCTGTGTACAGCAGTCAGTCAAGACTGGATTGATCTCCATTTGCGAATCTACCATTTCTGAAAATAAAACGTCTCTGTCCTTTTTCCTTTTTTAAGTTTAAGATTGAAATCCATGTGTGAAATGATGTTGTGTGCATGTTACAGTATAATAATAAGGCTGGTTTCGCAGTCCAAGACGTACAGTACAAGATTTGTTTACTAAAATATAATTAGGAAGTCCTATCTGTAGTCTGTAAAACTACTAGATGTTAGTAGATAATAGTTCACCAGGTCAGTGTTTATGATACACTTTACTTTAAGGTTACTTAGGTAACAAGCTAGTATAAAATAACATTTTAAGGTAGACCAGCAGTGTACTCTTTGTCTGTGGTTCTGAGGATGACTGATGGCAAAAGGCAATATTTGGAGTCCTTATGGCTGGCCTACCAATGTCTTTGTTTCTTTCAGAGCGGCTCGGTAAAGGAAGGTCTGACAGACAGCAGCAAAGTTCCACCTCAGCGGCCCCCTCCCCAAGGTTGTTTACAGTACATTCTCGACTGTAATGGCGTTGCAGTAGGACCGAAACAAGTCCAGGCAAACTAACCTTAGAGCGGTACAGTGAAGCGTCTTAGCCAAATAAAACACCAGACCGAAAGAACATAAAAATAAAAGAGAAATGTTTTCTGTGCAATTCTGCAGTGTTTCAGTGCTGACCTGGACTGTGTTTTTTCTATGCAGTGTCAAAATGTACTGTCCAACTTGTTTACCCGTTCATGTCTGTGCTTGTAATGGCTGCCTTTGTTTCTCTGTAAATCTTGTGGTTTTTCAGGGCTGTTGTTCATGGTGTACAAAACGAAAGTGTGCCTAAATCAAGTCCAGTGCTGCTTTGTCTTATTAAGTATTTAATATTTTAACTTTTTTTTTACTTACAACGTTTCTTCATATTGTGGGGTGAAATGCGGTTTGAGACTAAAACCCTTTGCTTATCTGTGTGTGTGATAGTTGTGGTGTTTCCTTTTCTTTCACCTGATATATCCGTATATATAAATATATTTTTTGCATGAATGATGTAAAGACAGATAAAGACAAGTGTATCGGAGATGGCGTTTATGTGTGGGATGAACACAAGATGTTTCTTCTAAAAATCTCACTTTATTATATCTGTAAAAGATGTTATATCTGTATTTTGAGCATGGAAATGGTTTATATAAGAAATAAGTGTTGTCCTAGGCTACATAAAAATGGATGTGGTTGACCTGCAAAAGAGCAAGCTGTTTTCAGTGAAGTTTTAATCATTCCTTAAATTTATATAGTGCTTTTCATTCCTAAGGATCCCAAAACATTTTACACACAGGAGAATACCTACTCTATCTAGTTCTGAACTATGGCACCCACCTGGGTGAAGACTAAGAGCCATTGTGTCTCAGCAGCACCACTACACAACACATCAGGCAGAGAAGTGAGAATGGCTGAAGTAAGGTGGAATATTAGGAAGGCTAGATTATATAAGCCTATACTGGACTTATATACTGTAGGACACAGAGGTTAACACCTCTACTCTTTCAAAACAGAGTGATACAGGCAGTTTTAGCAATAATAGTCAGAATACAGTAATAGTCGTCAGAAATTGATTCGTTCAGCTTCATAACAACATGAGAGTGACTTTTTTCATACGTGTTCTTATTTGATTTTAAAAATTCTTTTCTTAGGGAATTTATAATGTTGTTTTTATATTATATACGGGACCTTTTTCAAACTTTCCTTCTGACATTATAAGTTAAATGCTGTGTAAAAACACCAGTACGTGTTCTCTGCTAAATTGATTAAGCTCTAAAGCTAGCATACTTTCTGTATATGTTGGTGAGCACCAGTGGTTTGGATTGTGGTTGTTTTGTAGACACTGGAAATTGAATGTCTGTTGTTTCTATGCAGTAACTATACCAATGAGGATATTTTATAATGTGTCATCAGAAGCAACAACACGTCTTACGTAACCATTACCATGAAAGAATTTCATTACATATTGATATGAGTTCTAAATCCCTTAATGCTACATTTGTTTAGTGACCAGATATTGAAAAACTAAAAAGTGAATTAGCAGAATACTAAGGCCCTTATATATAAAGCCATGCTCCACTTCAGTTTAACTTTTTGTGTGATAAGTGTTCTTGTTTCTTCACAATCCAAATGAACAAGAATTTATCTTATATACAAAAGTACCTTTAATCTTGATGACATTAATAATGTACACAAAGTATCAAATTATTATGTTTATGTCATATGTTTCTGAATTTTGTGGATGATTACTGAGCAAGGAACAACAAACTAGTCGAAATTGCAAGGACAAGATCAAATTAATAACGTAGAGGTGCTATTTGCTGAAATAACAAATTGAATTATTCCATTCATTGCCTTAACTCTAACTTTTAAAAACGAGCATGGCAAGCCGATTGATATTAACTTTCTACCATAATATAATAAACTATAATATAATTTCTACCTATAATAAAATAAGTAGCATTAGTAAAGGATTTGTGAGTAATATGAAAATTCTGATAAAAGTATGATCTTAATCATAAACCTGCCAGCCTCTCCATACTGTAACTATAGGCTATAACTGTCCTTGCTTCATCAACAAGGCTTGTAATGGATGTACTGTAGGTTTAGTTTGATTATAATGGCTTAACCAACAAGGCAGATTGTTCCACAAATCTTCTCAGTGCCTAAGCTTGTTCCTTAGGATACCAAGGGGCTTTGCAACAACATACATGTACACACAGTTTATCCAGTGGTAAAAGTCTCATTTATTGTTGAAGGTACTGTGTTTTCTTCACTGGAGGTCTGATAATGTTACACTGGGCATTTTGACAAAGGGAGCTGTCATGTGTCACGTGTAGCTTAATGTGCAAAAACACAATGCTAAATATTGCTGCCACTGTCATTTAAGAGTAGTAACCTAATGCTTTACATTCTATATTATTCACCACCTTTTAGAGTTAGGAAATTCACAAAATTGTATTTAAAGTACATTTGGATAATGTCACTGTTGTGTACTATGATTTGAAAAAAATCTTTTATGCCTTTTAAGATCAGTGATATCTAACATTGGTTATTTCTTCAGTAATGCAATAGCATTCCTTTTAATTTGTTACAAGTCAAAAGGTATTGGTTTCTATTCTCATTATTCTGCCTTTAAACATAAAAGATGGAGAAAAAGTGGCTTTAGGCACTTTAACAAAGTAAACATAATGTGTATTGGAGACCAAAAATTGTAAAAAAAAGATTGTCTAGTAATAGTTTTTATGTTCATTCTATTATGTTTTTTATTAATGATAATGCTCTGAGATGAGTATGAATTACAGTGATCAGTGATCCATAGTTGTGATTACTAACTTTCACATGCTTTGGCTGTGCTTCATGAAACCCAGAATGAGCATTCTTGGCTTTGAGTGTTGTATTATATACACTTTTTAGAAATGATCAAAAATAAAATTATTTAATGTTGTAATTGCAACTTGTAAAAGAGACTGGTAGATTCTTATGAAGCTACCGAAATCAACCTAACAGGAATGGACAGTTCATCAAGATGTTTTGAAATCTTTTTTCCACCCATAGCATTTATAGACAATGACTCCTGTTGCTTTGTTTATATTGACCGAATATGTTGGCCTTTTCTTAGTGGTCAGTCTTTGGACAATAGCTGGAATATATTAATATTTATTGTGTATTTCTTGGGGTACTTAAATATAGTCAACATAGTCTGATAACTCTCAATACCATTTATAGCCATTTACCTTCAAATATGGTGCCACTGACTGTATAGTTAGAAAGGTGGATGATTTGTTCTTTATTCAGAAACAGATAAAAAAGGCACACATGTGAACAAATATTGACAGTCGCAATATGAATTTACTATTTTTTTTAATTGCAGAGATTTTATTTTTAGTTATATTGAATGTAAAGACAAATAAAAAAACATACTGTATTGAAGCTTTTCCCTCTGCACACAAAGTAATTGCATTTACAGTACATACGTAAGATGATTGACCAAAGTTTTATGTAGTATTAATGTAACAAATATTAGTGCAGGCTGTATTTGAGTAAAAAATAGAGTTATTAGTTACTAAATTTAAAAGTTACAATAAAACTATATTGCACTCCATAACCTTTTTAATTTTTGCAAACATTTTCTTTTCAAGGCTAAAGACTGTAAACATCCAAATAGCTAGGCTGGTTGTGCACTGTTTTAGAATTGTAATAGGTTATATTGTTCTCCTATTTCCAAAATCTTAAAACTTATCTTGCAAAAAAGAAATATCTTTGAGAAGCCATTCATATATATTTAATAGAGCTTCCTTCATCATTCAAATTATTTAAGTAGGCACTGGAGAATGGTATACCTTTGAACCATAACAGAAAAAGGAAAAATAACATTTTTAAACACAGGATATTTTTTTGTCAATTTTAAATACCACCAATCTTAGAACAATACATCCAAAATTAGATTTCTGTTGTTTCTGTGAAAGCCTTTTCTGGACCAGTTACATGTTAAACATGAAGGCATTCATATCGAAAAAATGCAAAACTTTACAGAACTGATGCATTTCCAGAAGTAAAATGGTTTTTAAATGCTTTATATATCAGAACGTTTGTCAATTTTATCTAGTTCTGTATTCACACCCATGACTGTTAACTTGATTTACCTAAGGAAAACATTTCTCCGGTGCAGTTTTTAAGTGATTTGGCTGGTTTTGAATGTTTTTCAGCTTCCATTCTATATAGTTTTAATCCACTGATATGTATTTATACCAATTGTTCTAAATTTTCAAGAAAGAGAACTGTTTGTCCTTTTTTTAAATCCAGTACTATGGTTGAAATGATTGTGGATGATTGTGGATGAATTGCCCTGCTTCTTGCCTGATACTTTTGCCCCCTTTATCCTTTCCTGGCAATAAAGCTTCCTTTGCAAGATCCGTATGTTCTGTGTTACAATATTTGTTATGAAACTGAAAATTTTATTTCTCAACCTTTTAAACTAACACTCATTCATACAGAAGTAACCTTGACAGAAGGATATTACCGTTTTCTCAGGTTTACACTAAACTCTGGGTCAGATTTGTCTGCAATGCTCTTATTGTGCTTGCCCATCTGTTGAGGTGCAAACTCAAAGCATAAAATGATATTTGAATTAATATGTGATACAAAATGATTACTGTTTGTAAAGTCAATCATCCCACGTGGAGTGCAATTAATCATGCAAAATATGTGTATATGATATCCACACAAATGCCCGACTTGGAAATATCAGTATATGTACTGTAGGAATAGATGTTTCATTCCTATGCTTTGCTAATCTACTGCTTTTCAACCAGGATAAAGAGCAGTTTTTCAGTTAAATTACAGCTCAATAAATGAAGAAAGGAATGTTCTGCTTCCAGCACGTTTTTCTGAATTATTTAAAAAAGCAAATAGGCATTCTATTCTGCAACAGTGCTACTGCAAATCAGGGTGTGTTATATTGCTTCCAGTTCCACACAGTGTCGACCTGTATAATAATCGTGCCCCAGAACTGAAGATTGATAGACTTTAACAGTAATACTGGAAAGGTTCACTGATTCATTTCTATCCCAAACAATATTAGTACTGAAGCTATATGATCCAATAAAATTTTGTCAAATATGAATCTTCCTTCTTTTATGAGACCAAGCCAGACTTACCGTCCCAGTGCAGCAGAGAGTGGAATGTCCAGCATGTCAAAAGATAACAATGGCTCTGATGGGTGGGTGTGCGGGCTGGAGGGTTATGTCAGCCCATTGTCATCCTCCCCAGTCGCTCCGGTGAGCCAAAGAGTGGAGCAGCAATTGGCGATTCCAAATTGGGGTGGGTATGCAGCAAAAACCGAAACAGGGCATTCTTTTGAAATTTGGAACCATTTTGTTCTTGAAAAATATGCTTTGGGAAAAACTGCCCTAAAGTCACAGTGCACATAACCTCTTGGAATATCGTTCTGTTACGCATGTTTTCTCCTCTATGCCTTGCTTCTGGTGCATGAAGTATATTGTATTGCAAGAGACTGGCTCCAGTCCCGCTACTTCTGTGTCCCTTGTGGTTTCCTTTGCATTCTTCAAATCTATTTCGTTGTGCTCCCTCCGTCTCTAACATCCTAAGAAGCAAAACTGCTTGCTTCCTTTCCCCCCTCTCTAGATAGATTACTTGTGTGTCTTGTTTGGACAGTCGTTGAAAACCTGGAGTCTTATAAACCTTTTTATAAGACCAGAGACCTCCTTAACGTGTGATGGATTCAGACAAATACATAAGCGAAATGATGTAACAGGTGCTGGATTTAAAATCTATTTGCTCTGTGTGAGGAAAAAAAAAAAAGTTGTGACATGATGAAGTGTTTCTTGTACTGAACCTAGGGGGCCCAGTGCAACCCCAAGGATCCCAATCCCAGAGTCAGGAGCCTCCATCAGAACAAGCTCAGAGTGCATCTGCACAGGAGCCCAGTCTCCAGCCACAACTGGGCCCCACTACACAGCAGCCCCGGCCGCAGGGACAAGGGGCTGCCTCTGTAGGGACGCCAGAAGAGGAGCCTCCGAAACTCCAGCCTCTGAAACCCCAGCCTCCAAAACCGCAGCCTCCGAAACCCCTGCCTCCGAAACTCCAGCCTCAGCCTCAGCCTCAGCCTCAGCCTGTCACCCAGCAGAAACCTCAGTCGCACCCACAGTTGAAGTAAGAGGCTTTTTTGTGGAATACTGGGGGGGAAGGGCTTGTATGTGTGGGACAAGACACCCCACTGGATAGTGACAGCGACTTCACAATCGTCCTGGATTGCTGCTGCTTAGTAATTGAAAAAACTTTAAAATTGTAGTAAGATAAAAATATGTAGTGCCCTTTGTTAAGAGGCACTCTCATTAGTAGGCATTGGCTTAATGTGATAACAACTGCCTTTTACCCTCGTTTTAAAAATAATATGTTAAATGTCTGAGATACACATTTACCAAAAGAACAATAAATAACTTCTTAAAAATTCTGACGACAAATTAGATTGGGTCTTTTTCCTCTCATGGCCAGATATTCAATGGCAAACCCCCACACACTAGTCAGGTTCCCATGTGAATACTCAAGTCAGAAATAATCTTCTTGATCTCAAGACTTGGTGTGAATAGGTGTCAGCAGTTGTGAGGAGGAGAATAAGAAGGCGGGCACTGTTAAGAATATAAATCTGTAAATTAAACTCTGTTTTTCTTTTTGCTTATACTCATACTCATAAGTTTATACTCTGATTGGATCATTTCACTTTGACAATGCATTCAGTCAGATGTCAATATTTTAAGAAAGGATTAACAGTTTACAAAAATGCCACTATTTACATGATCACATTTACAGTCCCTCATAGCACAAGTGTGTAATGGGAATACTTTTAACACAATTTACATAAATGAACTTTTTGTGCGTGGTTAGTGTTCAGTATTCAGTCTGATAAATTATTCCGTACCTAAGTAATTTGACTCATCTCTTGAGACTTCTGCTTCAAATAGCTGCAGAACCACTCCAATAAACTACATTTAATTGCCAAGAAAAATTCCCTAGCATGACACAGCTGTTTCTATTGTACAATACTGCCATCTTGTGAAACAAACTAGAAGACAAGTCCTTTCCAGCCCGATTTCAAGCTTTCATGGACCGTTTGGGCTATTCTAATTTAATCTTTGGCATCAACATTTTTAAAATGTGTCATTGTCCAGGCAGAAGTCAATAAGCAAGGCTATACAAAGTGCAAAAAACAGACTGGGTCCTTTTGTTTTTATGTGTTTTTTATATTGGTTTTGATAAGGCAGGACCTGTTGATTGAAATACTTGACTTTAATTAAATATGTGTCAAATGTATAGTGGGAGAAAAATGCTCCTCTTATCTGGTGTTTCCTTGTTTCTTCCAGTAAATCGCAGTCCTTGACTAATGCCTTCAACTTCACCGAGTCATCCTTCTTTCGCTCGGCCACCGAAGATGAAGCCAAGGCAGAGACCATACGAAACTTGAGGAAATCCTTTGCCAGTCTGTTTTCTGACTAGATGGCAGACAGCAGAAGTTAAACAGGAATGTTATTTGTGATACTTATTTAAAATAATCCTTAGCGTGCCCTAGTCCAACCAAATCTTCAGTGTTTCCTCCCTCTTTCTTCCTATTATGATAGTATCCTGACTGTAGATGAAGCAATATGCAGTATAATGTAACGGTTCAGTGGAAGACATATAAAACATTAATATCTATCATGTGCCAGAGAGTAGTGTTATAAGGATCAGAAGTGTGTCACTGTGGTTAAATAGGGGATAGCATTAAGAGTCAGCATAGTCCTCCAATTTGATGTTGTGGCCTTCTTGTGACAGTGCATCAAGTAAATTGATATATTTTATTATATCATGCCTGTTCCCATAATATAGCTGTAGGTCAATTCAAGTATGGTATTTTCATAATCGGTCAGATGTTTTTGTACCACCATATCATAACAAATTAGAAGCATCGAGACAAACATGTTCTCTTAGTCCAAGCTGAATGCAAAAATGCTAATTTCATGTAGACTGCTCTGTATTCCAGACCATTGCTGTATGTTCTCTAGCAAAAGCTTCGTGTCTACCATTCAGTCTTCAAACACGCTGACTTGCACATGAAAAAGAAAACCTCATTGCTCTGTTAAATGTAGACTTCTGACATGTTGTGTAAGATGTGAGCCATTTCTGGAGTTTCTTTTGTGTTCAGTTCATGCTGTTGTTTATTTGTATTGAATATTGCCCCGCATGATCCCATGATAACTGACTACTTCTTTGTTTTCTCTATGTCTATTAATAAATATGTGGCCCATTACATAGCTAATTGACCAGTGATCTGTGCCTTCACTTAATCAAGGTGTGAGTCAAATAAAATAATGTTTTGGTGTGTTCATTAAAAAAACACCATGTTATCATCCTGCAAGTTATTTTTGGAAAGTCCAGCTCACTGTTGAGTGTTTTTCTCTAAAATGTTCTTGGTCTTTCTGCTTCTCACCGCTGCAAGCAGATTTTGTGTGAATGTGCCCACTACTCTTTCCTCATGTGTAGGCAGTACTCTTTAAAAATACTATAGTTCCCTATACTGTTAAAATAAAAAGCACTTTTAAAATTACTCTCTGGACAGCAATAGAGTCTGGATAATCCATTCAACCCTATTGTTTTAGCATTATCACAAAACCTTTCAATTAAATCTTGCACACTTCACCTCTATTTTTATCTCTATTTTTAAGTCCAACTTTAATAATAACCGACTGTATGCAAAAATGGTTTACAAGAGCAATGGCTTCAGGTGGACCAGAAAAGAAAGCAAACTAAATTCCCTACTTAAACTAGATTACAAAAGATTGTGTGGTTAAGTAAATTCTTGCAGTGTAAAAATAAAAGTTTTCAAAATTGCAGAACTTCAGACTCTGTTACCCAGATATGATCACCAGATCAAATGTTTGATCTTTGAGATGCAAATATTAAGAATAAATCAACTATACATATACTGTAGCAACATTGATATGTAGAATTTGTAAAGTCAAAGAAGTAATAATCATTTATTTTTTCTAATTTATGTCAATATCTTTATTTTTGGATGACAACTTTAAAGAAATTACACATCGTAATTATCATAAATTTCACAGCATCGTCTTTTCTATTACTTTGGAGCATATGGCACTGCAAGACATCCTAAAACCTTTTCATAGGAAGATTGTTTTCAATTATTATTAATTTAACAGCATAAGGGGGAGTTACAGGCTGATTCTATTTATATTTTGACTTTTCGAAGCAAAAAGGAGCTTTCAGTGTTCTGGAATGACCATGTGCCAATAAGAAAGCATCCAAATTTGCTAACAAATTGGATAACAATGATTGCACGACTACAATAAATTCCATGAGACTTTAATCTTGTGAACTACAGTACTTTGAGCTCATAGACAGATTCTTAAGCATTTCCATTTCTTAATAGGGAAGACTACTTAGTTTAAATATCTGAAAGAAATAATCTGACAATATACTGTAATAACCTTTTCCTTGCATTAGCCAATGTATAAATACATTTCCAGCCGGACTTTAGCGGAAGGGTTTGCATAACTGTTTTATGCTGAATTGGATTTTTTCATTCTTGTGCAGGAATCATTTGTAACTTTCTCGTTGGAGCAGGGTTGGAAAAAATGCTGCATCGGTTCAGAAGAAGGGGAAAAAGAGATTGTGGGAACCTAATCAGCCCGAGTGAGTGTAGCCAGGCCCACACAACAGTTTGTGAAAAAATAAACAGTTGGTTTTGTTTATTTTGGTGAGCTTCCTAACCATGGAATGTTCTACATTTTTTCCCCCATAAAAATAATACTCTTGAGTATCTTTTTTGCATGCACATATATTTCCAAGCTTAAAAAGTAGTCTTTATGGTTGAGTCAAATAAAAGAGAGAAATGTGGGACTGTTAATAAGAAATGAAGAATAGCAGCGCGTCCTAGAGCCAGCTTTGTTCAGCCTAGATTCAAGTCATCACTTGGAAGAGATAAAGCTGCAGTTAAGTCTTGGATAATAACTGGAGACATCAGCAAAACATAGATAAGACTCACAGAACTGTGGTAACAATAAAGTATAATTAAATCTGCAAATGTATTACATCTTTTCAAACCAAAAGATTCTAAATTCTTCCAAAAAAACATTTAGAAATTGTCTGACGCTACACAAATCAATTGACAGCCCTCTGCTGGAGTCTTTTTCTAACAGCAGAGGGGTCCCTACAGTTGTCCAGTGTATTTGTCAGTAGTATCTTACTACGTTCAATGAAGCGTCTTCGTTTATCGGGTTTGCCAGAAACAAATTTGTAGTGCTGGAGGGGTAGTGAGTCTGAGCCAGAGATTAAAAACCTGGTCACCAGCTACCAAAGCCAAGACAGCTACCTCATCATTAAAAAGCCTGGACTGCCTGACAAACTGGCAACACAGTCCCATTCACAGCCACTGACTATGCAGGCTTCCTGCAGGTGCTCATCACCCTGTAATACTCAGGCCCTGCTTTCTCACTATCCATGCCACAGACTACAACGCGCACCCAAACAGACTGAGTACCTGAAAGCAGCCATTCCATTATCCACACCAAAGTAATGCTGGAGCAGCAGGCAGTCAGAGCCAGGAAACTGAACTTTTATCATGAGCTCTAAAGGCAAGTGCTTTATCTTGTGGAAAGTGTGGCCATGTGGTAGGGCTGCACTTTTCTTTGAGCTGCAGTGCTTACAGAAAACCAGCAGATGGTGATCACCAATACTTTCGCTAGTCTCCCACTACCCCAGTTGTGCTCCATTACCAATATTTGTGCAGGCAGATGAGCTATGCTGACCCTTATACTGTCAATAAAGAGAAACCAGAAAATGCAGTTAAAAATGAAAAGAAACAAAGGAAAGTTATTTTAGAAAACCACAACTTTTGATGCATGGAAACAAACACAAGCACAATCTGTTTTGGAATATAATCATATTGCTCAAGTGATCTGTATTAAACACAACTTGGAGGGGGTTACAGTAAGAAAGTACACTGCATTAAATGCAAAGCCATTCTAATTTATATATAAATAATAATGTAAAGTGTTACAATTTTTTTCAGCTTACAGTGTAGTACTGCATAGTAATTTCCACAGTGCAGGAAACAATTCTGCAATAAAATTAAACGTAGCTCAAAAACGGTACAGCTAATGCAGTGGTCATGTTCAGGTAAGATGAGGGATGGATATAGAGTGTCATTTACGGAAATCATTCTCATTAGTCTGCGATGAAGAACAGAGCAGTAAATTCTAAATGAAACATCCAAAAAGATTCATACTGCATTTGCATGATTGTTGCCTTCTGCTATTCATTTACTACTTTGCCACCAATTAGTATTCAACGCAGCCTGAGCTCGTGTTTCTTTTGTTAGGATTAGTAAATCTGAAAATATTGATTTGGCAGTAGGAAGCAGCTTTTTTTTCAAATATGCAGTGTGAGTGACACAGGAAATATGCCTGTCTATCACCAAATAACTGACAGGAACTGAAATACAGCTAAAGCTGTACATGTGAGTCTTTAAAGATAAGTACAAGCATGAATGCTGGAGCACTGACAGTGCCCCTTGCATTTCTTCTCAAGTCTGTGAAAGATGAAAGGCCACAATCTATAGATGCATTTCAGATAATTATATGATTTTTCTGCAAATGTTTACAGTTCAGCCATGTCGTTGACGCCGATACCCTGGCTTCCTGAAAAAACAAGACGAGATCTTCAGATCAATTAGCTATTAACTACGAAATCGGCTGGATGGGCCTGATGACCTCCTTTTGGTTGGACCCTTCCTTAGATTCTTGTCTTGAGAAACGAGTGAAGTCTTAGAAGAAGGACACTGTCTTGCGTTGCTTGATCTGAAATCCTACTTCACTCACTACTTCTGCAAAAGAGCAATCAACAAATGAAGTTAACCTACTGTACAAAAAGAAGTGCAAAGACAATTTAAGAAACGTTTAATCATCTCCATTATCTCAAACGTTGCTGTACAAAGTGCCGGATTTCTCATTAGGCACTGTGCCTACAGTGCCTAGGGCCTATGCAATTTTTAGGGCCAACGAAGGAGGGAAACTCTAGTGACTAACGAAAAACAAGCTGAAACAACATGATTGCGCTCGACTCTAGGTGCTCCAAATCAATAATCATACGTTATCTAGCAGCTGTTCTAGAAACTAGAGGTATCAAAGTGATGGTCATTCGACTTGTTCCATCATTTACGTGGTTTAGCATTAGAACAGCTTAAAGTGCCTCATGTCGATCAACGTAATTCAACTGGCGTTTTCCCCTTTTTGCACATTTTGGAGTGAAAGTGCCTAGAGCCGACGAACACCAAGACCCGGCCCTGGCTGTACAACTGGTGTATAACTACTGTATATTAGATAATTTGGCAATATTTAGAGTTGAAACTTTTTTAATATGTTTTTTTTTTCAAAATTTAAGATGTGGGTTTCATAACTCAGAATAACTGAGATTGTTACTTGAGCTAGTGGTCTATTTATATGATGAATTGGGAGGGGGTAGTGACTTTGCCACCTTTGCAACTTTGCAAGGGGCGACTGAATACAGTCGCAAACCTACAAACCTTTGTCTAGCAAACCTTTTTTTGGCCTTAATCACAATATTTGTGTTGTCTTTGCTTAAACACAAATTGTTTTATTTTACAGTTATTCTGAGAGTAAATAGTATTGATGTGCATATGAAAGAACGGTGATTAATACTGTACATTGCCTTTGCAAAAGTATTCAGAGCCTCTCATTCTACCGAATTACAAATCCTTCATTGAACTATAGTTCTCTGTGATATTTTTATTTCTAAGCACTGAAACTCAAAATTAATTATTTTAATGTGAAATTGTTTTATGTTAGAAAATATTCTTAAGAAAAATAATACAACTGAAAAATGTTGTTTGCATAAGTATTCAATCTCTGTGTTGCAGAAGCTCTTAGTTTACACAGGTGAAAAACAACTGCCCTAACAAGGACACAATTGTCTTACAATGTTATCATTAAAGCAACTGCCACATTTTCTGGATAAAAACCCCACAGTTAAGGGATCATTATTGAGGTTGTGAATCTGAAGGATACAGTAGCTGCACAAATGAAGACAAAAGAGCATTTCAAAGAAGTTAGAGATAAAGTCAAACAAATGCATAAGTTAGGAAAAGGGTACAAAACAATATCCAAGTGTTTGGATGTCCCAGTGGGCACTGCTGGTTCAGTAATCAGGAAGTGGAAGCTACATCAAACCAGCCACACAGCCTAGAAAAGGTCATCCCTTAAAAATTCTCTGCGCAAACAAGAAGAAGCCACAGAGAGGCCAACGAACGCTTTGAAAGAGCTACAGAGTTCAGTAGCTGAGAGCAGAGTGAAGGTGCACCAGGCAACCATATCAAGAGCTCTGCATAACACTGGCCTGTATGGGAGAGTGGCACAAAAGAAGCCATTACTTAAAAAGACCCATGTGAAAGCACGTCTGGAGTTTGCCAAAAAGCATGATAGTGATGTGGGAAAAGATTTTGTGGTCAGATGAGACCAAGATAGAGCTTTTTAGCCACAATTCAAAGTGATATGTGCGGCGCGAATGTAACACTGCCTGCACCTAAAAAAAAAAACATACAGTGAAGTATGCTGGTGGTAGCATCATGCTGTGGGGCTGCTTTTCATCAGCAGGGACTGGGCATCTTGTTAAAATAGAAGCAAGACTGGATGGTGCAAAATACAGGGAAATACTGCAAGAGAACCTGTTTCAGTCTGCTAAAAAACTGGAGCTTGGGAGAAAGTTAATCTTTCAGCAGGACAATGATCCCAGACACAAGGCCAAAGTAACACTGGAGTGGCTCAAGAACAGAAAGGTGAATGTCCTACAATGGCCCAGTCAAAGCTCTGATCTCAATCCAGTTGAGCATCTGTGGCACTATTTGAAACGTGCGGTGCACAAGTGTCATCCGACTAACCTGAACAACCTGGAGCCACTCAGTGTGCGAAGCTGGTACATACTTACCCCCAAAGACTTAAAGCTGCTGCAAACGGTGGCTTTTACAAAATATTAAAATGTGAGAATTGAATACTCATACAAACAGCATATTTTCTAATAAATTTTCTAACAATGTTACATTAAAATCATTAAATTTGAGTTTCAGTGCTTTGAAATAAAAATATCACAGAGAATCTTTCAATGGAAGATTTGTAAATCAGTAAAATGAGAGAATTGGTCAAGGGTCTGAATACTTCTGCAAGGGAATGTCCTTACTACAGTAAGAAACGACAGTCTGAATGGCATCATATTTATTATCAGATATGTTGAAAAGTATCAACAAAATACAATTTATACATTTCTGTAGAAGGAAGGCTTATAAACAATGTGTCTATATTAAATCAAGAGTTGTCATTAATCTATACGTATACTTTAAAATAATCTAATTTAGTTCATAAAAAGGAATTCAAAAAACAAGAATC
Source organism: Lepisosteus oculatus (assembly GCF_040954835.1). Lineage (NCBI taxonomy): Eukaryota > Metazoa > Chordata > Actinopteri > Semionotiformes > Lepisosteidae > Lepisosteus > Lepisosteus oculatus. The sequence continues at coordinate 62,227,382 of NC_090699.1, forward strand.
CTTCAAAATATATTACGTTTACCTTTAAACAACAAGAAAGGATATATTATCTTTAAGAAGCCACTGTGAACATGGGACTCCTTGCTGATCAGTTTATGTTTAGGGGAAGATGAGAAGACAGTGGTAAATGTTAAAAATAGAACGTAAATGAGAACTTCCTTAATCCGTCTTCATCCAAGAGACACAAAATGTTTGCACAACCATATGATCTTCTACGGTGTCCGAGTATTATCATCTGTAATTGAACACAGATGATCAGAAACAGTGTTATTGGGTGTATCTTTAAATCCTACTGTAGGTTAGGTTTTACTTGACCATCTAACACTGGAGGTGGAGGTGAGGTGGTCAACATCATCGCTCCACCTGGCCTATTACCCCCAGAAGGATTAACCCTGCTGGTACTCATTTGGAAAGCAGGCAGAATGGACCTGGAAGCCCTCTGGAAGGAATTAGAACAAGCTACTGTACATCGCTTGCTCCTACCTGGAATTGAACCCTGGGATTGAACTTTCAATTGGGAAGCTAGACGTTCTTGCGACAGCTCCATCTTTAAATCCTATAGGGTTTAATTAAGAAAAGGTGTCTATCGAGGGCTGCTCGTTTTTCATAGAATGATTTAGCCGTAATGCCCATTGATGGCGTCATCTGTGACACAGAACGTGCCATAACTGCAAATTGTTTCAAAAGATTACTAACAGACAACAGAATTACATTTTTCAGGATACTCCAATAACAGGCTACAGGACTTGCGACTTCATATAAAAAAAAGGTCTAAAAATTGAAAGTGATATAAGAAAACAAATCAAAATGTTAGTATACTGTTGTCCCTCCGCAGTTACTGACCTGATACCCACAAAACGATCTTGGGGTTCGCATTAGACGTTTTATATCAAAAAGTCATAAGTTTCAATCTTTTTGTAAAATGCCTAAATGAAGTCTGCCTTATAGTAGATATTTAATAAACTAAGTCGAATATGAGTCTTGGAATTTTAACCCAGCGTTATGCAGAAACATCACTGATACTGTACACAGACGTTAATCTGAAAGCATTAACAAACAGGCACTACAACACTGACAGTCAATGTCAATTAATAAGAACTTTTTTTTCCTTATTCCATATTTTATCTTAGTTACTTCTGATATATATTCGGTTACTTTTAAAACGACTACAACTAATACTACTAACAACTGTACTACTAATGACGATGAGGAGGAGTCAAAGTTCCTGTATACTGTATGTTACCTATCGGGTATCGCAAAGTCTTCTGCTATCTACATTATAAATTGCCAAGAAACAATAATAAAAGACTAATACACTTATTCTGGTTTTCTTGTTCCATTTTTGAGCGAAGGAACAGGACATGAAAATAACGGGCTCTTCATTCAGCTTGAGAACTAATGTTTCCGTAGTTTCTTGTGTCCATGTGATTCCGAGTTGCATGTGATCCAGATAACACTCCTCTTGGGAGGGGAATGCGAGAAAAAGTTTTGAGTCGTCCGTGCATTCTGTCAGTGTGTCCTCATGCTAATTGCAAATCCAGTTCAGCCACCTACTATATAACTCTGCAGTACGTTAACATAAAGATATCGACGTCATCCTGCCTAATCCACTGACTGGCACTTGAAATTGAGAAGTCCGGACACGCGTGGGTCTCAACTTAGAATGCAAAGAACTGTGCACGTTTTCGAAAAGGAAGTGACAGAGCTCTAAACAACAAATTTACAAGACAACGCCAGGTCAGTACTTCTTGTTCTGAGCTACGTGCTGTATAGAAACCCAGGAGCTGGCGAGATAGGTAGTGCGGTTTTTGCGTCATCGGGATATCGCCTCTTGTACCTGTAAGGTGCACACAGGCACTGTTACAACTGTGTTACAACTGTGGAGACCTCTTAGACTGAGTACACTGGGCACATGCAGCATATTCCCACTGTAAGCAATCACAGGCTGTCCACATCAGGCAAGTGTGCTTTATTTTATTATTAGCAGAGCTTTTTTTCCCCCCTGTTAAGCACGTTTTGCTTAACTTTTTGAAGCTGTGTTATTTCGTGCTGTTTATAATATTCTGTAGGAGGAACGTGATCGGTTGTTTCCTGACACACGTAATATAGCGTGATATTTGCTTTGGACACATTTTAGGGGTGTTTAAATTTCTTAGACTTACCAACCTTTGAAAAGTCAATATTGTGATGGACAAACAAAGATTACCGTCGTGCAGTGTATGTCAGTGTATGTCCTTATGGACACTCGTCTGAGTGTCTTTACCAATTACCAGTGCCCAGTGACTAACTTGACTCAGCACAGTTTAAATGCATAATGTTACTGTGTAACTTAACATGATATTTTAAACACCTAAGAAATAATTTTCAAGTAGGTATTGGTAAATTGGAGATGTCACTATCTGTAATCTTTATGTTTGCAAATGTTTCTTTTCCTGAGCGCTTTTCCATTCTTTTTGACAAAGTACATACTCAGATAGCTCTAGAACTATGGATATCCTGCATATATAAAATACAGTATACAGTATACTCTTCTGACAAAATTACACTTTTTCTGGGATTCTGTAATAGAGAATATATCAAACACAGAATGATCGATTTACTTTTGTCTAAGGCCGAAGCTATTAATATGCGTACTCTATATGTACTCTGAATGGTCAATATTTAAAACTGTGTAGTTTGAGTTGTTTCTGAAATCTTTACAATTACATTTTAAAATAATTAAAATCATTTTAAGGGATGCAGGAATTTAGTCTTTCAAGTATTCTGTATGCCATTTAGATGAATACTTTAAAGCCTGCGTGCCTATACTGTCAGTTATTTGTGCTTTAAGTTTAACATAAAACAGTTACAGTACATTCCCAAATATGTTTTGTTTGTATTAACTTTAATATTCAAATAAATCTATTGAATGTACATATTGTTTTAAAAAATCCCATATCAAAGCCATAACACTTTTTTTCTTATCTTTATATTATTGATAAAATGGCAAAGAATCATAATATACCAGCATGGGTAGCAACAGTAAATGTGATTCTATAAACCTGTTTGATGTTACTTTTCCTTCTCCTTCCTTTTTCCTAAGCTTTCCCAAGATTATCGCTGAAGTTACCGTGACTCTATTACAGGAAAGGGGTAGAAAAAGAGACCTGAGGGGGCAGTCAATGCATAATTTTATTACTTACAGATTATTGCAGTTGATTTAAGAAACTTGTGACTCCTGTTTTTTGGACTTTACTATGATAAGAACCAAATGTGAATTCTATGGGGGGAATGACTAATTTTAAGGGTGTTGTTTGAGATCTTTTCTTGGTGTTAATACAATGTGGTTTTGGCCAATCAAAGAGGGTTAAGCCCTAATGTTAAATACTGTACTACTAATAATATTAAAGTGGTATATTATTGTCAGCAGTTATTTATTACTCTGGAGGTATTTTCCTTTCTTGAACTTTGGGGAGCAAAATCAGATAGAGGTATAGGTTTAAACCTGCTTCCTCACATAGAGGGGTAGTTGTCACCCTCATAATTTTATATAGTGAGCCATTTTCAGAGCAATGATGGGCAGAAAGTAAGACATTTTAATGTTATTATTCCTGCACTCCAAACTATAGCATTAGAATCAATTAAATGTATGGTATTTATGTTGAAATACTCAGTGAAAACTTATTGTAGGAATTTAGTTTAATTGAGAAATCTATACTGCGAAGAACTACACACTTCTCAGAATTCAAACTTCCTATTTATGTGGAGCTTATTTTACTAAATCTATTTAAAGAACTTTCAGAGGAGAACCATTTTTTTATTTATGATTTTCATTCTTAACATGACCTCTTTGATATGTTATATTCTGCCAAGATTATATGTGCCATTTAATCGTTTTCTATATAAATGAATAGACTTGTTGGTGCATGTGTATTTTTACACTGTTGCTGGTCATGTTTTCATCAGTACCGAATACCTGTTCACCCGTTACTTCATAAGAATCAGGAGTTGAACCAACCATATCAACAACCATGCAGATATACATTATAAAGTTGGCTAAAGCCAATCCAAAAAGTATTTTATGCAAAACTACATACAGTAGCAATGTCTAGAAGGTTAATTATTTCATGTTACTATTTGTTTTTTATTGTAATGGATGAGATTTCTCATGTTTGGTGTTCTCATTTGCAAAAAACAAAATCACAAACTGAGATGTATTTAGTGACTGTACATACAGTGACTGCTGTAGGATGTACGGACATGTAGACTTGTATTGTTGCCCTTCATTTTAAACAATTATATTGTTCATTATAGACATATTGTGTTATAAGGTATCTGGTCATACTTTGAAGTAATACATATATTTCATAAACATACCCATACGTTCACTGTTTCTGTTCATTTTTCCCTTTAACTTTGGAAACATTATACATTTTTAGAAATGTTTGGATCACATATGGCATCATTACATCATAGTTCAATTCATCTATATTCTAAGTACGCATAAAAAGCTAAGTTAAAGAATTGCATTTACAATATTTTATTATAATTGCGTATGAACTAATCTAGTTACTTCAAATTAATTTGACTTCCCATATTACCTATGAACAGCCGCTACTTGTTACATACAGAACTACTGTAGGTGCATCACAGGGGCTTTAAACAGATGTCCTGGATTGACAGTATATTTTGTGACACAACAGGGTTATGTTCATTTATACATGTTAGACTAGTGTCTGTGTATCTTATGTATGTAATAGTATTGAATTGGAAACTTGTTACAAACGAGTTCTCTGCTTAAGGTGGCACAACCTGGAAAGGGCAGGTAAACATTCTCTCAAACATTGGATTGTATTAGATCCATTGTACAGTATATTAAATACCTTATATCACAGTCTGTATTTGTTATGTAAGCATACAAATGTACAGGAGACCCAGTAGTGGTAGACTTCATTCGAAGAGATGTGCATCTGTTTGAAGGACTTTGAACTTCACCAATAAATGGAAGGTGTGTCAGTAGCAGCAAATCACTGATTAGAAAGTGCCTAATGGGGCCTCTGGGTCTTTGTCACATCATGTTCCTGCTCACACGCAACTTTCTGAGCCTCCATGAATAAACAGCCTCCCTGCAGGTAGAATAGCCCGTGACCAAACAGGCATAATGAGTGGTGTATAGAAAAATGTGCAATTGCTTCTTCCTGCTTTTCGTAAAATATGTCATCAGTTTGCACCTCATGTTATGAGGCTGCACTCCATGTCCTCTGTACAATTTAGATTTATGTAAAAAATGTAGCTCTGTGGCTAAAGATCTGTGCCTGTGGCTAGAAGCAAGGTCCTTAACCCCAGCTGCTCCAGGGGCACCGTATAAATGGCTGACCCTGCGCTCTGACCCCAAGCTTCTCTCCCTGTCTGTGTGTCTCATGGAGAGCAAGTTGGCGTATGCGAAAAGACAAATTCTTAAAACAAGAAATTGTATATGACCAATAACGTGATCTTATCTTATCTTAAAATACCCCAAAACGGTGAAGGAACCTTGCACAGTGCATGTGGGTTTTTTTTCTGTGCTTTTTCAGCATATGAATAACTGTCTGACTTGTACTGACCTCATGAGATATTCAGAATTGTGGGCTTCAACCTGCAAAGATGTTGTCACCTGAGAGCAGGTTGATCTCTGTGATGAAAGCTTCAGGGGTTCAGTCCTGGGTCGCGTCACTAACTGATGGTGACTGAGATTTCCCCTTAGTGTTTGCGCCAGATCTGGCTGAGCACCACAGAAAAAAAAGGGGTGGGATTAGTAAACTGGGGTTCTCTCGGGTCCCAGCAACCCCCCAGATTTCCTGGGTGCTCTGGGGGAGGTGCTGTCATGTAATTGGGGTTCCGTAGCCAGTGAAGAGTGGAAGGCCTTGAAGGCAGAAAGGTAAGAGGAGTCTTCATACACTTCCTCATTCTTCCATGTGAGGTTGCGGGGTTCATAGCCATTAGCTGAATCAGGTAAAGTAAAAATAGGTGATTCTAAAATTCAAACAAAAGACTCCAAATGGTGTTTTACTGCCTAAATCCAAAGGTGCAGTGAAGGCAATGGCACTTTTAATTAAGGTGATTTTTTCAGATTGTAAAATTTGGATATATAGGCTTATAGCTGAGTTAAAACACATATTAGAAAACGTATTAGAAAACATATTAGAAACTTTAGCTGTAGTGTAAACCGTACTCCTCATATAATAAAGTCCAGCTCATTTTGTGAAACTGTGAACCAGATTCCATCATATTTTTAAGGTACCTAGTGTTCACATATTTTAATCCCATTACATGACTGAGCACAACATTCTTAGGAATCAGTCTGGATTTGTCATCTACTGTTTGCACATTCTGTAGGTGTTCATATAATCTCATTTCAATTCTAATATTCATATCTACATTTCCTGTCACTAGGTTTGTACTTTAATTTTATGCTTTCGGAAAATGGGGAGCATATTTGGCACTGAAAAACGTTGAAAATCCTCATCTTAATCTTTCGAAGGCATTTCCACGTCAGTGCTTTAGAAGCGATCATGTAGTCTAAAATTCAAGGGCTCGCCATAGCATTACATCATAATGAGCTATGAGTTTTATTTTCTCTTGATTACAGCCTTGTTCTTCACCTCAGGAGGTGTGTGCCTGTAAGGCGAGTAAACATGGCCTTCCTGTTTAAAATGAAAACAATAGGGAACAAAGCAGAAAAAAGCCATAGAAAAAAAACCCCGTAAACTGATCCCATTCAGAGCTGGCTCTTCAAGAGTGAGGGGAGGTGAGTTTTCCAGGTTAACAACTTCCAGTCTGGATAGGGGGTAAGCCCTTTTGCACACTTTTGGGAGGGGTCTTCAGAACTAAAATTTTACCTAAAAAAATCCCAACAAACACTTAACAGCTCGAGTCAAAACCCTAAGTACCACAAATGTTCCTTTAATGAGGGTGGCAGCTTGTGGTTAATGGCATTTCCATACTGTGAATCATTATTTTAACCACTCAGCTCCTGCCTTTCCTAATATACATTGAGGAGTGGTGTCGATTCCTTCTGCAGGCTTGCAGCATCCGAGATGAGTAAAGTCCTTGACTGTTGTGGTTCTGTTCCTTATCCGCGAAGGAAACTCAGCTGCTCCCAAAGGAGTAATCGGCCGTTAACTTGTTCCTATTAAAAGAAATTAGGCAAAAGGTTATGTCGTTATATATTGTGCAAAATCAAATTCCCAGGGAGCTGGACAATAAAGATTTTGGGATGTGCAGCACTTGCCAGAAGTGTGTTATTGAAAAAATTCCAGTAAGACTTGTGGAATCCCAAGAGTGCTATCTGGTAAAGAATGATATCTTCTCATAGAGATAACATAGGTTTTGAATTTATACCTTAAAATTGATCTTATGTATCTGCAGCCCAATTTATTCTCACCATATGTGTTAAAATAAATACTGGTGTATGTACATTCATGCTTATTCTCAGAATATAATTAGTTTAAATGCCTTTCTGTAGCACTCAACCAAGAGTTGAGTTCACCTCTTGTCATTAAGGTTCTACACAGCTCCTATTCTGACTTCCTTTGTGGTATAACAGACTTCTACAAGTTGTCTTGCGTGCCCTATCATATAATCATTTCAAATATTGGAGTGCCATAGTAACTTATTTGAGTTTATTTGCCCACTTCGTGTTGATATTCTTCATTTTAGCCAAACACGTACAGTACTACTATGTTTGAATCACAGCTTTACCATGACTAAGATTTCATCTTTTGAACATGATGCAATTTTGTTGCACGTGGACCCATAATATGTTTTATGCCACATCTTGACCCACATCTTGTAAAGCTCTGGGTTAGCATTGGGAAAAAATAAAAAATACATTTTGTGCTAACCTGCAGTCTAACCAGGTGGTCTGATTCATGTGGTAGAATTAATGGATTCAAAGAAAATTAATTTTCTAACCTTTTTTCTGTTTTTTAGAGATGATCTTTCGAAATTGCTTATGACTCTATGTCATAAGCTAATTTCAGTACAAACTTTGATCCACTGCTTAATAATGTCATGAAATATCTTACTTTATGTGTTTTTCATCACTGTAAAGCAATTTTTCCTCATAATAAAATAGTAATTGTATTGTTTTTTGGTCTTAAAATTCCAGTATTTTTTAACTTCCAACTGGAACCACGTGCTTCTGTGATAGATTCCCATGACTCTTACCAGGAATAAGCAGTTTTTAGATAATGGGTGGATGTAATTGATCGAAACACATTCACATAAGTTTAATTTCAGATATTCATTAAACATTTCAGAATATATTATTTTCAGGGACACAAAATTGTAAATCTTGTTCAAATAGTGCTTAGTTAACATTCAGACTGTTTTTTATTTTATTTTATATACATAGTAATAGTACCAAAGTTTGCTTTCATATGAAACCACCCAGTTCTACGTAAAACAACTGCAGGATATTGGCAAGACAAAAAAACTCACAACAAAAAACATTATCTGTCCCCCATCAAGAGAAGTGCAACTGAGTGTCTGTAAGTAGGAATGAAGCAACAGGAAGTCATCTGCGTTTACTAATACTCCACACTGAGGCCACATGATTGTTAGCTGTCTGCACTTTTGCTAAGGTTATGTTGTGTCAAAAGCGGAAAATGTGTGTTTTAGTTCCTACTAATTGGGCAAATCCACCAAGGGCATTACCCACTTGCTAAAAGTCAAAAGTTCATCGCAACCACCTCAATGGAAAAATCATAAATTTTGGATGCCAGATGTCACAGCTTTTTAAAACAGTGTATGGTGAGTGCTGACCCTCGTCTTTTTTTATTTTTCATGGAGTGTTAGTGAATTGGTTCCCTAGCATCAGCATCAGCATAAGTTCTGCCAGTCGGCATTTCAAAACATCCAAAATGTGGAGGGAAAAGGAAACTATTATAAACTAGTATAACAAAAGCAAAAAAGAAACTTTTCACACGACTGTAACGGCTCTTGAATTAGCCATGGAAAATATATTTGTGAAGTTTTAGAAATTGTATAAGTTTGCTAAAACCTATAACACCTAAAATTGTCCAATTCTGGTCCAGCAGGGCGGGTGTGTCACAGCCCTCCCTTAGATCAGATCTCATCTCAGGATCAATAAGAAATATCTGTTAGTCGAAAGTGTCTATGTATTGAAATATGAAATATGTCTATTCTTTAACAAGCAAACAAACCTCTCAAGTAGTTTATGTCTGTTGCTATTAAAATATTATTTCAGCTCCTACTGTACGTGGAATACTAACAATTTAAGGGAAGAAATGTCTGATTTGGTAAATGATTCAAATTAGATAAGATATTAATTTGGAAAATGCAATAAGCTCGGGGGGTTTTCCCTCAGCTTCACATTTTGTACCACCCTGCTGATCGAAGAAGGAGGTTATTTCAAAAGCCTACCGTCGCGTTTCAGCGATGACCTAAATCTGAACTAGCCTGGTATACAGAAATGTATCATTTTTCAAAATGTAGAAATTTTGAAAGGTTGCGCGATGAACTAACCTGGGCAAAGAAACGAACTGCTGCCAGGGTCAGGAGTTCACAGCCTCTTCTGTTCAAGAGGCAAAACCCTGCTATTGGTTTTGAGGTTTCTTACTCAGCGCCTCAGTGTGTTCTCTGGGCTTTCCACTGTAGATGAAATGATTGAAAAAGCAGAGGTGTATGTCAGGAAGCTGGACAATTTTTACATGTAAAACCTATTCTGCACCATATGATTTTGAAACAAATGATTTGTGTTCATCTGTGAAGTACAGTATAAATAAACTTTTTCTCACTGAAAGTTATTTTTTTGTAAAGATGTCAAACTGTAAAGATATTCTCAAAGTTGACTCCATTTATCATATCTTTTTTTCTTTACGCATTTGATAATGTTATGTGTCTAGACAGCTTGCAAGAAGTATTCTAGTTCTGATTGCACAATAGTGTACAGTGCAATACAGGGTGTTCTTCATAGTAAGCCCTGCTCATATTTTGGAAGAATCTTGAGAATTGTGTAGGTGTTTCTTAAATATTATTTTATTACTGACATTGTTATCTAGTTCCCTTTAAATATTCATTGTTTCTTCTTGGATTAAAAGAGGTGATAATATGTATGCCATTTGTAGCCAGTTATTTTATTGTATACATCTGACCTTCGCGTATCCATGTGGAAAATCTATACATTGTTTTTTTTTCAGGACAGTCACCAATGATAAGAGGCCATTCTGGTGATGACGATCATTCGGTTCCGTTTTCTTCACAGTCTCACTACTAATACTGGGAACAAACCCCCAAGTATGAAATCCCCCTAAACATTCCCCCCAGAAAGGGATCATTTACAATTGCCACTAAAATTTAACAGTTGTGCTAACTGTCATGCTACCATGGTGCCAGTGTTGAAAATGTAAATGTGATAAATCAACCAGAAACTAAAAAAGATCCCTACCCTTTTATCTTGATATTTCTCTTTCTATGACACTTCAAACATAATTCCAGTTCTTCATGTCTTAGAAACAGGTGGCTGTGATAAGGATATGAGAAAGGTTGTAGTTGGCCCTTTCTGCCCGTTTAGTTGCTAGTAGCTAATTAAACTGAGAATCTCAATCGGGAATTTTTTGGAAAGAAGACTGGGCCTTGGCATCAACAGCAAGGCTCGGGATCTTGTTCCAGACTCCCACAACCCATTTGGAGGTTTGGAGATTTAGATCTGTTGTTAACAGAAGTAGCTGGAGTAAATGGTGACCTCTTGTTTGGAACCCTTCCTGCATTCTTCTTTAAAAATCTTATCTTCCCTTTGGAAAGTGTAAATGAGTCCATTGCATTGTACGCTTTGATTATTACATTCATGTTCTCCAGACATGTTTGTGAAAAAACATTGTCACACAATAAAGGCATCTCCAGGACGGATACGTAATAGCCTTTTCAGTGGCACCTGTCCTAGTTTCCCTGCAAACAATCTGTTTTTGAACTAACTGTTCCAGGATTTCCATCAGACAGGCACTCAGGAGTGTCACACAGCTTTACATAAGACATTTCTTCGGGAAAATAGGCCTATCTCTGTATGGAACAACATTTAAAGTTCTAACAGTCATAAAGTATACGCAAATGTAAAATATCCTTCTTACAGTATCCATTCCCAAACATTTCTGTCAGCCTTGTCTCCTGGCCATGAAGTTAATTCAGACCAGGATTTCTGTGGCATAGCATCAGAAATGTAAATATGATACTATCTCTGAAGATAATGTAGTTTCCACTCAAATCTTAAATATCTATGCATTAGTCAAGGATTAAATTGATTAAATCAAAGCAGACAAGTCGGTGAAATATCTGAAATTATTCAGGTATTTTCTGATGTAGCTTCTTTTTGTTGTAGAAGCTATAATGATTACAATACAACTGACAAGAACATATACTAAATTGTAAAGTTTTCTAATTCCAAGAAGAGAGTTACAGAGTAAGGAGATCCAAACATAAATAAAGGTTGTTGTGAAGACTGGGCTAGCTGCTTGTTTAGTCATATTTCTAGGATGACTTATCCTTTTTCAAGATATTGCTGAATGTGGTCAAACAGGTTGCACCAGTGTTAGCCCTGTTCTGTACAAAGATGGTAGCTCTTGCTTTTGTACTGAAGGCATAATGTAAGAAGACACTGAAGGAGGGTAAGTTTTCTTCAATCATTTTTCCTAACGTGCCATGTACAGTATGTGCATTTCCAAGCACCTGTACGAATACTATACAAGTATTTTTACAGTGGGATAACAGGAGTGTTGAGCAATTCATCTGAACTGTGATTCTGTGATTGACCTACCTCTCTCAAGTGTGGCCAGTCTGCCTTTGAATAAAGGAGAGATTTGCTCTGATCATGATCTGCTAAATACAGTGGCTTGTGATATCCTGTATCTAAATACAGTGCTACATCAAAATGATTTATTAGTGAACTTATTCACACCCGCAATTAAGTATGGTGTGTTTTATAAAGTGAAAGATGTATTTTGTTGTGAACTGGAAGAAAACGAAAACTGTCTATTGAGAACTAAATCATGATTTAATTATCCAGTATTTCTCACCGACTATGGACAGCCATTATGTGTGGAGCTTTCTATTGTAAATGGAAAGTTTTAGGACCATGGGGCTAGACACTGATTTCTGCACATTTCATATTTCTTATTTCAAAGTTATTTCAAATTTCTACACATTTCAAAGTCATTTTACAGTATGTGAGTTTGTGTGAATTATGGTCGTAACACTTTTTTTGTGAATAGTACATGATATTGGATCCATTAATTCTACAGTGGTGGCTTAATTGTCTGGTTCCTTTTAACAAAGAAGTTTAGTAAGTTTTTTTCTCCATAGCTATGTAGGTGTTGACAGATTTATTGTTCCTTTCCAATGACGTAGTTATAAAACTCAAGCTTTTTCTGAATTCGCTGTAAGTGCACTTACCCTGGCAAAACATACCACATTTCATTTTAGTGTTACCTGTTCTCCAACATTTCTCCAGAGTTGCAGAATTATACATTTTTTATCCAGTGTGCTTAGAAACCCTGCATGGTTTTAGTACCGTCATCTTATTGTGGGTGTATCCTTTCTGGTGATGATTGGATGCAAAGAAATACATTCCTCTATTACATATAAAGTGCTTTAGAAAGGGTTCACCATTCAACATTACTAGTCTCTACATTATTGTATTTAGTATGTGATTGTACTTAAACTTACTTAGTAAATCTTACAAACAGTATTGTTATAACGATTCACAGGTGAGATAGAGAACACAATGAATGAAATAGCATCTGATTTTTGTCATAGAATTAGGAAGCAAACTTGTGGTATGATTGTTTTGGTATTTCACTCCTCTAGAAAGAAATGCAGAATGCAAAGTATGTCCTCAATTTTGGCTTACATTCTATTTCCTAAGAAGAAGCTTAAAACGTTTGGGTTCTTTTTTTACAATTTTGTCATTTTCTCTTGTGTTTTTAACTACATATATACATGTAAGAAATATCCTGCTTGTGTCCACTGCTTGCTGGGATAGGCTGTGGTTCCCCTGTGTTATTGGATAAAGCAGTTAGAAAATGAATGGATGAATGGATATATACAGTGTGTCAGAAATTCGTTTTTTTGTGTATTTTAAATGATTGGTAACTTGTACAATGTTAAAGCTATTTTCTTGTATAAGTGAGTTCAACATTTAAGATATATTTAATGAATGTTAATCTGGTTGATTGTGTCATAGTCATAAAGTTATTTTGTTACTGGAGAGAGGATAATATTGGGAGTTTGTATTTAGTTGACACAAATAAGGTCTTCTTTATTTTGGACTATGAAAAGAAAACATATTTGATTGTGTCTAAAACAAGTTAATGCATTTATTTAGTATTTCACATGACAAGTTTATGCTGAGTTATTTAATCTGGGTCAAGTCACTACATTTTTGGACTAATTCCCTTTTAAACATATGTATTTCAACATGTGTTTGTAACGCCAGGACTCAACAGAATTTATACATTTTCTTAAGACATAATCTGTCTACTCCTTTGTGTTTTCAAGTATGTGTTGTATAATGTAAAGACATAAAGATAATCCGGTAAACATTTAGGAAAGCTGCCTTTTGCTGTTCACAAATAAGTCTCCAAGGTTTTCTGACAGGATGTGAAGTGTTGTTAAGAAATATGAATGAATAACATTGCATTGTGTTTTGCAAGAAACCTCCCAACGGGGATAATTGCATACAGTATTTCACTCGCCATAAATTGCTCTTCATAAAACTACAGCTGGCTTTTGTAAAACAGAATCCAGAAAGAGGATTTGGCCAATAAAAAAGTAGGTTAGTCATCACCTTAAATGCTATAGCTACATGCTATAGCTCTTACTAAAAGAAAAATCAGAATATTAGTTCTGTACTTGTATGAAGGCTGGTATAGCAAAATTGGTATATTAATCACTTAATGGTGTTTCATGCAAGATTAGACTTGATTGAAGGACAGAGAATTTATTTTGGTCCACTTTGCTTTCAGAGCCTTTTGTTAATATGCTTTCTGTCAACTTATACATTTATCACGTAATAATATTACATAATTCCAATGCACTGTTTCCTCTATGATTTTAATTTGTTCACTGTCATTGAAACTAAAAACAGAAATTCTCTTCATTCGCACTTTGGGCAGATGTGACATGGATTTGAGAAATTTGGCTGAAATATAAAAGCTGCTAAGAATAAGTGTTGCTTAAATGTTTCATCATCAGATCAGTGAGTCCATATCTGAAAAACAAGTCATTAATGTGTGATTCAGCCACTGATGTGACTGGGGGGGAGTTTGGCTCTAATATTTCTGGACCTCGCCAACCAGAGCAAAGGTCCCCCTGCAAGGAGCTTGTTTTCCTAATTTCAAAATGGACATCGATTGTATGGAAACAAAGTCTTAACCTCTGCTATTTTTAGTCCACTGCCCACTACTTTCCTCATAGAATGTTCTTTGGAAAATGTGTCTTTTCTTATGGCCAGGGGCGGGGGCTGTATTATAACAAGTCAATTTAAGAGGAAACTCACTGATTGAGGAGTTTGTATAAAATACCGGCAAAGGAAATGTAAGTGATTTAAATAAGCACTTCCAGAAAATATTTTTTTTTAAATGAAAATAGATTATATCCAAATTAACGTTATAAGAAGCTCAATTCATTTTTCTGTCACACCGAGGAAATTAGATACTAATTTGGCTCCAAGCAGCTTTTAAAACGTTGTTATTATTAGTTATGAAGTCTCTTGAAAAATGCCTTATATACTTTATCATAAAAAGGTACTTTTGCATTAATAAGATCACACAACAGAAGTATAAAATATGCAGTATGTATAAAAGGTGAAATATATTTACTTTTTCTTTTTCACATATGTATAACAAAACAGTTCTATTGCATAACCACTGTTAAATACATGACTATAAATTAAATACTTTTTATTTTCATGTTCACTATAAAGGTACATGGAACTTTGAGAAATATGAATAGTGTAGGCCATCTATCAGCTTATATCATTTACAAAGCTTTAATGTTGCAGTGACCAAGTGTTCTCCACATTGAGAATCTACGAATGTGCTTTTAAACATGTGTAATGTGGAGAGATACCAGGTAACTCTCTTATTAAGATCATTATGTGGACATAACTGAAATAACTGATGGCCTTGATTATATAAATTTACCTGAAGGTCATCTGAGTTCCTTTAAACTGGGTTATTGCACATTCTGATTGTTAGTTCATATAAAAGTTCAACCAAGTTAGAGTTCACTTTGTTATCTAATATCTTTGTTTTAGTTCAGAGCACACTCTGTGCTGGATTTCAGAGTGCATTCTTTGAACTTAAGGATTCTGTTTCTGATTCTTATTAACAGCTTTCTTAATTAACTTTCTTAATTGTGTGTTATTAAAATACATTTTTTAAAACTTCACATCTATTAAATACCTGGCAGTTATTCTAATAGTGGTTATTGGGCTTCCACTTTTAGAGATTGTATCTTCTCATTAAGATTAGAAATGTTCTTTTTCTTCTGTTTGTCACAAGATTCTTCTAGAAATTCTTCCTTTCCCCAGTGATAAGGCCTTAAGACACTGCTCAGTAACCCCCCTGTGAGCTGGTCACAGTATTTCTGCAGCATGACAGTTATTTCCTATCGTTCAGATTAATTTGCTTTTGCATCATTTTTACTCTGCATGGTGTTTTCAGTGGAGTTATAAAGTTAACAGTTTAGCACAATGCTGCATCAAGTGTCAGCTACCAAATTAAACCAATGGGCAGTGTTGCTCCTAATTAAAAAATCTTGTATTCACATACTGTATCATGCAAATAACAAGCAGTCTTCATGATGACTTTGCCTACATCAAATTTGTGGAAAAGGTCTATACCCGTATTTCATCATAGAAATCGCTTCATGCTCTAAAATGAAGGGGAATTTCCACAAATATTGTTTTACAATTAACACCTTATTTCCATGTTTTAGACTTTTTTAAGTTTAGTTTGTCTGTTCAAATATATTTCTAAGGTTAATTTACCATTTGCTTTAATGCGTGCCTTGTCAATGGACACTGTAGCCCACTGATATATTTATAGAAATCAATTTTAATAAGTACAAAAAAACTTTAAGTAGTTCTAATGGAGTCCATAAAAATAGATTTCAACACAACCTTTTCAGATTTGTAATAATACTACAAAACATTCTGAATCATATACCACCTGAATCAGATACGGTCCATGTCATTAACGTTCCTTAAAAATGATCCCCTTGAAAATACAAAACTGTTCCGTGTTCAAACTGTACCACAGTTTAGGACATCTTGGTACATCTTACTTGATAAATACAGCCAGCTGTGGAGACTAATGAACTGCACTGTGTCCTCAAGCGCTCAGTGATGTTTTTTTTTTGTTTCTGATTTCCAGCTATGGTTGACACACAGATGCCAGTTTGGCCCATGAATTTTGGACTGAATGCAGTGGATCTGGCAGACCTGGATGACAGCTCTCAGTCTTTTGACATGAAACCCTTCACAACAGTGGACTATTCCAGCATCTCCAGCCTTGCTTATGAAACCAGCCCTCTCCCAAGTGAAGACCTGGCGCAATTCGACTACATGTATGATTTCAAAATGAATGAAAACCCAAGTATGCACGTATTTTATTATTATCACTTTAACTTTAGCCATTCGGTTGATTATGATTTAGGTTGTAAAGTCCACAAGGCTGTTACCCAAAATTACTTTTAGAAAGTTGTCCCTTGTGTAATTTATAATATTATTTTCACAGTTTTACTGCGGTTTTACCTTATTTTTGCTATGATTTACAGTGGTTTTAATTTCTTTACTGTGCTTTACTACAGTGGACCACAGGGCTACCATGACATATTATTATTTAGATGAATCCCAAAAGCTGGGTTTGTTCTACCCTCAGCCGCTTCAAACATTACTTGTGGATGTGAAGCAGCTAGAGCCATAGGAAAATAGTGTTCTAATTCCTTTAAAAGACAGGTTAGTGTCAAGTTCAAACCCTTTTTTACAAATGATAATTCCTTATATTGTGTTTTCGTTTTTTCAGATACAATAAAGATGGAACCACATTCTCCTCCTCAGTACTCTGAGAAAGGCCAGCCATACTCGAAGCTTCTTGAAGACAACGCCAACTCGATGCTCAACATTGAGTGCAGAGTCTGTGGCGACAAAGCATCTGGTTTCCACTATGGAGTTCATGCTTGTGAAGGGTGCAAGGTATGGGTTAGTCCTCCCAACAGGCTGCAGCTATTAAAATGTAGGACCTTCTCTTCTCTTTGCAGTGTCATCCAGTTCAGTGTTTTATTTCTTTGAAGTTCCCAGTGTGGCTTAATTATTAACTAGGTTTCTGGAATTGTATGTCCTTTATCTTTTACTTAACAGTAATAAATCAAAAACATTTGGTACCATGATGGCACGATATTATTGTTTCTTCACCGTTATGGTATTCTCTTATGCGGTATGGATAAGCAGTTTTTAGAAGAGTACTCACTTTTCTTGCTGTTTATATAGGTCTACAATATATCACTTTATCAGATATATTAGATTTGAGGGTTTTTTTTCCAATCTGGATTATATTAAAATTTAAAAATAATACATGACATACGAAAATTCTTTCTTATGCTAATTTAGAATCTCATGAAGTCTGCTCACAGTTAGGAAATTAACAGTGTGCTTGTTCTTTGCTTCACTGATGTGCTGTAAGAGTACACGAAAGTCTTTATTTGAAATGAAGACTCGCCAAGCTCGAAGTGTCTTCCTATCTGTGTACTGTCTGTCACATTAACCACAAGTAGATACTGAGTTTCCAAATTACCTCACAGAAAATTTGTATTATTAGTCGAATTTCAAAACTGAGATGACAACATTATATGAAAGGAAAAAGGGAGGGCATTCAGTCTCCTCACCCTGACCCAGCCCATATTTCCATTACTTGTAGCAGTTTTAAAATACATTTCTGGCTAATTATTTCTTGTGCTGTTACGGAAACTAAAATGTGTCCACTGCTTTCACGTATAAGATGAATACTGTGAAAAGCAAGTCCTTTAAAGTGTACAATTTTTGTCACAATGTTGACGTAACTTCATTTAAGTGGGCTTATATTTAGCCATCTTTTCCAGAAATGTCAGAAATCATGCAGGATTTTGATGAAGAGCCATGTCTTTTACTTTCCCCATTCCAAAAATATACAATGTATAAAAAGAAATGTAACACTTTATTTATGTATGTGTGTTTTAAGAAAAATAAAATATGTCCATTTTAGCTATTGATTATATGTTTTGTTGTGTGTCTCTGAATAATTAATCACCCTTGACTTACTGCGACACATTCATGTTAATTTGAATCATTGCATAAGCACTAAATGTCCTCATTAGGGAGAGAATTAATTGGGCTCAGGTGATAATCAAGCCTGGTGGAAATCAAAGAAATATACAGAACGGAACTAGTATATACCCCTCTTTTCAAGAAAACAATATTGTGTCTTTATGCTATCTGTATATTTCAAACTAATCTCAGTTTACTCAGTCACTTGTCATCTAGAGCTCTTGGCAACAACCTAGTGAGATGTAATGGAGAAAAAGAAATGAAAACGTTCCCTTTCAATATGAAGACACAGGTCTGAAGATCACAGGATATAGAATTTGGCTCGATACACATCCCATTGTCTTGTTTTAATATCTATGTTTTTTTAACTTTTTCTAGGGCTTCTTCCGTAGAACGATACGGTTGAAGCTGGTTTACGACCGATGCGATCTAAACTGTCGTATTCACAAAAAGAGCCGAAACAAATGTCAGTATTGTCGGTTTCAGAAGTGCCTTATGGTCGGCATGTCCCATAATGGTAAGCAGTGCCTCCGTTGTCCACTTCGTGTCTGTTGTCTGGCAGAGAGATAAGAGCTCATGTAGGCGAGGTGGCGCTCTGCAGAAATGCAGCTCTGCCATTGTTTCGAATTGATGTGCCAGCTGCCCGGTTTCCGTTCACACCTTTCAAGACTCAAAAATATAAGGTAGTGACTTTACATGTAAAAGAAAAAAAAGAGCCCATCCTGGGTGTGTTTTTTTTTTTAACAAAATGAAGTTTCCTATGTGTGGTTTAATGCATAGCTGTATAGTTCCCGCTCTCAAAAAGGGGTCTTGGGTCACTCGTTTCGTATGGCTTCCTTTCAAGACATGTTTGTGACGCAATGAAAACATACATAAACAAAATCTATAAAAATATTAATAATAAATCTGTGAAAGACGAAAGACCACAACACACTGTTGGCATTTCACATAATGATATGGATAATTGAAAATTACATCTATTGATTTTTCAGGTGGCATTTCTTTACTAGCAGGGTAGTGGGAGCGTGGAACTTACTATCCAGCCATTCTGTTGAAGCCTGTACCCTGGCTTCTTTCAAGAAATCACTGGATGAGATCCTTGAATCTATCAAGTGCGAAAATGAGCTAGATGGGCCTTTTCATGTTTCTAATGTTCATTGAAATCTTGCTTTGGTTTTACAGACACCTATTTAACAACATTACCCAATCATTTGAAAGTCCAAAACATAGTAAGACCTACTTCACATACTGTAATATCACCTAATATTCCCTATCTGAAGATGATAAAGGTATTACTTTATTAGTAAGAGTTATATGGTTTAACTAGCCATAACAATTATCTGAATGATTTCTTGACATGAAAAACTGAATCTTATCAGGCTAGTGAGCATTATTTCTCAAATTTTATGATAACTAAAGTAGTTCACAATTCACAGATTCTGTGGTGGTTTGGGGTTTTCTGATGGTTTACTTTAGATGTGTTTTCATGAATCATTGATAAGGTGCTCAGCCCCTGGGCTGCTGAGATTTCATTGACACTAAAATGCTGTGTCAGAGCTGTTGGCCAGGGGCCCAGAAGTAGGAAGTGTAACAAACAGAAAGAGTTTATTAAAGGTGTGAGGCAGTTAAGTGGTGACGGATCTGAGAATGGTGGTGGTCATGGCATTCTGCACCTGAACTAATCAGTCAGTAATTTAAATGAATAACATGGCTCTGAAAAAAAGATTTATATAGATATAGATCTTTTTTTAACCTATAGTTCAATGGATTAGACATGCAATTTACTTTCTGATAACAGAATGTTTCAGCTATCACCACCCATGTCCAGAAATGCAAACATTTTTTACAATACACGTTTAAGGCTTTATGTGTGGAATTTATAAAACATTAAGCACATTTAAATAGATGCAGGCATCTAGTCTTGTAGTAAAAAGTCTCAGGGCATGTTTTATCTTCTGCAGGTAATGATTCTGAAAAGCAAAAAACGTATAGTGGTATAGTGTATTTCAAGAATCTCATTTCCTTTCTAGTGTAGGACTCAGACTTGAAATGTATTTCAAGAGAAAAGGTCTGTTTCAAAACAAAACAAGGACTAGATCTTATGCAGGTGACAGTTGGAGGATGTTTTATTGAACTTTATATTGCTCCAATTGAGGAGAAATAAAACTCTTTACTGAGATTTAATCCGTTGTGTCTCCCTCTTTCTAAGAAACATCTCTGTTTCTGTCTTTCAACTTATAGTAATTTTCTTTTTACCATCCTACAAACATTACTCTACTTTTAGATACGTAGTAACCAAGCTGAGAAAACACTATTTTAATTTTGTGCACCAAGCTTTTATTCCAGCAAAGAGAGCAGGGCAGTTGAATTTGCTATAAAGAGATGTCATGAATGACATTTAGAATTTTGCAATGTTTTTTTTTTCTTGTTCCTCAGCCATTCGTTTTGGTCGCATGCCCCAAGCCGAGAAAGAGAAGCTTTTGGCTGAATTCTCTTCAGATACTGACCACATGAACCCAGAGTCTGCTGACCTGAGAGCTCTTGCCAAACACTTGTATGACTCATATCTGAAGTCCTTCCCTTTGACCAAAGCAAAGGCAAGGGCCATCTTGTCTGGAAAGACAGGCGACATCGCGGTGAGTGGTTCATCACTTCTGCTTCAGAAGTGCACTTCTACACTTGTTTGGTTAGAAAGTGAACATGGATCCATATAGGAACAAGTAAAGGTTTATTCTATGCCGAAAAGAGAAAAAAAAACTGTTTGGGCTGTGGAGCCATCTTTGGGAGTGTGACAGCCTACGCATGCTGACGCAGCTACCTACTTGAACTACTGTGGATCCATATAGCATGTGAATACAGGATAGCTCATTATTATATCTGTTCAAAAAGTTCATAAATAATACCATTTTTATTTCTTTTAGACCACTGTGTTAGTTTGGTTTATAATTTTAAAATTTCCCTCTTTGCCTAACGCAGTTTTATGTGTATATTATTATTATTATTAGATAGTTTAATAATTTGTTTGGAAAATGAAAATCATTTTTTTATGCAGTTATTTGAATTATCCTCCCTCCTAAAAAACTATGTATTCAGACACAAGAATTGCAGTGAATTAATACATTCAAAATAATTGTTGTTTATCATTACTTTCTCAGCAGTGTAGTAACTCCACAGAGTGACTTTAATTGAGCCTTTGATTAATGATATTGACACTCCCTAAATATACAATATTTACAGTCAGAGACTGGAAAATGCAGTCCTCAAAGCCCTGGGGGAATTCTGGTTTTCAGCCTCTTCTTACTCAGCTGAAATGAACTTAGAAAAGGTCAAATAACCTGTTTTTATTTAGTACTACTAATTGAAATACACCTGTGAAATCTAAAGGAAATAGAGCTTGAGAACTGGACTTGTCCTTTCCTGTTGTGATGACGGTTTTGACTTCAGATGGGGAGCAGTTCTGTTGGAAAATGTCTCATGTGCTGGTTGATCATGCTATTTAGAGATACAGTTCTTAAGGGTTAATAAGTAACTTGTAATGTGGCTTTAATTGCTTCTGAGCTCTCCAGTTTTGTAACTGCATGACCATGTAGTGCATTCCTATAGTGACTTTAGGTGGATGTAAAGATATTCCACATTATCACTTGATCATCACTTGGTTACTTTATTGAGCATAAGACAGCTCGAGCATAGCCTTGTCCTGCACTTCTCCCTCAACGAGAAGACATGTTGTTGCAGACGGGTATTCACTATTTAAAGGATGCTTTGTGTTTTTAAAACACAGAGGCATTCAATGATAATCATAAAGTGTATTTCTGGGAAGTGATATCTCCAAGGCTGTTAAATATCCTTTATTTAAGCTTGTTTTGACTAGCTAGCCTGAAGTTATAGGGCAGATGAGACCATACAGCTGTTTGTTTTAAAGACAAAGACAAAATGGGCAGCAGGATTGTGTTAACAACCTGTCAGAATTATTTTCATAAAAATTATATTTCATTATATTTTATATAATAACTAGTTTTTGCCAATATATTTCTAAATATTAGATGTGATTTGGCACGTTAAACTAAGTTTAGACATAATGTTTCTAGGATGGTATTTTGGGATTTGAAATGGATACAACAGATTTTAATTTATCTTCAGACAGAAACAGAAAGACAAAAAATCACACTTCATGTAAGGGAGGATTAAGTACCTCCCTAGTATGTTTATTAATATTACACAGAGGGATGTAACAGTTAAACTTGACTACGTGGAGGAATTTTATAGGGGCCTAAAAGGAATAGCTCTACAAAAGAACGGGAACCTGTACTTCAGGACAGAACAGAATTGTTTTCTTTTCCTGTTTTCATAACAAGTGACTAGAACTGACAGGGTGACAAGACAGTTAGTGCTTCAGGTGTTAAACTGCCATGCTTCCAGGTGCTAGTTTATTCTCACCTTCAAAAGACATGCTGGCTAGATTTGATTGGCTGTATATTTTAAATTGTCATGTAGGGGAAGAGCAGTTGGGAGCTGTCAGTCCTGTGCCTCAGAGACAGGCCCTCACTTGCCACAACTCTTACCAGAATAACCATCTCATTACCAAACAATGGCTATATATACTGTAGGTCTGAAATGCAAATTGCATCTCTGGTCACCTTTTAATGTCCTCTTCAAATATGTTTGTTCAAATATACGTCTTCAACTACCTTAACATGTCATTTACAATCTGTTAAGTAACATTTTCAACGAGTGAGCTTCCGACGCCTTGAACGAATTAGAATAGATGGAAGGTAGAACTAACGGCAACTGTTTGTCTTTGTCTTTCCAACAGCCTTTTGTAATCCACGATATGAAATCTCTCACTGCTGGAGAACAGCTGATACACTGCAAGCAGGTCCCACTCCTAGAGCATAGACAGGAGCAGGGGTTCAGCCACGAGCCCAATGACGAGGCAGAGCTGAGGTTCTTCCAGCGTTGTCAGGTCCGCTCGGTGGAAGCTGTCCGGGAGGTCACCGAGTTTGCAAAGAGCATCCCGGGTTTTATCAACCTCGACCTGAATGACCAGGTGACTCTCCTAAAGTATGGCGTCCATGAAGTTCTAATTAGCATGTGGGCCTCTCTCATGAACAAGGATGGAACCCTGATCTCCTATGGACAGATCTTCATGACCCGGGAGTTTCTCAAGAGCCTCCGGAAACCCTTCTGCGAAATGATGGAGCCCAAGTTTGACTTCTCCGTGAAGTTCAATGCCCTTGAGCTAGATGACAGTGATATGGCACTCTTTCTTGCCGTGATCATCCTGAGTGGAGGTGAGTTATTTTGTGTACAGCAGAAGGCAGGTGCTAATTTTGAAGGTTATATTTCCATTAAAGATCACAGCTTTGTCATACAAAGATCAGACGATGTGTGACAAAAGTTAATTTTCTTGCCAGAGAATATAGATTCACTGTTATTGCAAAACTGGAATCAAAATGGTAACTCTGGGTTCTCATGCTCAGTGAGAAAAGCTCAGCCATAGTTACAGATTACATCTGCTTTAAAAGCAGTGAATCAGGATTTCAAATGCCATTGCTTTAGCAAAAAATGCAGAACTTTTGAAGGATTTACTTATTACATAATATACCCTAGGCAAATCTGCCTGTACAGACTAACTTTGCCTAATGGAAATGAAGAGCATGAAATTGTGCTGGAAGAGTGGAAAATCAAATCAGATTTCACAGCCTCAGCCCACTAACTTTAAAGGTGTCATTTGTCTTTAAGGTCTGTGAATAATCTTGCATTATGTTAATGCTAGTTTTAAATTTCACTGTAGCAGCAGAAATAGTAGTAGTCGGTCAAGATTTCTAATCTAGATACAGTCCCGATCACCCTTTGTGTCTGCAGCCTTGTTGGGACCCAGGGATCTCCTTGGAGTCAGATTTGAAGTACTGTTATTTGTTGAGTCATTCTTTTCATTGCAGAAATGAAACAAGTCATCTGCTGCTTGCATACATTCTAATCAGATCGCTGTGTATTGCCCAACCAGAAACTGCCCCAGGGCATTCTCTTTCTGATAATATCCAACTGCAGCTTGTGTTGAACTTTTAGCTGTTATTGGCTTCACTGCCGGCATGTGACTCAATATCTGCCTTTCACTTTAGTTTGACATGTGGTCATATTGCTCTAACATATTGCTCAAAATGTCTTAGACTAAGTGAAGACATTTACAAGGCTACAAACTTGATTGAATTTGTAGTCTGTTAGAATGCAAACGTTTTTAAAATGTATCTGTTTTTATTCAACATTATATCATGGGGACTACATCGTATGTTTTGGCTTTGGCTTTGACAACGCTCCGAGAAAAAAAATATCTTTGAATATATCCACAGAGGCTTTATCACCGAGGATGTATTGATAACTTAAATGTTTTTTGTGTTGGGAAATATAATTGTGTCCTTGAACTTAGTTCACTAGATTATTTAAAATACCAGCTACACAGAGGTCTGTAAAATATTAACTTGAAATCAAGGCTTTACTTAAAGAAAATACCACAGAAGAGTGTATATTTTTATCTCAAGGGGTTATCAAATTCAGGACTAGTGATTAATCAATAATTAAATTAAATTAAACAACTTTAAAAAGTTTGAATAGCAAGCTGCATCTGCAGAGAAACAAGGAGAAGTTAATTCAACATGGGAAAGTAGAGATATATAAAAAACAAACATATTTCAGCTGTTTACCCTTCTCCTCACACCTAAAGAAACTCCACAGCCATTGGGGTTTTTCTGTTTTGTTTCTAATTTTAGAAATAGAAATAACCTCTATTTGTTGAACTAATTGAATGATTGTCTTGCTCTCAGAAAAGGTTTACTCTTACAGTGACTCTCAAAGTGCTGGTGTGCTCTTCTAGGTTTCCAGGTGAAGAAGTAGTGCTTTCTTTGTCGAGAAAAAATAAAGGACATGTTTTTGATGAGGCACCAGTGAGGGGTTGGGGTGAGGACGTGTAACTGGAAGGTTGTAGTTTCGCATTAAAAATGGGACACTGCTGTTATACCCTACTGCAGGGTCCTATACTTGGAGTGCTCCAGTATGCTAAACAACAATGAAGTCACTTATCAAATCTTATCGTCAAATACAATTATCGGTGATAATGTTTTAAAAGCCACGTGTTATGGTCTTGCAGATCGTCCGGGTTTGGTGAATGTGAAGCCCATTGAAGACCTACAGGACACTGTCCTGCAAGCACTGGAACTGCAGCTCAAACTGAACCATCCCGAATCCCTCCAGCTGTTCGCCAAGCTGCTGCAGAAAATGACGGACCTCCGTCAGATTGTGACAGATCACGTGCGTTTGATGCAGCTCCTCAAGAAAACCGAAGTGGACATGTGCCTGCACCCACTTATGCAAGAAATAATAAAGGACTTGTATTAGAAAGCAGAATTCACAGCTTTATCTTCAGTGGCACACCTAGGTAGAGCAAGACTCTGCAGGGTATATGGAGTGAATAATACAATAAGGTCACTTTTTCCAGACCAAGTGGTGCAGGTTTCTCTCAGGTTACTATCTAAACAGGTTCACAGCATTGGCCTTGATGTTCCCTTAGGCACAAATGGTAAATTTGTTTTGATTGATTTTTTTTTTCATCTCACCAATATAAACTGAGCTAATGTTTTATCCACCTTTTTGTGTGTTTTCTGGACAAATAGAGACAGTAATCAGAACAACCGTAAGCATTCTGTTCTCTCGGATTCTGTGTGGATTGCAAATAAATTAGGGATACTGTCTGAATCAGAAACGTTATTTCTGAGTACAGATTATGTTGAAAGTAATTGGAAACTCAATGAAGAAGTGTTTCTTTAAATGCTTCCTTTTTTAAAAAAAGAAGCTGCACTATGTCACTGTGAGGGAAGCTTAAAAACGTCTTAAAATTTACTGTGAATATATGAGAACGTCTTTTTTGGATTATACCTTGGATAAATATAGTACATGTATAATTTAGCATTTTTACAATTCTATAGCCTTTATACATGCTTTTTTAAAAGGTCTTTGTGAAAGAAAATTTAAAATGCAAACAGTTAAACATATATGAAGTAACAATTTCAAATGTAAATGTTTATATAAAGAGCTTTAGCCCATGGAAACATACTGTGATGTTTAACAAATCACTGGAATAAAAAAAAAAGGAAAATGTGATTATGCAAAAAAAAGTAAAATTAAAGCAGAAAACTGACCAAAGAAAGTTAAACAACTAGGAACAAAGACATTTTATCCTGAATATTATTTTTATCTTTAATCGTTGAAAGGAAATATTTCATTGCTTAATGAAAATTAAAAAAAACTTTGGCTGCATGGCAAAATATGTTACCAACGGTTTTGAACATTACTCCTCTTTTTGACAAGGTTCTTCTTTTTTTATATTTGTACGTTACAAATCTCTCATTGTGTAGAAAATCCTTCAATTTCATGCTTTCATAGAAGATAACCTGTATAGCTGTTTTCATAGAATTTCTTGTAAATGGTCTCTTTCTAATTTGCTGTCTTACGATGAGCTCTTTTTATTGTTCACAATTTATTAAATGGATCAAAGCATGTAAGGTATCATTACAAGGAAATGATGTATGAATTTATTACACGTTTTAGTCTCAAGGTACAGTTTGTCTTTCCAATTTACAAAGATGTTTTGTCATTTGAAGCCAAGTGGGAAACCTTGATGCAGCTTCAGCCTAATTTGTGGTTATTTTATTTTCAGTTTGAAAAATGACTTATGTGAATAAATTACCTTTAAATGTTGTGAAGAGTTCTTAATAATTCTGATATGCTTCCATTACTTCAGAGCACTAAGATCAAATGCCCCAGCTGAGGTACAGCAGTATTGACATTTCCTCTAGTCCCCAATTTAGTGTGTCAAGTGAGCAATTGTTTTGGGCACAAACGAAAGAGTACTATTTAGACAATTTGGAGTGATTTAAAAAATAATACCAAGGAATATAAAATACCGAGTATATTGATATGCTCAGCTGAAATCAGATTACTGTGCCCTCGCAGTGTCCTATGATGGAACAGATAGGTCTGCTAGCTATGACATTTACTCATCTTATTAATCAGTTACTACAAGAGTAAGAATTTGGTTAAATTTGGTTAAATCTTTCATCCCTCATCTTTCACAAGGCAGTTGCAGCCCTAGAAGGTTAAATTTCACCCAGAGTGCAGATTCAGAATGGGTCACCATCTGAAAATCTAAACTTATTACTTAATATTAAAAGGGACTTTGTCAACCTTAACAATTCAGATAATTGCTTTAGCAAATTCAGTAGCAGAGCTTGAGCACATTTCATTGTCTTTGCCATGTCACTGCAGATTGAACTACATCAAAGTGAGGCTTTCTTCACACTCCACCAGACATAGCACTGCTGAAAGGCTTTATCATGGTTGCACCATCCTCTAGTTGTACATTATACCAAACATCCCTTTAGACTTGCAAAAGTTGAACTCTGTTGAACTGGTTAGCACATCGCATCACCAGTATGAAATAATGTTGTATTATCACTGACACATGTGATCTATCTGATGCTAAAGCCGTCTTTCTCTTTCCTCTCTCATCATATTTTTAGTAGGCTGATGTCAAAAATGGAAGAATTTGCCATTTTGAGAGGCTGAAGGGAAGATAACTATATTAAATTCAACCTTGTCCAATTGTGGGGTATTTTGCATTCTGCTGTATTCTACAGTGCAATGTGCTCCATTACTGGACTGTGTTAAGTTTCCACACAGCTCTGGTCTCTATTGTATTGTCTTCAGATCCCTTTGAAGACTTCCACTCAAAATCGATCAATAAAAAAACAAAATTAACATTTTTGGAGGTTTTAAACAGATTCCATCTTAGAATGGAACAAATATGGTGCTTTGTCAGATTTAAATGAGCATTTTTAAGAGAATCATCTGACTCTCTGAAAGGTGGGAAAGAAAACAGACAAGTCTGCGTTGCTTGTACTGATTAATGCAACAAGCTTCTAAAGGGCCTAAGTAAAAGTCTATGAGGTGTTTAACATAATTACAAATTGTAATTGAAATATTCTGAAAATAATGGAAGATCATGTGTACAAAGTTAAGTGCTAAACAAAGCAAATAACTTAATAATCGGGAACTGAAGGATGGAATTTGTTTTTTTCTCAGCCATTTGTCTTATACTTATATGGAAAGTCTAATATGGATATGTTGTATATTCTGTTTGGTTTTTCAGAAGTTGAAAACCACAACAAAATCTTATTTTTCTATCTTGGAGTCTAATTTGCTGAATGTGACACTGAGCTGTGTTACACCCAATCAGTCATGTAAAACCAATGGGATTCTAAGGTTAGTTGCATCAGAGCTGATATAAGATTTTGGATTTATTTTGGATGAGACTGGCTTTTTAATTTAGAATCGGTTCAGGGCTTTCAGGATCTTGTAAACTTCAAGCACTGAAAACGAGCCCAGGCTATTCTCCAATGGCATGGGTGGGAAAGAGAAAGGCGAGAGCTAATTGGTTCTTACAAAGAATGTTGCAAGTTGGCAGGTGGGCATTCTGGACCGGAGCCTGTTACTTATGTGTTGATGATGATTAAATGGGTTATGTCGTGTCAGCATATCCTTACTTTGTTAGCGCAAATTCTCAGATGACCTTATCCTGCCAGGATTTTATGAAGAGTCTGCCAAACAATAAAAAAAAACACAGAAGTCTTTCTGTATATGAAAGAAACTTAAAGGAGTAACCTTAAACAACACTTCACATTGGAAATCGTTGAAAAACAAAAAAAAGATTTACTGTGTGCGTTTGCAATATAAAACAGCTTCATTTTCTACAATTCTATAACTTTGCAACTGATCTCTAGCTGTTTTTCAGGGGGATTCTATCCATATTTTAGCTGATATAATGTGCCTGCTCAAAATGTAGAATAATGCTTAACATTACATGAACTGTTAATATTCATTTAATGTTTTATCTACTATTGAAATGTGCTTTTCTCTTTTTAGGGCCTAAATAATAGATACAACATTTTCCTAGATCTTTGCCTTACATTTTGTTTCAGGAGCATTGATGTAACTTCAAAGGAAGAAAGAATTAGATATATAGAGTAATCCATTCCTTGTAGAATATTCAGTAATGTTAAACAAAATGTTGTTTAAATGATGCTATATAAAATGTGAATATGGTCTTCTGAGGGGATAGCATGAACTTGATATGAAAACATGTTGCTTCAAGTGGTTAAAACTAAGCAGATTTATATTAGGATTCATTAACATTTACTTTTAAACATCTGGAATACAAAATCATCTGGACTAAAGCTTGAAAGCAGCAGTTGTTAAAGATTATTTAAAAATGGTTTATTGCAACTGATGATTTGTACAATTTAGCTATAAAGCATACTGACATTGCTTATAAAAACATGTCTGCCTTTTTAAGCATTGTACTGTCATCTTCTTGTGCTTTTTACGTTTGAATGTTTAAAATGATTGATGACGAAACAGAAATAGAGGTGTGTCTGCAGCGTGTGAGGCAACAGTTCATGAACAATGCATATCTCCCAGCCTGCAGCTAAAAATGTACCACTGAGCTGTAGGTACAAAAAGTCATGTGACCATTTTTTTTTCTCACTACAAAGGAATGTAGGTAAAAGTACAACATGTGACATAGTTTCATGCAAGAATTTCTAAATTTAAATAAAGTCTTAAATTAAAAGGGCATCTTGCATTTCTGCTCATTTTTTTTAATTAAACAGTCCTACAGTTTTGATATATCCATCCATTTTAGCCATTCAAGAATGATCCCCCAAACCTCCCACACTTCTGATTGGTTTAACCAAAGCAAAAAAACTTTTTTGTCTGAGAAACGTCTGTAGGCGAGTTTCCCCAAGTCAAGTGGCAACACACTATTGACATACCACTGCCGGGGTTGTAGTTGAGATTATTTGTCTGGAGATCTCATGGTGAAACAGCCACATCTGCAATTTTTGGGGTATCAACAAGCTTTACAGTGCCATCGCCGCCAGCTCTCCCACTGGGCACAGGGGAGCTTGTGAATAGTCAAACGATGAATTTTTCTGCTGGGTGCACAGCTTGGAGGAGCCTTTTTGTCCCTTTACATTACAGAAGCCATTGCTGTAAGCCTGGATGGAAGGAAAGAAATGCACATTCCAGTTTGGGTATGAGTGAAATGGAAAATACCAACCAAAAATGTTCAAAACAAACAAACAAAAAAGAAATAACTTGGGATATTAAACTAAGGCCTGCCGAGAGGATTCAGTTTCATGTCACCATGGAATTGAGATGCCTTTCCTCACTCCTTATAGTTGTAATTAACTGCAGTATATATTCTTCTCTCCGGTGCTTACTCATATCTCCTGCATTCAAAGCTGTGCATGAAGAACTAGCATCACCTTAATAAAAGGTTGTTACACATCTACATGACAGATGCTTATTTCTCTTTTTTCTGTATTTTCTGTATTTTTGTACATGAGGTACATGAAATTCTTTCCAATCAGTTAAAAGAATAGTTTACAGTAGATGGGTTAGTAGAAGTGGTTAATAAAATAACTAAAAAAAGCAAAGAGCAAACAGTTCAGGTGGGTAGCTGCGTCAGCATGCGTAGGCTGCAAAGGAACAAGTCATACTGTAGGTTTATTCCATGCTGAAAAGAGAAGACAGAAAACAACGTTTCGGCCGTGGAGCCTGAAGAAGGCTCCACGGCCGAAACGTTGTGTTTTCTTTCTTCTCTTTTCAGCATGGAATAAACCTATGACGTGTTCTTAAAGGGCAAACAGGGCTAGCACGTTTAGTATTGGTTTGTCATGTGGTATAAACCCTCCACAACATCCATTAAATATTTGTTCTGACGTGGCTACCGTCTGTGGCAGTAGAACAGCCCCTGAGGTATGCTTTAGGTGCTTCTTTGTGAAGGAGTTGAAGAAAGTATCACCATGGCCACAAAAGCACCACAGGAACTTCTCTTCAATACAATAACCCAGTTCAGCCTCCCAGCCTCCCACACTGCCTGGAAAAACAGAGGAAAGGAAAGCTGAGGTACACACAGTTTCTGCTTTTAGAGAAACATGACTAAGAAATGGGCTTCCTTTCATCTCAAGCACCCAAATGGGTTTGCAGAAAATTCCCATGTTTATAACATGAAACATTACATGCATATCAGACAGATGTAAAACTGTATCCACAGACACCACATGAATTTACAAAAAAAACAATTCAACAGCAGGGGATTACAAAGCATTAGATTGATTAAAAACAAACAGAAACAGGTATAATCATTTTGGGAGTCTAACAAGCCTAATATAAGAAATTCAAATGGCATTTTCGAGAGCGAAATCTTTATTGCCAAAAATCCTATTGTAACTAATAGAAACAAAATATGTTCATATAATCATTGGATTGACATCACTGCTATTAAAAGATATACACAATTCACTGCAGGGTGCCATAACAAAATGACAACTCCTTCTTTGAAAGCATTCCTCATCTTCGAGAGCATATGAGGAGCTGAGATGAAATGTTGGAACCTGTTTTTTAGTACAGTTTACTGCCTGATGGTAGCTCCATGATTTGTTTGTTTTTCCCTGTGGCTGTTATGAAAGCCTGATATCCCAGCAGGATTCTAGTTGGGGTTCCTATTTCTTAAATCATAAACTTGTTCTTGTGAAATGGGAGGTCAGACAACAATTTATTTCGAGGCTGAGTAATCAAATTCTTTGGCTCTTTCGTACACTAGCTGGGCACAGACAGGGCTTAGTGATGACAAACAAACCGATCAACACAACTTGCGGTCACTGCACACTTCAATTCTTGTCTTTTCACTTAAAAATATTCATACAGACATAGAATGACCCAAGTAAGAGGAAGAAATGGTATAGGACATACAAACTGTGGATATATACACAACACTATGCATACATCTACCTAAAAATGTGTACTGAAAAAAATAATTATAAATGTGTTTTTTGTACATTAGCATTTCTGTTAATTGACCTGACATCGAACATGCTCAAAGGTACGAGCGGGACCTGATGAGCATGTAATGATACATACACGATGTGAATTACTGCCTCGTAGTTTGACTACACGTTGTGTTCCAGCAAACAGTATTGAGTTCCTGTCTATAGTAAATGTGCTTTAGATGAGACCATGTACAGTAGCAGATATAGATGGTACCGCTGGAAAATGTGAGACAAATACACCGAGAGCAGACCCTGGATAGGCGAAGAGGGAGGCGAGAGCGGGGCAGGCGATTAAGCTGCTTGGCCGAGTCTTGCCTTGCTTTTGAAGCGCAGCTACAGTATAACCGCTCAGCTGTGCAAAACTGCAGGGTCTGATGCAGCCTGATATTGGAGATCCATCGACAGTTAATTGATCAATCCGAACTGCAGACCTACAGTAGGACGACGGGGAGTTTCAAGCGGGCAGGACCAGACGAAGACATTCGCAATGAGCCGGTGGGTGAACATTCGTAAATAGTTTAGACCTTGTTCCTCCTAAATGATTGTTTTAGCAATGAGTTTAAATTAAGAATGTTGAAGTTGGTTGAGGTCGACTTTAAGGTAGGTTTTAAACATTTTAAAAAAGATTGGGACTTTCTAAAAGAATGGAAATGGAAATGGAGTCCTCAGCTAACTAAATAAAACAGCGTCTTGTCGATAATATAGTGGGAGGTAACAAGAACAATAGATTTTCTAAAGTGCATTTACATTTGAATATCTACATCCTTTGCTTTTAAATATATATACATCTTGACTGTCTGGTTTTTTATTACGTGAGAGACATTGGTGCTATTATTGGAAAACAAAACTTCCCTTCTCTTTTGCGGTACTTATCAAAGAAAGTGACACTTTGTACTTGCTCATTAACGCATTTTATTTTTTCAAACCAGCAGAGATGCCAGTCACCATCACATCTGCCCACTGCTGACAAACCGCCAACACTTCACTGCAGAGGGCTAGGTGAGACAGGCTGCCGACAGTAAAGTTAACCACGCGTTCAGCGAAGCGTCTGGTACAATTTCCGACTTCCCAGGTCACAAGATCAACAGGCGGTCTCTTGAAAGCTGAGGCAATAGGCGCTATGAATTAAGTCATGTAAAGGAAACGTGTATTACCCATATGGTCCTCGCTCAAGTGGTAAAACCATATACAAAATATTTCCTCCTATTTTGCACAGCGGTTTTCTTCCCCAATGATCACAAGGTATTTTAAATTCATCCATACTGAACTACTGCAGTACCCACCTTGGTGACTCACGAAAGCCTGCAACAACAGTTAAACTACTGTACACAGGTCACTCATTAGCTAAATTCGAAATATAATTTCATTTAACTATAAAGGTGCCCTAACCTAGTGTTAGTGATTATGTTTTTTTTTATTATTTAAGTCTAATTTATGTCTCCATGTCTTAAGTAAACTGAGATGAGACTCCTTAAGATATGTAATGTGAAGATATGATCTATATAAACGAAGTTTTTTCGATTTGTTTGAAACTTTTTTTTAAACGTCAGGCAGACCATAGTACAGCTGTACATTATTGTACAGAACCTCTATTTTATCGTGCGCATTTGATGTTTTTTTAAACAGTCTGATTTTACAAAATACTTCTGTGCAATTCTAGAATAAATCTTTATTCGAACACAAGGCGGCGCAGTGTTTCGGAATATATCACGTAACAACTGTATCTTCAGTTGAATAATCAAAGTGCTTTAAACTTCTTTTTACATTAGCTGTGATAAAATAAGTTTACTCGTTTATACGTATGTGGCTTATATATACTGAGTGAATTTTAACAACTACATTTTAAGTGTCTTCGTATGTAGCGTATTTCAATTACTTAGGCATCCCTTAAACAATGGAAATCAGAATACCATGCGTGTTCTAGACTAGAGGTATCACCAAAAACGGCCCCCATTTCCAATGTATTGCTGTTTGTCTTACCAAGGGCTAAAATTGTTGGCCTTTGTTTAAACTTTTGTTAGTAAATTGCTTTATAAAAAGGAACCAAGTTACAGAACTACACGTTTCCGATCGGATACAATGTTGTGTAGCACATATTTCTCACGTGTGTAGCAGAGTAAGTTACGTTTGGTACTGTATGTATTTTTTTCTGAGGACCCGCTTACAAAACGTGTAAGTGAACTGTAGCTTTACGAAGCTGTAAGAATGTGCTGCATTGGGTTTTCGGTGTTTTTGTATTAGTACAAGGAACAAAGTCAGTTATGTTTTGCTTATTACGGATGTCTATCAGTTTCATTCATTGCATCTGATACGAGGATACAATGACTGGCTGTAAGCGGAACACAGCTTGATCGTAAATTTAAAATGGAAAAATATTTTAAGTAGAATACTCGCAGAAATGCATTTAAAACCATTGAAATGTCTGTGCTTTGCTTCTGATGAGATCATTTCAACTTGGTGAAAACTGTTTATAAATAAATGATATTCTTGCGTACTGGTGAGGTACAGTATACACAGTAGCTTACAACTATTTTCAAATAAGAAGGAAGTACCTTTGATGTGTATCGTAAGAAAACGTGTTCTAGAGCTCTCCATATCATGAAAGCACCAAGTAAATAATAACCTGTGCAACACTTTAATGTTTGCTTTTTTAATTTCCTGTTATCCTACATCAGTCTGCAAGGGAATTGAACTAGGTCTCTAGTCAAGAAGCACTGTGAGATGACAGAAGCCGTCTTTCAGGCGCCTAAACGACGAGCCAGGGTTTACGAGTCCTATGCGGGTCCATT
Source organism: Lepisosteus oculatus (assembly GCF_040954835.1). Lineage (NCBI taxonomy): Eukaryota > Metazoa > Chordata > Actinopteri > Semionotiformes > Lepisosteidae > Lepisosteus > Lepisosteus oculatus. The sequence continues at coordinate 62,262,451 of NC_090699.1, forward strand.
CCCTGTGACAGTTTCTGCAGACAAAGGACAAAATAAGGAATGCAGGATCTACAGAGCTGAGATTGTAAACCAGCATGTCCTTGTGAGAGATCCCGAGGATATACAAGCCTTATATGGAAAGGTGTGTACGATGTTTATATTCTCTGATTACTTTTTCATCCGATTGGTTTCTAAAAATGGTTTCCTGCTTGTTTTTGTAGGGTTATTTTGGGAAAGGTATCTTATCAAGGAGCAGACCCGAGTACAACATTTCAGACAAGTGGCAGAGTAAGTTTTGTTCTGGGGATGGGAGGTTGATTCTCTCCTGTGTGACTTTAGTGAACGATTTCAGTTACAAACAGGCATTCAGATTTTCTCAAGATGAAGTGAGGGTAGAACCCTTTATATGCCTATGCGGAAAAATAAAATTGCTCATCACTACAGTTGGAGGTGTTCCCAGTGCTTTTGAAAATAGTTTGTTACCTTTTTACCATGCATTAAATCTGGTTATTGTTTTTTATGCAATGTTTGGTCTTCTTCAGGCACCTAAATGCACTTTGACAGGATATTTCCCTAGTCTAAACTAATGAAGGCAATCCAATTTACTGTTAATTGTTTTATGTTGTATGTTCTTCACAGATCTTGGCTCTAGAAGTCTACCTGTAATTTCTTCCTCCAAGTAAGTTTAAATTTCTTTCCTTTCATTTGTGTCAACAATCTTGAAAAGCTGAGAAGAATTCTAAAAATGTTTAGAGATGATAATAAAATTATGATGAATTCCCCCTTTCCTCCATTTCTAGTATATCCCACCCACCTGTATCCAAGTCCTGGGCACAGGGGCCTGAGTATCTAGTATATAGTTCTAATTTCACCTCTAATCTTAATTAAACCTTTTTCATATAGATTCAAATACTCTTTTTTTGTAGACATTGGTCTGTAATTGAAATGTAAATGTATAGCCAATAGAATTCCGGCCCTGAAGGACTGTAGTTGACAGTCCAAACTGTACATAAAATATAATACAGTACTGTATATGTATTATATATAGTATGTGTGAAGTAACAAAAGATAAAACACAATTTAGACTTTAGACTTTCAGAAGGGGGAGGCATGGTGGCACAGTAGTTAGCTTTGCTGTCTCGCAGAGCTGGAGTACTGGGTTTGCTTCTTGACTAGGGGTGTTATCTGCGTAGAGTTCCCCTGAGTGCTCCGGTATCCTACCAGTCATACTGGATTCTGGGAAATTTGCCCTGGCTATGACTGTGTGCATGTCTGTGTCTGCCTCGTGATGGACTGGCGCCCCCTACAGGGTGTCCCCTGCCTTCTGCCCATTGCCTGAAGAGGTTAGAAAGTGGGTGGACTTCCACAAGGCCTTTCTGTGCACTATTTTCTCTTGAGTGGGAGTTTAAACTGTTAGATGCCTTAAATGTAACCTGGTAGAGAAGATTCTAATTCTGTATATTTTGAGTTTGTAAGAAAAAAGGGTATTATTATTCAGAACTGCTCTGTTTTAATATTGTTATTGCAATTCATATGGAAATTTAAATACAGTATAGGAGTATCACTGCTCTTTTAAATGTGAGGAAATATTTTTTTTTTCCTGTTTGTATTGTTTTTCCAGGTACCAGCTTCATTTAAATTGGGCCCAGGATATTTTGCGAGAGCAGGGCCTGGATGAAGAATCCATTCATCAAGCCCTTGAGAAGTACACACACCCAGTGGACCTGGCTGAGGCTAACAGGGCTGCGCTGGGGAATGGCCTTGAACAGACAACGGGCAGCACCTCTCAGGGAAATAACGGAGCGCTGGGAGCCCCAGCCTCACCAGCTGGTCGCAGTTCAGACAGCAGGCAGCCGGATCGGCCCGAGTGTGAGGCGGCGTCTTGGAGTCCGGAGAAAAAGAAACCCAGGAGACAAGGGGATCCTTGCTATGACCCGCTGGCGGACAGCTACTCGGATGAGCCTGTAGAGGGAGATAGGGAGGACCTGAGCCTTGTGAAATGTGATAAGCACGATGACTGGCTTGTGCACTGTGGGTGCAGGCTGAAGGACAGGGCGATGGAGACCAGGCCAGACACGCGTAGCCCCTCCTTCTCCCCTGGGTACGAATATGTACTGGTGAGGGAGGAGGAGGAAGAGGAAATTCAGTGCGCGGGGGAAAACGAGAACTCCCTTTCCAGTGTAAATATCAACATTTCACTTATTTCGGATATTTTTCTGGGCTTAAAGAAAAATGTAAAATTGTCTGATGTTGAGCTGAAAGCCCTACAGTTTAAATAGACATTTGTGTAAATCTTGTTGATCAATTTGGGTATATAAGTATTATAAAAACATTCTTTACACTTTTTGGGTTGTTGCTCTAATTCGAATTCATTCTGAGCAAAAGGATATGATGTCCATGACAAATAAGTGTGTGTTGCTATCTGGCTTCTTAAAAGGAGCACAGGACTTCAACCTTGAAGGTCGTGGTTAAAATCCTAAATGTTAAGTCATACTCTGGCATTCATCTGATTTTTTCTTTTTACAGTCTCAAACAACTGAACGGTTTGTTTGGCGAATCAACCCTTTTAGGATTATTGAGTATCTGCAGCTGAGTTTAGAAGAGGTAAGCTTAAATTTATCTTCTATTTTTAAACTTTCATTTAAAGTAAGAGATTGTTTGTCATAGCTGGGAGGATCATTAATATTAAGAAGGAGAAAACGTTTAGAAGAACACATATAACCCTCTTGTATACAGATTGCTTTTTTTCTTTAATACCGTTTTCAGTATAGTACACCCAGTATGTAATATACAGTATAATGAATTGCGTATATTTCTAGCATTGTTTGTCTAGGGACAGTCACTACAATTATTCACAACTGTGCTCTCCACACAAATCCTGGTGATGCCTGAAACACCGCTTTAAGGATTTTTAGAGTTTATCAGCCTTGGAATTTCTAGGGTCTGTTTAACATTTCTGTTTCTGTGTAGGCCTTCTTCTTGGTGTATGCTTTGGGGTGTTTATCCATTTATCACAATGGGGTAAGATGCCCTGATTCAATATTACTTCCTGTGCATCTTATAATGTGAGAGAAGTTATATAAGGAAAGATTTGTTTGTCTAGTATTTTAAGTCTGTTTGTTTCTTGTTTTTGCCATCATATTAAAGTGTGTGATAGAACTTTGAATCTATTGCACTTAATACTTTACATTCATTGTTTGTAAATTGCCTTGGATAAAAATATTAAACAGATAAGACCATAATAATAATTGACATTTAAAAGAGATTGTGTGCTCATAATGTATTAGAATCAAATGTTTTTAGTTATGTATTTGTAACTGATGAGAGGACTTTTTTCCATTTAGTGCTCTTTGGTTTCTTGTTTAGGATCCCTTAACAATTCTTAATCTCTGGGAAATATTTAGTTCAATCCAGCCTAGCTTTCAAACGAGTTATGTGGCCTACCACTACTTTAGAAGCAAAGGATGGGTGCCAAAGATTGGAATGAAGTATGGAACAGATTTCTGTAAGTATGTTATACCTTCACTAATGTTCCTTCACAGTAGACATTAATTTTGTTTTAATTTTAATTCTTTATAGAACTGGAGGAGTGTTGTGTTTGGGGTGTACTGACAGTTTTAATAACTGACCAAAGTACCCATTGTTTTTCTCTAACTCAGTCTCCATATCTGCTCAGTAGCTGGGTTCTCACAATAGTGAGACATTCTCACAATGGGCAGGTGTAAGGAGATTTACAGCATATCAGTTACGTGGCTATACAAACTCTCCATAGCACTTAGAAATATATGGAAAATATGTAATGATAGTTCTCTATATTGTAAAGCTCCAGAGAGAGTCTCTATTACGGGCTGTCCAGGGAATCATTTTGTGTACTTCATTACTTCCCACTGAATTTTATTTTAGGCTTAATCATTCTCAGATATTTTCCAAGAGGCTTAAGTAACACCTTGAGTTGCGTGTTGAATAATTTATCCCTCCTAAGCAATGCTTTCCTCATTGTCCCTTAACATTTGTCTCCTGCCTTTTCGGAAATGTAACTGATTCCCACTGACCTACAAAGAGGGTCATTGGTTTCCTCGTATAGCGAAGTAGGGCAGCTCTCAGGGTAGTCACCTCTGCAGAAGTGCAATATCATATAGTGACCAGTCTCCTAAAGGGTTTCTTTTTCCGTTTTTCCTGGCTTTTTTTTTCCTCATTAAATATCCTATGAGCTAAGCTTATATTATATACATGGTGTACATATGCAATTTTAGTTTTGTGCACCTAAGACAATTATAAATTTAATCTCAAGCAGATTCACATTCCATGTTCTTTGAGAGAATAACTGTACCTCATTCTGGACTTTTTTTTTCTTCTTTCCTGGAACATATTGATTCCTCCTTCAAAGTGCTATATCGGAAAGGACCTCCATTTTACCATGCAAGGTTAGTTTCACTTCAGAATTCTCTGTATATTTAGATTGTGCATGTAGTCCATGACACAGCCCTCACCAGAGAAGGCAGCTTGAATACTGAAAACGGAAAATGCATGGATGTAAATCATAACTTTATATGTAGCAATGTAACAATAAACATATTTTTACATCTGTCAGTGTATTAGAGTATTATACTCATAAACAGAGATTCTTATAAATCTGCAAGAAATGCAAATTAATTGAACAGTATGCTTTCTGGTTCTTACAAAATGCAAATTGCAGTAATGAGGGTGCTTACAAAATATGCGGTGTGTCTTTCCAGCTACTCTGTTGTTGTGGAGAAAGCGGATGAGACATTTCAAGGGTCGGCTCTGCGGCCTTTCACCTGGCGATCCCTGGCTGCTCTAAACAGAATCACAGGCAATGTTTCGAAGGTGACTTTGGAAGCGTGGCAAAAATGCTCATTGAAATAAAATGTGCAAGTTAGTTTGCAAGATGTATTTAGGGGCTTTCGTGAAGACTTCATTATCCCCAGATAGTTCCTGGAAGTATCTAGCCGAGATGATACACAGATATTCGCTCCTAGTCCCAGAGGGCTACTGTGTCTTCAGGTGTCGGTTCCACTCTGGACACTTGGTGACTTATTGAATAATCAAGTATGTTCTATATTACCATAGTGTCCAGGTCTTTACTCATTGAGGATTTTCAGTTGTCTGTAATACCATGTGTGGTTCAGGCCTCCTGGACCAGAAGTGAATATGACTGCCCTAAGATATACTTTTTTTCCTTTTGGATATAAGGTACCTTAAGTTGCAGACCATCTGGTCATGTCTGAAAACTTCACTTTTATAGAATGAGTGAGCAAAGATGTGCAATCTATTAGTTGTCTTAGGTTACCTACTGTATAATAAACTATACAAATAAAACAAAAGGCTGGAAAACAAAAGAAGTAAATATTTTTGCATGTCTCAATTAAACACCAATATTTAGATTACAAATATATTGGAAAATTACAAAACATTTTTTAAAAATATTGTTATCTTTAAGCTATTGCCTAAAGATAAAAGCTGTTTTGTTATTAATTTAAACTTGCCAGCCGATAAGGCATTTTCTGATACAACTTGCTTCAATTGTTCTCAGGAACTGCTGCTATGCTATGTCATCAGGCCTTTGGATATGACAGAAGAAGACATGTCCACCCCTGATTGCATGAAAAGGATCAAGGTTCAGGTGGGAAGATTTCTATTCCAATTTAAATAATCCTTTCAGGATCAAAATAGGTCCTTTTAGTCTAAAAACAGAATTACTGGTTGACGGGTATCTCTCTGATTAAAGGAAATACCGAATAATGAGAGTTACAGAGAACAGAGAAAAGGATATCTCTGTGTAAATCTTCCAGTGTTTCTTATGAAGAGATTTTTTTCTTATTAATGTATTTTGATATTTCAGGAGATTATTGTGAGCAGGTGGATATCTTCTCGAGACCATACAGAACAAGAGGAGATATAGCTCCGAAGCAATAACTGCGGTTCGTTTCAGTCAACTCTGAAGCTCATGTGAGATGCAACTTTTCCTGATGGCGAGCACACACAAAAGCATATTTTGTCTGTCGTTTTTCACATTCCTTAATGTTTATTTAAAACTAAATCCTGCAATGAACGCCTACTACATAAATAAATGTGATTCCCTACCAGCATAAACCCTGCTGATCGGTTCTTAGTCTGAGTCTGTTAAAAATTGTGACATTGTATGAGGATTGTTTATATGTCAACTTGCTTCACTTCTGTGCAGGCCAAATGCATTAAATTTGTGACAAAATGGTCTTTTTATCTAAAGTCAAGTTGAGATTTCTGTGTTTGTTTTCCATTCTCAAGCTTGAAAACTATTTGGGATCTTGGGAGAACCTACAGTATTATTTTTGTGCTTGAAGTAAACTAAAGTAAAACAAACTGTCTTGTTACCTGTGTTAATGTTTGAAAAATACTTAAAAATGCAACAGATACTGGAACCAATAGCATTTGTTGCATTTTGTAATGTTTCTTTCTATGTATTAGTCTCACTTTTTCTTAGTAACTTATAATCACCAATTAGTAAAGACCTGGAAACAAGGGTAAACTAGACTGAGGAAGTGCACTCAGTCAATAACAACTCAGTGGATGTTATTGATTCAAATAACATTAAGAATGCCAGAAAGCAGAATCATCCTAACAGAGGTCTAATTCTTCTTTTGTATATATAAAATCAAAGGTAGCAGCCATTTGCTGCTGTGTAATCCTTATTAGGGCTCAGTTTAGGGAAGACCAATGGAAATCAATGCAATGAGTGTACAATTGAATTTCTTCCATAGTGCTTTACATAAGTAATTATAACTGCTTGCCCTTAAAAAAGAAAGATATTCCTTGTAAATTGTTAATTTTATTCTTATACATTTGAACACATTAAGTATAGAAAAAACAATTGGAAAATCAAACTGACAATTAAATTAAAATGCATTTTTTTGTGCAATTCAGTGTAAAACAGATGAACATTTGTGAGGAAAAGACAAAACAAGGTTATGAACAAAACATAGTTTACCTACACTTCTGCTACCAGGAAGGTATCTCGGTTTCAGCATATCCTGGACACTTTATCTCTCCATCTATATTTAATAGTAATCCGTTAAGCCTAATTGACCATTTGAGTGAAATCAAACTTAATTGGTTTGAACTCACTCAACGGAAACTTGTGAAAACTGATACGCAGTTGGAAGATTAGGAGAGCTGCTTGTGCCATAAGGTTATTCATTGTCAAAACACACATGCCCAGTATATAGAACTCAGGTGTCATTGTAGACAACAAAGGAACCCTTACTGTAATTTTAGAGCTTTGTGTCCTTCATGTGTGAAGTGATCCAAGGATAGAGGTGAATTACTGATCATAATCAAAACTATCTCCATCATGTGCAGCTTTTTTTAGAAATGGACCAGCTTTTATTTAAAATGGTAAATTCAAAACATTGTCATTATTATTTAACTTATATATTATATTAACATTATTATGTTATATAACTGTTATTTTTAACTAGGAAGTTGCCTATTTCCAATAAGCCTGCTTCTTCAGTCTGTGGTCTTTGGAAAAAGAAGAATTAGATCTTTTAGCCATTTGCAAATCAATAAAATTGTGGAAATTTCCTATTTTCCTCCCGCTCATAGCAGATAGAATGCTGTACAGAGAAAATTAGCTATCCCAGATAGAACACTGCGCTTAGAATAGAATACATTACATTTTATTTCAATATAACGGAGCACCTCAAAATACTATAAAAGTGAGCAGATATAACTATTTGTCTTTTTGATGAAACAACTTGCTCAGATGACCAGACTGTGGTGTTTGTATGATTGCTAATTGCTTCTTTCACCATACCTCACTCTCCTTCCAGCAACGCTCCTTGATGCATGACAGTTCAGCGGCTCAGCGCTTCGTTGTGGTGACACTCGGTTGTATTTTTCTTTTGTTGTGTACGTTTGCCACCTTTTTTACTAGCACAGGACAAAGGCATTGCTACAGAAAATTAATTGCATCCTGTTTCAAAAACAATCCTAAAATAACTCCAGATCCATGTCATGTCATTTGCCTACCCAAGCAAGCAATGAGCACAAGACAAGGGTACACCAGTCCATCGCAGGGCCAGTGCAAGCCAGTCACACATGGGGACAATTTGGAGGCCACGGTAAAGGCAGAGGGGGTAAATTTGGCCCGGACACCGGGATAACCCCCTACACTATCCTGAAAAGCCTGGGGATCTTTAAGGACCACGGAGAGTCAGGACCTCGGTTTAACGTCTCATCCGAAAGACGGCATCCACTACAGTATAGTGTCCCCGCCACTATACCGGGGGCTTTATGACCCACACTAACACCACTTCCAGCAGCAACCTTAGCTTCCCAGGAGGTCTCCCATCCAGGTACATGTATGATTTTATTCTGAACAGTTTGAACATTTTTGAATGACAAATTTTAAAGTGACCCGGCTCAGAGCTCTCTGTGCATCCTAGCACAACTGCATTGTGTCTTCATTTCAGCTGCTCTTTCTGCTTGACAATGGAAGCTGCAGTATCCAGCCTTTTACTTCTACATGTTTCTGAAACTCAGCAGAAAACCACAGTTATCAAATGGTGTCACAGAACCATTGAAAAATAAACTGAATTCTGCATACTTCTTACAGTATTGTGAAGAAATTCCATCACATGCACTCAAACCTCAATCAAGTCACACACCTCTTGCCCTGTAATTTATATACAGTAAAATTCCTAATATTGCAATGGCCTTCAGAGAGAGAAAAGGCATCAAAAACTAATTAATTCCATATACATGTACCATTTTACAAACCGTAAATACAGTAACATAAAATTCTGATGTGGGAAAAAAAAACATTTAAAGCACGTGTGATGGAGCAGCTGGTGGCCTGGTGTCAAAACTGAAGGACAAAATTTCCCTCACCTTTCAATTAGCCAAATGTATTTCAAATCAGGCCATTTATGTTTTCAGTGAACCACTCTGAGTCAAGCAGGTTCAGACGTAGCTGGTGTCATCTCCTTCTTTCTGAGAACCATCCACGATGTAAAAATAGTTTTCAGAAATTTCCTGGTAGAGGGTGATGTACCTGGATGCTCTCTTGGTTCTTGGAAGAACAAACTTTTCTGTGAATTCAGTCTTGCTCAGGCTGCTCTTTCCCTGTGTGGCCAGCACACAGTTGATAAAAGTGAGAGCATATGTATAGCAGTTGTGCTCTGTTTCATTGTATCTGTAAATGATAAGGAAAAGTTATCAAAGTAAAAGAAACTTCTTACTTGATTTTATTTTGTATCTTTTTATGTACATTCTATAAAACTATTTTTGAAGTGTCTCATACACAACGTAAAGCTTAAACTTAACTCCTCACTATAATCTCAGTTTCTAAATTTTGCAAACCCTATGAAACAATATTTTGCCAAACAACACATTAACAGAAGTGAAGAGGAAAACAAACATTGAAACTTATGAAAACATGTAAAAGTTAGTCTTTGTTGAAATGACAAACATTCTGATATTCCATGTGTTGTGCTAAATGTTTCTTTGTCTAAATTAAACTGCAGTGAATCAGTCTTTCTGCATAAACTCCCATAGTCCAACTTTATTCATGTCACTTAGTATTTTGAAGTAGTGTGGATTTTTCATTAAAAATCTGTTTTTTTGAAAGAAATACCTTTGTGAATGCCACATCTCTGCGGAAGAGAACTGCTCCAGGTAGCAATCCCACTGATTTATCAAACTGTACATGTCAGGCTGGACCAGGGGAACACTGACAGACTGATCCCACCCCAGCTCATCTCTACAGATGCCAGTCTCATTGTAGTTATAAACTACACCTGCAAGGAACACACAGATCTTCATGCAGCCTCCGAGCTGTTGAGTGTTTTAAATGTTAGTAATACACGTGTTCATACACTGAGAACAGTACAGGTGGCTGAAAGTATCAATATAAAAATGTTAATATACTGATTTTTAAAAGGTAAACCCTCTAAATTGATAAATGTATTCCAATTGCATGAAATAAAGTAAGAATTAAAACATTTCTAATAATAAGGACACCATCTACTTTTCATAACTTAGCAAACTGTTAAGGACTCCATAAGATATAATGACCCATGGATGATTAGCATTTTTTGTACACATTATACAATAGATGAAGAGGTTCTGTTGTTTTGAATGCAAATCAAAAGTTAGGTTTCTGTGAGATTATGTAAGCGTTATTTAGGTAGTCATACAAACTGACTAGTAACCTTTTGTTTTCCATTTTTTATAAAAAAATGGGAACCTATTGTAGGCATGATTACTCCCCCTAATAATTTCATAACCAAATGTGACCTCATCCGCTTTCGAAAGCACTTGCACATCTTTTTATCTGCTGCTGCCTGCACGTAAATTATTTTCACACTGCCGTTGTCCCATTTCATACTCCTTTCCCACTACTGCGTCAACTACAGAACATACTAACCCACTGAACTTCTGCAAGTCTGAAACTGTTTCCTGTGATATTCCATCACTGTGGAATAAATTCAATAATTGTGGTGCATTCAAAATACACTGTACAGTACCTTTAGTGTTGGTGATTCCAACGTGAAGATCTGATCTTCCGTCATACTCTCTGTGGAAGTAAGAAACTTTGAACAAAACATCGTAGAAATAACTACACGTTGTGAAAATTGACAACTCACTCAAAGCCAGCTATGTTGCTTTCTGCTACAACTTTTCACCATTCCTCATACATCTCAATTTGAGAGGAACAACTGATTTTTTCACGTTGTTTTTTTTTTCATTTGAATCTTCAAAAACGTGATCTGAACAGCTCAAAGTGTACCTTACGTGACCACAATATGTACTGTTACAGTACTAATAGCAAATCCGTCAAAGTTGCCAGTCAAATCCAAATTACTCTATTGTCCCTTGACTAGTGTTTTTTTTCTTCCCTCTACACGTTCATCCATTTAGAAGGGTATTTTATTGTAAATACAAAATGCAGATGTACTGGAATTCAACTGGTGGACTTGATAATGACTAAATTATTTCTACAACACATTACCGTCCCATTTGACAAAAACTACAGGTTATTTTGATTAATTTCAAACGACGTGACCCTGGCATTCGGTACAGTAGACGTCTGAATCTGCTGCAGAACAACTTTCGAACAGGGTTCTACAAAATGTTGGGGGAAAAAATCTTGAACAGAAAAATCTGAAACGTCCTGGCTCTCTCTGAGAAATCACAACTGATGTCTTCAACTCGAAGGCGATAGGACGTGGACTGTTCTTGCCGATGTTCAACGAAGCAATTAACGGAGTATTGTTCATTTAATAGAAACTGCTTTTTTGTTGTTGTTTACTAAGGAGTTAATTGCGGCATACAGTGCCTTTGAACAGAACATTCAGTTCCTGAAATAGAGGTTGTGCTCATTTTCCCTTTTCCCTGACACACGCCTGTGAGTGAATCACGGTCGACAGAAAACAAAACAAAATCTGCCGCACCGCTAAAGCGATCTCACCTGAGAAATTCCCCTGTCGTGGGCTTGACGAGGAACGAGCACTTGGCTCTCTGTCCGCCCGCGAAGGGACTAGGGATGCTAACCGGTGCCTCTTCAAACCGCCGGCAGCTCAGACTTTCGCCGCACTCGGGGCAGTTCTCTGGGACGAAAAAACAGTAAATGTCCTTGTCACAGTGGTGGAATTTGATAACTGCCTTCTCCATTTGGAGCAGCCGCGGACACACTGAGGCAAAACCGAGTGTCAGGCAGTGACAAAGTAACAGATCGCACCTTAGAGATCAGAGAGCAGGTCCTTCCTACGGCTGTGTGATGTCACTTCATTGACGCGATGACTGGCTGCACGCAAACCTTTAATTACATAGCGGGTGTGTTTTTTCTCTCTCTCTGTGGTTATAAGAGACGGTGAAATTGCATGGAGTGTGTTCGACACAAAACAGTGTTTTACCGGACCGTTTTAATTATGGCTTATTCTAACGAAGCGTCTGTAGATACGAGTGCGGTGGGGGTGACTGTAGTGTAATGTTGTAGTGTGCGTTAAATCGCGTTAGCAAAGTCCTGTGACGGGTACATAATTCCACTGTTAGGCCACTTTCATAAACGACAGTTGCTGTAGATTACACATTTATTTTTCCATGACTATTATTTCCCACTTAAAAGTCAAACAGGCTGTTTGTTTTTTTAAGATCGGAACCCTTGGTTGCAGTTCCTTGTTCCGGGGGGATGTAATTGAAGCGTGCACCCAAAGTATCTGGAGGAGGTACAATTCTGTAACCCTTATGGAAGACAGAACATGACTACTAAGCAAGTCACCTGCAGGTAAAAATTGCTGTTTTTCTTTGTTTTAGATATACATTTTACACGTCCATATTTAAAAAGAGTTTAGCTCTCATATTCTGAAAATGACATGCTTGAGAGCAGAGTTCTAAAGTGACGTTATGGCGTGTCGTTTACTTGACCATCAATAATTTAAGCACTGTAACGTTATACGTTTTCTAATGGAAAAGGAGAATCAAATCACTATCGTTGATAGTGGTTGACAGTGTCTTCATTATGATTTTTTTTTCATCCAATTTGATCAGGCAATCTAAAATGAGTAAGGAGACCTTCTGAAACAAGTAGAATGAGTAGACACTATGGAAGAGTTACAGTGGCTTTTTGGGCTGTTTTATTACCTGTTAAGTGTTGTTACCTTAACAATGTCAGAATTTGCTTTTAGATCTGTGAAATACTTAAGCTTTAAGCTCGAGGATCAGAAGCGAGGAGCTACTGTTGTTGTACACTACAGGTCCATTGAAATTGTTTTCAGACACTGCTGTGTTTGTCAGTGCTCTCCGTGACGTCGTTTGCAAACGAGAATTTATTCTCAGCTGTTTTCTCTGGTTAAATGAAGAATAGAAAAAGAAATACACCTCTTCAAATCGTTTAACCTAGGTAATCAGTTCTAATTCTGTAAAGCATTAAAATCAAAGGTCAGACTTTCTCTGACCAGTTTTATCAACCGGTCGTTTTTTGTAAAAAGTGGGTTTTTCTTATTGTGGGCAAAATGTTTTTTTTTTATGATCTTTTCTTCCAGTACTCTACCAAGACGTGCACAATAGCGGTAGAAGTAACCCGATAACGACAACAATACATTAAGGGTTCTTCCTGGTCATCAGAGATCACACCATTAACGGTGGTGCATTTTAGAGTAGGATATAACCCCACTAAGAAAGTAATCCTGATTGAGAATAAAACACTTCCCGTGATCTGTAAATCGATGCTTTCTCCAAAAACAAATGGATGTAAAAAATTAATGGTCTTGCGGAGGGAGATATTTTAAATGACATTTGTTCCCCAGAAATGTGCAATGTGTGTTCATGTGGGATGCATTATGTGGAATGCATGTGCTTTTATTAAAGCGTTCAAAAATCTAACTTTCCGCTCCTCGTACAGCTCATCATGACTGCTGTTTGTCTCCGTTGTAGGTATTTCTTGCATGGCGTTTGCCGCGAGGGGACCCGATGTATGTTTTCGCACGATTTGACTACAAGCAAACCCTCGACGATCTGCAAGTTTTACCAAAAAGGGCAGTGTGCATACGGAGATCGCTGCAGGTAGAAAGTTCTTGTCAGTAACCCTGTCAGTTTTTTTTTAACAATCATTCGATCCCTTTAAAGTAATTCTGAAACACAAGAGGCCTACAGAATTCATTGACTTCGAATAACTGTCATTATAACTATGCCAATACGAGCAATAATATTCAGCGAGATGACAAATCTGACGAAAGAGAACGTGTGCTAAAATGACTCTTCACACCAGAGGGCGCTAGCATCACTGAAATGATGCGTTACACGCCATGAATTAATCGCGTACACTTAGGTCGACAATGGTGATGTTTTACTATTGGTGCTCACAGGACTATTCTGTGAGGTCCCGCCATCATGTGCCAAATGTCTTAGCGTTGCGGTGCATGTAGTGCAATATTCTAAGATGTCATATTTGTCTTGTCAAGGGGAACACTTGTTTTTGTAGAGAGAAAAGCTTCCTATGGCAAGTGGTAAGCAGCACATAGGAGAAACCCTCTAGCAATTGGATGTTTTTACCCCCCCAATAGACCTGAGATCTTATTGCCGTTCGATAAAATGTATTGAATGATTTTTTTCTAGGTTATAGCTGTACCAGATTTCCCCTCAGTGCCATTCTGGACGTTCGTATATTCCGACTTGCTAAGGCATGGGAAGAAAGGAGCAATAAAATAGAATGAAAAGAAGAGCATTCAGCTTGTTTGAATCGATTAACTTTTTAATCATCCGCTAATGTAAATGTAGATTTAAGTTGACGACGATTATTTTTCTGCGTTTTTATCACAACCTTGAGTCATGTGTTTTTTTATTTGCAGTTTGCAGATAAATATTGTGTTTGCTATTAAAATGTCTTTCTAAAGATAATTTGTTTGTTTTTTTAATCTGTGATTTTTAATTCTTAAAAAAAGCTGTCGGTAGTTCATCCTGATTTTTTCTTCAGAGTTTTAAATGGTGATGCCAATCAATTTCTTTCGGAAGACAAGTCCGTTTAATAAACATTTGCCTCCTATCATCTTGACCCCTTTATAGATTTCCAAAAATAGATAAAGAATTTTGGTAAGCAAGGCTTCAGAGTTTATTTAATTCCAGTATGATTTTTCAAATGATCCCTTCTCATATTATATGCCATAAAATTAGAAGATGAGTTGTTTTTAGCCCCACGACTAAAATATATAGGTTAAGAATCTTTAAAAGGCAGTGATACTGCTACTACCAACCATCAGTATAAGATCAATAGTGTGTGGCTTTCCTGTAATGCTAGCTTACACCGATGTGATATTATTCACATTTTCCGTTTTGAACACTCATTCCATCCTAAATTTATGTATGTTTTAGAAAATCGTCTGACAAACAGAAAAGAAATCGTGACGATCTTCGTTTTATTATCGTTTAGCGTTCAGTGTATTGTCACACAGTCCAAGAAAATATGAACAAAGAAATAGAATAGGCTGGCTTTAACTCACCCTGTTCGCTTGGTTGCTAGTAATTGAGAATTTGATCGATCCATCTCTTTAATGACCCTGTGGTGTCTACCTTAATACAGTGATGTGGCCAAGGATCTGGTTCCAAGTTATTGCAGTATTCTGTGTCAGGATGACTCCTGATGTTCATCTCGAACGCTCCCTAAGATTGTTTAACAGTGCTTTTAAAACCTTTCCAAAGCAACACATTCTTCTTATTGCATGTTGTGTGTTTTGTAGGTATGATCATATTAAGACAGCTGCTGGAAGGGGGGCAGGTGCCCCCGGAGATCTCACCGAGAAGAGCTGCAGTGGTCTGGCTGCAGTTGCAGGAGCCATCCCCCCAGCAGGCTCTGGGAGACGTGGGAAAAGATCCTTAGTCTTGAGAGACAGAGGTAACACATCTCTTGCAGGAGCTTTTGGCTTCAGAGCAGCCTGGACTGATACGAGTGTGCGTGCACGCACATTTGTTTAAAGTTGTACTTTTGTTTCGTCATCCGACGGCCAGCCAGCCCCTCTTGTCTTGCAGAGTAATCTTTGAATTTTGGGAGAGGTGTTAAAGAAACAGAGGGCCAGCAATTTTATCACACAAGTCTAGTGTCACACTTCTTCCCTAAAGGGTGAGCCCGCCAGCTAGTTTTAACGAATTGTTCTGGTTTTGGTATATGTGAGTAACATATTGCAGCTGGTGTGTTTATGTTTCTATTTGGTGGCTGTTTAGACAGTCTCAAAGTGGTTTCACTCTGGAATTTACGGTGGCTATAAAGGAGAAAAAATCGTTAAGCTTTTTTGGTCCCTTAACCTCCTCAGCAGTTTGTTGTAATTGACCCTTTTCTGGTAAGCAGTGGTTATGCACTGCAAACTGACGAATCAAAAAAATAAAAAAATCCTGGTTCACCCCTGACCAAGACTGAATTATTATTACTACTCGATACCATTTTTTGTACTCTTAGGAGCATAAGCTACCCTGTCTTATATATGGTAAATGTATATCAAGTTTAAGGCATTTTCTGCATTTGTTGAAATCTGTAGTTTTATCAGTTGTAAAAATGAGTTTGTTTCTAATTCCTTTAATGGTTTAATATCTGACACTAGGCATCATAACGTCATTTGAATCTGAAGCACTGTGCCTGAGACATACTGTAGTTTTCAGCTATTTTTAAAGTGGTCTGTTTGAAGATAAGGGTTCCTGTATGAATTAAAAAATATTTTTAGGTTTTCTTTTATTGCTACAATATGGATGGTTGATATACAACATGTGCGATGGTCCTCACGTCATTTTATGACCTCGGATTTCATTAAAAGAATGTATTTCTTAAATTCATTTCTTATGTTAGTGTTTTTCTCATTGTTAGGTGTTTAGCAGTGATATTTATGTCACATGTGTGTAAATGTCAAGGTAAACTAAATGACCTATGAGTATATGGAATTTTGTGTAAGCTTTGATATTACTTGACACTCAAGTTTATCCCAGTCTATGTTCACTCACACACCCAAATAATGGGTTTTTATGAGGTCTTGTTAATCTGAAAGTGTGCGTTTCCTTCAGCTCTTTGCAGCACTTCAGAGGTAAGGATGCCACAGCACAGATCTGACGCCTCAGACAGCTCCAAGTTGGACTGCTGGGGTCACAGCGATGAGGCCGTCAACCCCAAACCTCATTCATATCTAGAGGCTATCCAAAGTGGGCTGGAGAGTTCAGCATCTGGGAGCTCGGTTACTGATTCACAACAGCTGTGCCCTTATGCAGCTGCTGGTCAGTGTCACTATGGCAACAGTTGCACGTATCTCCATGGTGATGTTTGTGACATATGTGGGCTTCAGGTGCTGCATCCCATGGACTCTGAACAGAGGAAAGCACATGAGAAGGTAAGGATGCACAACCAAGAGAGCCCCTGGCAATCTCAGATGGCTCCACTTTTGTAGTTTTCATCCAGTATTAAAACAGCCAGCCTTCAGTGATTGTCTTAATTCGGTATTGTTTAGGTTTGCCATTTCCAAATGCACAATCACAGATTAAATCTTGCAGTTTGTGAATAGCTTTACTCTAATGCTGCCTAGGGTCTGTCTGTTAAATGGATGTGATCATTTCATAAATATTTTGATTCCATTGTAACAAAAAAGAAAATGGTTATTAATCTGAAAACCACCCCTTTTTGTAAAGTAATTTTAGATTAATATTTACATGTATTAATAATTGATGCCCCATTTAATTATACAATATATTCTTTCCCATATATATATACCCTCTGTATAATGTTGCGGTTGTTGCTGACAGTTCTAAAGGAAATAACTGTCAAATGCAATTCAAAACAATTTATTTAGTTTTGCTACATTTTTTATTCATATCTGAGCAGTGTTGCAAATTAATTTACTTTGGTTTCTTGGTCAGTTCTTCCTGAGGGTGAATTTGCTTTACTAAAAGCCTGGAGCATAAAAAGGCACTAGTCTCTGCTCCTCGAAATGTGTGTTCTCTCTCCACAAGCTGTGGAAGTACCATGTTTGTGGCCAATCAAGAAACGAAAGGAACCCAGCAGAAGCCCCCGGAAATAGAATTTAAACAGAAAATTGCAAAACCATAATAGCTGCTATTCAAATGAATAACATTTATCGATTGTCTGTTGTTAAAACCTCTCCCTAACATTGGCAAAAATAAGCAGGTTGTGTTAGTGGCCCCTCGGGCTGCTGTTTGTGTCTCTGAGGGCTGTGTATATATGTACAGTTTGTAAAGGTTTATTCCATGCTGAAGAAAGAGGCACAATGTTTCGAATTAAAACGCAAGTAATTAAAACTATTGAACTCTACTGAAAACAAATTAAAAATTACTTCAAAGTTAAATACGGATTCTTCTTGTTATTGGTATAATTAGGTCATATATTAATTAACCTGGAATAAACCTTTACCTGTTCCTTTGCAGCGTAGTACCTTCTTGAACTTCTCTGTGTCCAGTTTGCCTGCTGCTGTTCCAGAGCAATGGGAGAGAAACCTGAAGGAGAGCGATGTGCAGATGCACATGATTAGGGCCTAGACAAAGTGCACGTTGGACCTAATCGGGACTTAAAAAAGGCCTGCTTCTTGCTATGACTTGAAAAAAAGCACACTAGGTAACTACGCCTACGTATAGAGTATGTTTTTCACTTTTGTTTTTTTCCCCCCAGCTGTGCATGATGGCGTTTGAGGTGGATATGGAGCGGGCTTTTGCGGCTCAGTTCAGCCAGGACAAGGTGTGCAGTATCTGTATGGAGGTGGTGTACGAGAAGGCGGTGCCCTCGGAGAAACGCTTCGGGATCCTTTCCAGTTGCAATCACACCTACTGTCTGAGCTGCATCAGGCAGTGGCGCTGTGCCAAGCAGTTCGAGAACAAGATCATCAAGTGAGTGCAGAGCAACCTATCGTGTAACGCGGGTCAGGCCGGAGAATCCTGCGCTCTGCAGTGGCGTTCGAGGCCCCTGCATGTAGAGCTCCTCTTCAATGTGAGCACAGATGGATAGAAGCTGGGGGGTGGATTAGTTAGTCGAGTTAAATAACATTGCTCGATAGTCTCTCCCTGTAAGACAAACTCTAAAAATTGAATTGTAGACTCCGAATTAAACATCCAGCCATTTCTCCATTTTCTAATTCCCAATACAGGGTAGCAAATAACAGGTGCAAGGCAGGGTACATCCTGGGTGGGATGCCAGTCCATCACGGGGCACAAACAGACACACACCAGGGCCAGTTTTTCCAGAAGCTAGTTAACTTTATCTTTTAGTTATCTTTGGAGTGTGGGAGGAAACCGGAGGACACAGAGGAGATGGCCAAATTTCCCACCGGCCTTTATCAATCATGGCCTCCTAACAATCCCCCTCTATTAATTGGCTTCATTACTCTGCTCTCCTCCCCACTGATCGCTGATGTGTGGTGAGCGTTCTGGCGCAATATGGCTGCCGTCGCATCATCCAGGTGGATGCTGCACATTTGTGGTGGTGGAGGGGAGTCCCCATTACCTGTAAAGCGCTTTGAGTGGAGTGTCCAGAAAAAGCGCTATATAAGTATAAGCAATTATTATTATTATTATTATTATTATTATTATTATTATTATTATTATTATTATTATTATTATTATTATTATTACACGAGAAGGTGCAGTACGTACAAACACCACTCAGATGGCATCCCAGGTCCGAAATTGTACCCAGCCCCCTAACACCACTGTGCCACCGCAGTTTTAAACATAGATAACAAAAAAAGCATAGTACAAATGGTATTTTGCATTTTTGCTATATAGTTTTGTTCAGAAATGTTCACAACTGATACAACAACATGATAGGTAGAAAACCTTTTTGGTGTACACAGGATTGCTCAAACAAAGTGATATACGTCAGTTTTACATCCGTCTCAGAAATGATTAAAAAGCGGATGTCGCATCACAGGTTTTGTGAAACAGACATTGCTTCCCCCTTGCAATTCATGCACCCCCTTGCCATTTTGAATTAACCCTGAAAATACAATTAAAGAGGACAGAGATTTCCCGTAAGATCATAAGATGGAGAAGGAAATTATATATATTCAGTGTATATATAATGAAGTAGTTCAAGTAGGTAGCTGCGTCAGCATGCGTAGGCTGCCATAGAACAAGTAAGGGCTTAATTCATGCTGAAAAGAGAAGAAAAGATTATATAATAGTTGGGAAATGCAACTAGAACAGAGAGACTCCGAGAGCTATGATTTAGTTTTGTGAGCCTTCATCAATTCATATCTCATGGAACCGGTTCTGTCAAGAACAGTGGATTTGACTCTGAAGGATACAGTTTCTTTTCTTGTTCTGTACTGTTCACTGAAAGGCATTTTTCTTCCTGGTTTTGTGGCAGGTCATGCCCAGAATGCCGTGTGGTGTCGGAGTTTGTTATTCCTAGCTCGTACTGGGTGGAAGACCAGGATGAGAAGAACAGGCTTATTGAAGAGTTCAAAGCTGGAGTGAGGTCAGAGAAGTATCTTGCATTACTTGAAAGACAAAATTTCAATTTGGTTACATAACTTCATCGTGTTGCATTATGAAACATTTGACTGTCCTGTGCGTCGAAGTCATTTTTATTCTTTCTGTAGTGTCCAGTGAGCACCGTGTGGCCTTTGCAAACAGATCTGTTGCAGTTATAATTGATTTTAGCCTTCCACTATCCCATTATATGCTTTTGTTTTGAGCACTCCATAATCCATCACAGGTGCCACTTGAATTTTCAGCAAGGTGCTGGCTAAAGAAAAGAGCACCATCTAGTGGGAGAATTGCCACATCGGCACTGACCTACTTACAAAGTTTTGGATTTCAAACAATTTAAACATTTTTGATCTCTCTTGCAGATAATAGTGTAACATTCAGCATGCGTGCTCTTCACCAGATGGTTTAGTTAGTTTCAAAAGCCGTGACTGCAAAGAAAGTTTTAGATGTC
Source organism: Lepisosteus oculatus (assembly GCF_040954835.1). Lineage (NCBI taxonomy): Eukaryota > Metazoa > Chordata > Actinopteri > Semionotiformes > Lepisosteidae > Lepisosteus > Lepisosteus oculatus. The sequence goes on from NC_090699.1 coordinate 62,282,852, forward strand.
GGTCAATTAAGAACAAATAACTTCTGTGTATTGGAAAATTGTGTTTGGAAGGAGAGTTATTTGTTGTTTCAGCACTCTTTTTTTTTTCTGTGTGCAATGTGTGATTCTCCTCCATTATTATAATCTGTGAAAAAACGTGGAAATTCAGGATTTGATGATGGCGTGTTTAAAGGCATGTATTGGTCATGGAAATATTGCGCGGTATTCTAAGGTGTGCTGAAGGTTAACGTTTCCATTAACCTTGCCTAAACAGAAATAGAAATACAAAGGTCAGTGTGGAGATCTTGGCAGCGCTTCTCCAGTTTAGATGTCAGCCACACTTTTTTTTTTTTTGTAGCTCCTGCTTGGAAGATACTTGGTTTTGTTGACACAGAGGGGAAAATCCCTTTTCATCTTAAAATGAAGCGCGCCGGCTCGATCTGAGCTGTACACTACAAAAATGTTTTGATATTTAAGATTGTTTCCTTAGTACAAGGAATGACATCTGAAAGAAATTTGCACCTATGGAATGAATTTTTGCATGTGCCAGAGTGTGATATAAGAATAGATTTCCATGGTTGTTTGTTTTCCATTCTGTCTGATGTGTGTTTTCAGCTGTGTGAGGTTTAGCAAGGGAGCAAACCTTTCGTAAAAGTTGTTGCTAAAAGCTTGTGTTTAACTGGAAATACCTTGTTTTGTCCGTCACATACACGTAAAGCTTTTTGTTTAATGACATAAGTATCCTGCTGGTATTATATGAAAAACAGATGAGTTTTAAATAGCAAGCAAGTTCTATTTATAGGGCTGAAGCAAATCTAGTTTATGGCTTGTATCAAAGATGAAGTGAAGCCAATTTTATTTCTAGAGTTATAACCATTCACAGTCAGATCTGTACTGCATGTAGTCAAGGTGCTCTTGAAAACCTAGCAGTATTATAAGCTGTAGTCAGCATTTAACATCTTCTCAATATACCTGCTAAAACAGATTTGAATGTAGACAATATGACTCTTTGATTTGTTCATATTGTATTCAGTAATCTGACTGTCCATAACATCCCTGAATTTACCGTTACTAAAGAAACATTTGAAATTCAAAATGGAAGTTCTGCTGTAGAATAGATTTAACAAATGCATTAATTCAGTTTGTTCATTTCTAAAAGCTAAATCTTTGAGAGCTTGGACGGGTTAAAAATATTTCCATATGAATGATTCTGGCTGAGAAAAGTTGATCAAACGTAACTTTGTTTCAGTTTAAGTACAGCTGATTCACAAAGGGAAGCTTGTGATTTGACAAATCTACAGTCATTGTAATGTAGCCAAATTTTGTAAGAATGTGTGCTTTGTTACGTTAATTATAATTTGAAAAGTTATTTTACAGGAATGGTATGACAGTTCTACAAGCCTGTGAGCTAATTGTAAGGGTTAAGATGAATTGTTTGCAACAAAACTTTTCAGCTTGTTAAACCCTGCAGCGCTGTCTCCTTCATCTGTCACACTGACCTCATTTGTTTTTGTTTCATAGCCAAAGTTTTTTTTTTTATTTTCATTGTGCACTCCTGCATATCAGGATTTTTGTCTGAGAAAACAAAGGTATTGTGCTGGGTCAAACAGGAGTAGTATTAATTGCAGCATCAAATAATTTTCAAAACGGGTTTAGAAGCTTCCAATGAGTGTGTTAAAGGCCTGTTTGTTTATTTTTGGAGACTTCTATCTTGCCTAACTCGAGAATTAGTGTGAATTGTGTTGGAAATCGAAATGTCTAAGGAAGTAGTAAAGAATTGCAAAAATGAGTCATTGCATGTCATGTTCAATTTGTGGTGTATTAAAGCTGTTTAGCTTAAACATTTGTCTGCGTATTACTGACTTTAGTTCCTCAATCACGTCAATCTAATGGAAGCCAGAACTGAATGTATAGTTTTGGGAAAGGAATAAAACCGAACACTCGACGAGAAAGATTAGTCATTTTTTATTTTAGTGATACTAACTCCTTGATTCTGAAAATGTTTCATCAGATGTAAAACGTGTACAATGTTGTATATGAGGCCCTGCATCTCAGCTTCCTTTGTTTGCTAATGCACTTCTTGTTTTACTCTTGGAAATGAGTGAAATGAAGGCATGAGCCTTTCCAGACATCACCTCGAACTTGTGTTGGATGCAGACGGAAACCAGCCGTGCTGCCGAAAGTTGGAAGCCCTATCGGTTAGCAGGCAATGCGTCGTCACCAATGTCTTCCATTTTAACATCACTTTGCCCTCCATCTCTTTCAGCAAAAAGCCTTGTAAATACTTTGAGCAGGGAAGAGGGACTTGTCCATTTGGTGGGAAGTGCCTTTACATGCACGCATACCCGGATGGCACACGTGCTGAGCCTGACAAGCCCCGCAAGCAGCTGAGCTCCGAGGGCAACGTTCGGGTAAGATCGCCCTCGCCTCCCCCACTTCTGTACGCACCATGTTCCTCGTTTCGCGGATCAGTTTCTTGAGCTTGTCGATGTGCGGTAGGACATTCCCTTAAACCCTGGAGTGCTTGTCTCAGAAACCAGAGAAGGCTCGAGAGCAGCGATATCTTTTCTATAATGAGATGACCAAAATTGTATACAGTATTCTAAAATAGGCCTTACTATTGCGTTATGCAATTTTAACATTGATTTTAATTCTATATTTTAATTGATTCCCTACATTATCTAGAAGGTGTACTTCATGTCAGCATAAACTCCCAAGTCTTTTTCCATAAGTAACTGTTCTAAGAGAAGCACTGGTCCTAGTACAGACCCTTGTGGTACTCCACTAATTACACCGCCCCAGGTTGAGAATTCCCCCCTTATCCAAACACCTTCGAATGCTTACTGCCTGTATAAGGAACATCACCAAAATCGAAGTACACTGTATCATATTGTCTGTGTGTATCCATTTAATGTTGCTTCTTCAAAGCACTCTTAACAAGTTGGTTAGTCAAGACCTACCTTATCTAAATCCATGCTGGCTATTTTTTCAAGCGTATGATTTACATATAGGTGATCCTATGTTTTTTTTATCTGAAGTTAATTTGCAAAATTAGGGATAACTAAGGTCTCACTTCCATCTCCAACACAAACACAGAATCCAAAAGCAATTCGTTATACTTTCATATTAGCTAATGGATCCTTTAATATGGATAGAAGGATGCCACCGTGTAGGTCACATCTGGGCATGTGAAGTTAGCTCGAAAGCAGTTTTGTTAGGGCGGGTGCGTGCACTCATTTCAGTTTCACCGTCTTTCCGAAATGCTCAAGACCCGTGCGCGTCCGGCTGTGTCAGACCCCCTTCTCCTCTGCTGCCCCGCAGTTTCTCAACGCCGTGCGGCTGTGGGATTTCATCGAGGAGCGGGAGCAGCGGGGGGCGAGGCAGCCCGACGACGAGGCGGTGGCGGAGCTGGGGGAGCTCTTCCTCCAGCTGTCTGGGGCCGACGGGGAGGGCGGCGCCCCCGCCTCGCAGTGAGGGCCGGCCCGGCTCCACTCCCAACAGCCCCGGCGCTCTGCTCAGTGGACTGGAGGAGGGAGCTCCCTGGCTAACAGCTGTCAGACCCGTCTTCGTGTTTCCCCCCCCCCCCGCAGTGGTGGTTTACTTCAGGCCACAACAACATATCAAAATTCGGCCTCAACTTGGGGGCAATAAAATGTATTCTCCTGGGAGCCAGCAGGTGGCTGGGAGTTATCGTGTACGGTATTTTTTTAAGTCTGGTGCTTCATGGTGAAAGGAAACCGGTAACATTTTCAGAAACTTTGCAAGTAAAAATCTGCTATATTTTCTTGAGATGCTTAATACTATTTGCCAGATTTAAATAATTTATAACGAACCTACCAGGTCCTCTGTGTTCTGTGTTGGAGCAGTGGAAGCAGCACAATGGGGTAATTTCGTATGTACAGTAGCAATTTAAAAATGTAAATGGGTGGCTTGTAGAAATAAAATTTACTGCACAGAAATCACTTTTTTTTTTAAGTGGCGGCCAACTTGAATGCATTGATCACAATAATTAAGGGTTGATTACTGCTTCCAGATTGTCCTCCATGTGAACTGTAAATTGACTGAGTTCATTATAAAACAGGTAAGAATTGTCTTTAATGTAGAAACAGTCCTGTAGGAGTAAGAATCACTCTAGATTGTTATATAAGCACAGGGGAACAAAATTTTTTATAGCAACATGAGTCTCTCTTTGCTTAGAGCAAATATAGTATGTGAATTTGTATGTTAGGCATACTATCATTTGGCTTTTAAAGTTTGTTTAGAGCCTACTATAGAAATGCCAGTGTTGCAAAGTTTACTCATTTGACTTCACCACCAAACACAGGCAATTATTAAATAAGGTAGGGTCAGCTTGACAGGGTGAAGAAGTACTGAAACACACCTTCAATCCTGGATCTGTTTTAGTTATTAGGATTCCTGCATGCTCCTGGGCCTGCAGTCTGGAAACCATGTCCTCAATCGCAGAACAGATGAATACCACCTGGAATATCTCAGCAGAATGAAAATTCCAGTCTGTCATTGGAGCAGGGTCTCGTTATTTCAGGATGTAGGTTATAGCTTGTGTGAAATGGTTTCTGCATTATCAAAGAAGTTGCACAGTCATCTTTCACCCCCAGCAGAACAACCCAACCTCCAAGCATAAGATGCTGGCCCACCAACTAACAAGAGGGAGGTTCAAAGGAGAACTAGTGACATTACAAAAGGCGGTGGGGAATTTAATATCTTGCAGAAATATTTCTTGGCTTAAGTACCCTGGGACTGGTCACTAGAAACATAAGGAAAAGGAAAGTCTGATCAAGGAAAAGGAGGCTCTCAGCTTGATTGGAAGGGGCTTTTTCAAGATCTGTTCAATACTGAATCCACTGCTAACAATTGGATATTCAATATTCCTAAATAAAAACCATCCTGACTCCAATCACGGAATAATGTGCATTGAAGCTGCAGTAGGTGCCTTGACAGAAAATGGAAAGAGAATGAACAGATTTAATGAGGTATCTCAGCAAATGGTACTTGGCTTTAATATTGAGGATAACAAAATTCTCCAACAGCAAGCTAAAAATCCATGCCATCGATTCAGATTCCTGATGAGCATGGGCATAGAAGCTATAATCAGTTTCATCAGGTTATACATTTCATCCTGGTGTCAGCTTCCTGGCTCTCAAAGACAATTACCTCTTCTCAGCTACCAAAAGAAGCATTTCAAAGCCACGGTAAAAGATGAAGAAATACAACTATGATCTCAGCAAATTATGAATTACGGCTTTTTCCCCCAACCAGATGAAAGAAGAACATCTGGAAAGGAGTCTGCCCCTTTTCCACCATGAAGTGTTAAAACAATGAAGCAGAAAGGGGCGATGAAGATGGCTCACCATTAAAAGATTAGGCACTACGAGACCCATTGTCCTCCCAGGCAAATGTTCAACTTTATTGAAATTGAAGACCCCATAATTGCCTTATTGGTCACCTCAGTTTTATACATGACAATGATGTCTTGAGTGCAAGGGATAGGTAAAGAAGGTATGAGTAACCACCTATGAAAAGATGTCATTTTTGTAGAATTAGGGGAGAGCTGTGTGTTCAGAAGACTCCAGCTGTGAGCACAGAGACCGAGCTCTGGCTGATTAATCGCCCACTACCCTTGGCTGGACACCTTAAGGTTTCACAGTCCCACTCACAGTTGGCTAGTGACGTCATCCCAACACGAACCTGGAATTATTGAACTCAACTTGCTCTTAGGTGAACACCTACTGTATACTGGTTGAGGTATAAGACATTTTGTCATCACAGTAACACACACAAAAACTATTTAACTTAATTTTATTAAAATACACTGGATAAACAATATTCTTGTTTACAATAAAAAGTTTATCCTCTTTAAGAAGCAACAGAAGACCGAAAACAAATTAAAATCCCAAATCATTTGAAGACACTAAAAACAGTCATATCATATCCTCTCACAGTTTTCCCATGACAGTGTACCCCTAGACAGACAGCACTGAGTATGACTTTAAACAGCTCTAGAAGCAAAATCATTACAAATACAATTTTGAGCCAACGCCATAAAATATTCATTTTGTTTATAACGAGGGGCCAGGAAAATACAGTAACCGTTTCCCTAATTTTACCTATGTAGTAAAGATCATACCATAAAACAGGTCCGAAAGTATTTTAGTAAATTGGGAAATGCAGCATGTTATGCTAGTTCTCATATAAGAGAGTGCTAAAAATACAACTCGTCCACTGAAGGGATTTTATGTACTGTTTCATCAAGTCTATGCACAATCTAATTCAAGTGGGAAAAAGCACTAAAATAAGTTAATGATCCCTGGAACATCTATGTCAACAAAAAAGCTTATTAAAATCCAACTGAAGGGGGTGGGGGGGTCAATTTAAATCCTTCAGCACAATTATGAAACAGACTTAAGAGTTTTAGTTTTTCTTCTTTCCACTGCTTGAAACTCTTCACTAGCCGTCTTCACCTTGTAGTCTGGCTATCCATATGTAAGTGATGTAAACTTGGGAGAACAAAAAGCTGTATTTTCTTCATAGTAATCCACAGCCCCTTCTTTCCTACAGTTCTCAACATTGGCTCTGGATTGCTGTCCATGGGTACGATGAATATATACGTATGTGTTTGTAAACACACACTATGCATTGCACTGGGTTTTTTTTTTCAGCTTAATGTATTTGGCTTGGGCTGGAGAAGAAGGTTGTGCTAGAAAACCGGCAGCTTCATGGAGGTCAAAGTGCATGAGTTAATGTCCTCTGTGTGCGAAGCTCGATGAAGGGACGGTTCGGAGGCACTGCGGTTGATTTTGGGGAGCGAGTGCTGCAGCAGCTCTATAGATGACAAAATCTGAAATACAGAACACAGGATGCCCTGTCTTAGGTCTCTTGGTTTCAGTCGACATGGGATCATAGCGAATAAGGTCAGCACCTTCCTCAATACTAAAAAATCTCAAATTAAAAAAAGTTCATTGGGCTAGATAGTAACAGATTTTATATGTCACAAATGTTATGTCCACATACTAGCTTGAACAGCAGGTAAATGCTAAACATTTAGAATTTTTGCTTAAAGAACTATATTGGATCCATTGCCTGTTAAAGACATTATGTAATATTTGTTTAAAATGAAGTACAGCTGTACAAAATGTTGCTCTGCTATGTTAAAATTACTAACGGAACTTTAGCAAGTGATATTTCTCGATAATGTTTTAAACTACAATCCTGCACTGACGGTAGGTTTTTTTTGTCTCCCCCATTAAATCACCCTACCTGAGGGAAGAGAGGCCTTTCATCTTTTGACTTTTTGATGCAGTCTGCTACAAGCCTCTTCATGGCTTTAGGACAGCTTTTGTACAGCTTGCTGAGATCTGGAGATAAATACCCTCTCCCAACCATGTAAATGATCTAGGAGCAAACAAAGTCAAGAGTCAAGAGTTTTGAAAAGCAAGTAGAAAAAGTCTACTTGGCTTACTGTGTACGTGTCAATAAAGTAAATATATGGCAGTAGCCTTTTTAGGAAAAAAAAAGACCTCTTGAGATCAGAAGAAACATGAACCTGAATTTGAAGACAGCAATGCCCTGGCACCATTCCATCATTCGAGATGACGACAGCAGAAAGGAATGGGCCTTGAGCCAGATATTTATAAAAATAATGTGTAAAGAGACCATAGGAATGCCAGCACAACAAACAAAAGATTGAGGCCCCAATGAGCTTCATCCTGTGGTCACAAGAGACAGTGTTTTTATTTCCCTAGCCTAAATTTAGTTCTGTGGCTCCAGGGTGACCACTTTAGTCATGTTGTGGGCCAACAGCCAGCGAGAGGATTCTTCTTCTTACTGGAGATGCTCTTGTAAACAATGTTGCAGACAATCCGACAGCTGCACTTTGATGATTGTGGGTGTTCATACGCGTCAAACGACAAGGCAACCTAAAAATTTTGCAATCTATCTCTTCAAAAAATATTTGACATTAAAAAAAAGCCTGGTTCTTTCTGGAAGCCAAGCAGGTTACTCGGCAAGGAGCCAAAAATGTGTCCCCCAGTATGAGGAGCGTGTCCGGATAATTTCATACATTTCTCTTTTACTCTTCAGGACCAAAACTGTTTTTACGTGTAACATGCCATTGGTTTAAATCTTAATAACCGAAGATGCTGCTGTTCTTAGTTTAAAAGAAACTAAGAACAACTGAGAAGTATTTGTTTTAATTAAAAAGGCTGTGATGCTTAAGTTTTTCAGACTTGTGATATTTGCTTTACAGCTTAAGTAACCTCGAGCTTGAAAGAGAAAACGTACCAAAATGTCCCAGTGCGAACACAGATAGGCGTTACATTCCACAAGGCTTTGGCGTGTGAGAGTTACATTCATGCTGGTGAACTATATGGTGTGTTCAGGGGCACACACAGACTAATCCACCTGTTCACGTTCGCTGTCCTGGTTCATGGAAACATTACAAATTTAGCCCTTAAAATGTATCCATCAGTTAATCTAGGAGATTCTTCTGTCCTCACACTCCTTTTGTAGCTCCGCAGCCTTGCAGCAGTTTCACCTTCAGGTCTACTGAGAAGGCTTAATATTTGAATTTGAATGCAAATCCCTTCGTATTTCCTAAGGATGGCATTTCCATAAAAAGCTGTAAACAAGACATTACCCCAGCAAGATTAAAAGTGCCCTTGTTAAACGTTACAAACAAAACCTTGGATGCAACCCATTAGCAACTTGTTTTACATTTCTCAGTAGATGATTTACCTGATCTCGACTGGCTATATGCGAGTAAGGCAGTTCTCCTGTCATTAACTCGAAGAGAACAATCCCATAGGAGTACACATCAGATTGGAAACTGTAAGGGTTGTTGTCCTGCATCCGAATGACTTCAGGAGCCTGGTAATAAAAAGGCAAACAGAATGCTTAAGAAAGCATAAACCACAGTTTGTAGGGCAATGAGCTGTTGTACAAAACAGCTGTAGCATACAGAAAAGCTAACACTGGTTGTTCATTTGACACTCCTATTTAATTTAAGTTTAAAACATTTAATTATATTAAGAAATCTTTTACTCATCTGAGATTAAGGTATGGTTAAACTGGTATTCCATTTTTAGATTTGTATATAGTCTGTTCTCAGAAAAGATTATTTTTTATCATTTCTCTATGTTTTTAAATATGGGGTAAGATATTTTAAGGATGGAAAAATAATGCTTTTGCTATTATGTCACTGAAATCCACTTAGCCTTGTGAACGATACCTATACTAAATCACTATTTAAATCTACCTTTATTTGGGGAGGTTAAAGGTTAAAGGTTAAATTAGCCTTTATTTGGGGAGCTATTAAGCTTTTATGATCAAATAATTTCAAACATTTTTGAATAGGGCTCTCTCACTCAATTTGAAAAACTGAATCAAGAGACTGCAACAAATATAAGACACTAGTGTTGACTAGGTGAGCTGAGAAAACACGTTAGTAAGAACAAAGATTTTTTTCTCAGATTTTTCTAAGATGGAGGTGTTTCATACCATTATTTTTGGTACAAAAAAAACTTAGCCCCCTTTATCTGCACATCAGGTAACCATCTTTGTTATCTTCCTCAGAATGCAGTTCTTTAGCCATTAAGTCTTTCTCTAGGAGGCTTAGTTGACATTGGTTGTGATGAAGTACAAAAACCTGCCTTCTATGAAATCTCAACTGATATCAGCCAGTATGTTTCAATCTCATACTAGAGAATGGAATTATAAAATAAAAAGGTGAGAAAAAATAAAATACTGTATGGGGAAAAACTCCCATACAGTACAAATGTTTTCTGTGGGGGTTTCACCTCTGTTGTTTAAAATAACTGCTAAGGAATGGAGCAAATCTGATTTGAAGTGCTGCTGAACTCATTCTTCCCTTTTCTGCATGGCTTGAGAAACCTATAAACGATAAGATCACAACATCTCTTTCCTGCTACGTCTTTTCCAAAATAAAAGCCACTTTTCTGTCATGTTTATTTTAGAAAATTACATGGAAAATAAAGAGCTGGAATGTGAACAAACGTAACACAGGGTTCATTTATATAACCCCCTCTCTTTGTAGCTAAAGTTGTCCTTTTAAATGGTTGGTACTACAAATGGAAAAATACAATGCAGTATTTCTTATGTACTGCTAATATTATAGTGGTGATAATGCAAAGGATATCATCTAGTTTATGACTCTTCCTCTGCCAAATCCACACAAACTAGTGTTATTAGCTTTAAACCTATTCTACATTTATATTACTTGTTAGGACAATTCAGAAATGACATAATCCTTAACCAGAATTGTTTACTGAGAAAGTCCAAATTAGATTTCTTTTTCTATTTAATTCATCATTTGTATCATTTTGGTGCTTATACACGTGGAATTGTTGTGCTTCTGTGGCTGTATTTGCATGTCAATATCTTTTAAGTTCTTCCTTAACCTTCTTCTTAATCTATAAATTTCAAACTGAGAACCATCTTGTTTACCTTCCACTTGTTTCTAACATCACAGCTGAACACAAACTAAAACACTATCTCCAAACTGATGGACCAAACTAAAGAAATTCAGAAGAGATCAGATTCTTAGGAAAAAAAAAACTTTGATTTATGGTCATTTCAGAGATGTGCTGTTTTAAACTTAGCTTTCAAAACTAATAACCCCGTTAGATGACATTTTTGAAGGTTTATGCCTGTGTACTTAAATATACAGTGTGTAGATTCAGTAAAGACGTAACACACTTCAAGCGTGCTCACTTACTCACCATCCACAGTATAGACCCTGAAGGCTGTTCAACTTGATGAGAACCACTCCACCTCGCTTTTACTGTTGCTAGTCCAAAGTCCCCAATCTTCACTGTCAACCCTTCATGCAGGAAGATATCTTCACACATGCTCAGGACAATATACTGTACACCTAATGGTTTGCAATAATCACAGCCTTTCCTGACTGAGGGAACCAAGATCATTATGCATCATTCAATTACAAATCCATACTTTATGTTTGAGTTTTCAAATGTCACGGCATTTGGGCATTTTGTATGGTTTCCTAGAACAGAATAAGGATGGGTTCTGTCAGAAATTCTCTTCTGTGTTCTGTATAGAAGTACAATTCCTAGGAGGATCTGCAAATCTTAACTTTTAATGACAGGTACTGCTGTTGCTTCTGAGCTCCAGGGCTCAAGGATTCCTTTTGGCCTCCCAGTTCTGGGATTGTGTGCTCTAACTTGACACGCTGCATTTTGAGGAGCGACTCCAGCTCCTGGATTGAACTTTGAATGCATCAAAACCTTACTCGCGATCCTCATTAGACCCCAAACCGAAGATGATTATCAATCTGACACGATAACTAAAAAATGAAGATCAGCTCCCTTTTGCTTGCCAATGTAAAGGCTTTATGATACAAGTTTGGCGTAAGACAAGGTTAATAATGACAGCAGCATCTGACTAGCCCAGAAACATGTCAATTGTGTCAGTTTTTAGTGAAGATACGTGCTTTTCTGCACCTAAGCAGTTATGAGGGTGTAGCAGTTTTCACATTTATGACTAGTAGTCCACTCCTCCTAACCATCTCCTCCCTCCAGAAAACCATTCAGGATTCTCATAACATCTGTCAAGACATGACAGTGTCAAGCAATGATCAAGAAAAGGATACTGTTTGATTTCATGTCCCGATGGATAATATGCTTAGCGTGCAAATAGCTAGAGGGGGGAAAAAACTGTTAAAATAAAAACACAAAGTATCGCAAAATGTTTTGTACAAAAACCACAGTAGAGGAATCTACTTAACGCAATTTTCTTTCATTCACTTGTGATCTCTTCATTTTATACGCACACATTTTACTACATAACAGCACAGAAAAATTATTAAAGAAGCAGACTTAAAGTTGCTTCTCTTTGCTTATATGTGGTCTGCAATCACTGATGGGAAATTTGTTTGGGTTAGAAGAAAAAAATGAAAAAAAAAACCACCACTATCGTGTTGTTCTACAGGGATGTTGATAAACCACAACAGGAAGAGCTGTGTGCCACACAGAGAGAACACTCTGAACCACAAACCGGTTGGCACAGCAAGGGTGATGTATTAACCCCAAAAAAAAGCTGTAAAAAACAAGCCGATTCTCATCAGTACGAAGGATCTAATAATAGCATCATAAAATTGCATTTGTTTTTTAAACAGTGTATCTGAGTGTGGCTTTGTGTGAGAGGTCTCAGAAACAGACCATAAACAAATTCAACTGTAAAATCTAATGAGAGCTTAAAGAGATCGACCCTGGTCAATCCACTACAAACTGTGTGTGTGGAAGGCATATTTGCTAAACACCTTTTAACATTGGCTGCACTTACTCCATGCCCTGCGCAGTCTGCCTGGCGATGTCTATGAGCCGGAACATCTGGAAATTTGTTTCCTGGACATGCAGGTGTTTGTAAAGACTACTGCCCTCACACCACTGTGTCACGATGGCCAAGTTGTCCTTCGTCATGTAGCCCATAAACAATAAAATGTTGACATGTCTTGTTTTTCTGTATGGAAAAAGTGAAAGGGACTGTTATCGACGGATGACAGATGAAAAAATTCCTCCTTTATTACCGCTAAAGACCTTCCTTCTTATCGTGGTAAGATAAAGATGTAAAATCTCTTTGCCTCATTTGTCTATTGTTTATATGGTATACAGAAGTTTCAATCACTCTCTTTAGCACAGTTTAGTTTATTGTTCCCTTGAGGTGGGGATTTACCTGACCTTACTCATCATTTGGCTCAATGCACTTTCCTTTAAAGATGACAAATATTAGGGAAATACAGGCATTTCTTTAAAGTAAGATGGGATCCCATTCTTAGGTCCTCGATAACTGGTGCCAACAGCCACACAGTTCTTCCCACAAAAATCCTTCACTCCTTGATTCTGTTCTAAAAATGCCTCCTTTGTCACCTTTTAAACAAAGATGTATGAAACAGCTCTTCATTCCAGAACTAACTCCTGTACGATTTTAAATGCCCTAGGATAATATTAGGTCTGTTCCCCTCATTTCTTACCTCAGGACTGCCACTTCATTTCTGAAGGCCTGAAACTGTTCTGGCGTTGGATCAGTGACCTTGAGAATTTTCACAGCGACATCACCTACGCGAAAAAGTTCCTCTGTTTACTAGAGTTTCACACACCACAGAGAAATGCTGTGTCTCGCCCCCATCAAGAACAAAATTTAAGATTATTCTATAGGTTTTTGAACTGAATATAACAAAACATTCTTCCTAAATATGACAGCTGTAGGATCTGTAAAAGTCTCATTTCTAATTCCTCCAAATGATACTGATATAGTAATGGTATAGCTTATTTCCACAGGATTTGACGTCTGCCCTCCTAAATAGGTTTACTATAATCACATTTTCTGTTACCAGAACTGCTTGGGTGTTCTGTTTAAACAATAATCCATATTTAGATGATCTGCTGTCGTAGTGAAGCTCATTCTGAACAATGGCACTGCACAGTGGCAGGGCATGCAATGCAACATGGTTTTCATTTTTATGGAAAACATTTACCATGCCATTTCCCCTTGTACACTGTCCCAAAGGAGCCAGAGCCTATCCTAGATAGCAGCATGACCTCATTGGCTTCAATTTCCCAGTAGTAGCTGGAATCTCTTTTGTCCCTTGGTCGCTGAAAGAGGGCAAACAGAATTAGCTACTATTCTCCAAATTTGCTTCACCACACTTTCAAGCAGTGATGGCAAAATCCAACAATATTTAAGTGTAATGAAGCTTTTTAGGACAATGTTATGCCCCACTTTAGGGTCAAATGCTGTACACATGCAAACAGGGATCTACAAGTTTAACCTCTAAAGAACATCTTGTAAATGACACACATTCATAATATCAAGTAAAGTATCAGATTAAAAGAAGAAATTATAGATAGATGGTCTGTTTCTACCAAGCTGAATCATGCAAATTTCAACAGGACCTACAATTTTGTTTTTTTCTTGCGTGTTGGAAGCAGGGGCTCTCTCTCTGTGAGCAGGCACAGGGGTTTTGGACTGAGACCAGCCAGTCGGACTCTGACTGGTGGGGCTCCCTGTAAGAGATGTGCAATGTGACTAGGAGAAACGCATCCTGGTATTAAAGTAGAAGCAAATGGGCAAATCAGATAACCAGAAAAATATGAACTGTTAAACTATTACCTGATTCGTGACTTCTGATTGCATCCTAGAAAAAGAGGAGAAAAAAGATCAGAAAACAAAAAGCATTCCCATAAAATCCAGTGATTTTTAAAATGTAATTAAGTGGACGATGACATTTCTTTTAGATTTAAATGAAAGCTCAAATACAATCTGTTGCACTGAGACGCACCTCAGTTAAAACACCAATCAGGGCATCACCTTCAGCTGCGTTTTATCTTCAGGGAACATTTTGTACAAGTTGATTGAGATATGTGGGCAATATTCTGCTCAGGCAGTGAAATAACTAATGTGGTGCTAAAAGCTTCCTCATTCCGAAATGTGCAGAACATTGTGGGGGCCACACCTAAGACTTACTGGAGACACTCCAAAACACTGGCCTTTTTAACAAGAACACTGAGATGTAACTGTTCAAGATAGACAAATAACAGTAACAAGACAAAGGGGTTCCTGTTTGCGACGTGGAATATTCAGCTGCAATCTACCTCCAAAGTGAAGAAAAAGTAAAGGGTTCACTTACACATTAACCACATCTATTCAATATCAGAAGCTTTTACCATTCTGTGTTTCTCTGAAAGCTCTTTTTAAAGAAATACTGTATAACCTAAATATTTAAAATAAAATGAACTTAATGTTCTCAAGTGGCACACCCTTGCTAAATTTAGAGTTCCCCTTCAGTTTCTAAAGCGATGCCTTGGAGGCTAAAACACTACATAGAAGAACACTCCTTAACTCTAATTAGCTGTTAATTATGAGTACTGAAAATGTTTCCACATTATGGACAGCTTCCCTGTGTGGAAATGCTGAAAGACTGAACCATGTCTCTGTCTCATAACTGCGGCCTGGGAGCAAAGAGTGCTCATTTGTAATCTTTACTGCCCTTATTTTTCGGGTAGCTGCAGCAAAAGCAGTGGAGAAGCAAATAATACCTACTCTTCCTCTCAGGCAAAATCGCCGACACCAGGAACTAGGTGAAGCATTCAGGCAATCTAGCTACTCCACGCCATGGCACAAGGGGAAGGAGAGCGAAGAACAGAGGAGAGAATGAAAGAAAACGAAAGCGATAAAAAGAAGGAAAAGGACTGCTGAACAGGGTGGCACCTGTGGGGCCCTGTCTCGAAGCCTTGCCTTTCGTTTCTTCTTTTTGTGGAAAACAGGGCACCCAGCAGGCATTCCAACCCTCTCCAGCACTAAACCATCTAAAACAGGCGGGAAAGAAAGAGGCAGGAGAAGTGCAAAAGCGAAATGTGTTTCAGAACGGGGGGGGAGATAACTTACTTAAAAATAAACCAAAACAAATCAAAAGCCATGGCCATGAAATAGTAGATCCACTGAAATACATATCATTTACTTCTCAACACATTCCTGCTCCTGTCACTGTGAAGTGAAGCTACTATTCCCTTGGTACATTTTTAAAAACGTCTTGGTCATTTTGTGCATGGATGCTTTGCACAAATACTTCAGGGCCAACATCATGCTCTGAATTACATGGAATTTTTATACAGGGCTACATAAGTCCTTAAGATTCCATCACTTTTAAAATAGTCATCTTGGTGTCTTGTTACGGTTATATTGATTATTTTATGAGTCCTTATTAATGTTCCAAAAACCTACCACGAGCGAAACCAAGTAAATCATCTCTCATCTGGTCGTTTACCTCTATGATGCTACTGTCAACTGGCATGGTAGTGCTGACCATGTGGACATTAGGGGTGGACGTAGACCTCTGTCTCTGAGAAAGAGCTCCCCCTGTGGGTGGGTAGGGTGTTATGTAATTAAAGGCATGGGGTGTAGAATGTCTGTGCTGGGAGCTGTAAGAAAAACAGAGAAAGGATGTTCAGAATTCAAACTAGTAGGTTTTTTCCTCTACAGCCCTCCTACCAGTCATCACATTTGTTAGAGTCAGAAAAGGCTTAGAAAACAATTGCACCTTTTCTTTCCTGAGATTCTAAAGGATCTTAGTTTATAATTTTAGTGGTAAACAAGAGCAATAGAAACCATGTCAACCAGTTCATTGTGCTCCTTAAAAAAGCTGTCTATCTTCAAATATAAATTAGATTAGGTCACCTAAATGGGCAGTATGGGCAAGGGCAGAGAAACATCTTGCATTTGCAACTAGCACAGAAAAGGAAATCAAAACTGCTGTCTTTAATAGAGCCTTTGCTAAGACAAGTGTATTTTACAGAAGCTCTGACCAGGACCTCTCGGGACAAAAACCAAACCCTCTACAATTTCAGAGCTGTCTTTTTCTGCTGTGCTAGCTGGACACACCCTTGACTAGCAAGCGCTTTGTGTTTTATCACCGTGGAAGCAGCAACGGAACACACTGCAGCGATGACAGGGCACAATCTGCGTCTGCTGGCCCGCTTTCATTAGAGTAAATAAAAAAAGGAGGAAGTGCTGAGTATTCTAGAATTACACTGTGGAAATTATTACGTTCTGGACACGGCTTCCAGGCACTCTCCACGCCATTGTGAAGTACGTGATCTTTTGTTTTGTCAAAAGACGTAGATTATTCCCCGCAAATCAGTTTCTTAAGCCTGACACTGCAAAGCTCGGACCCTGCTCTTCCACACTGCTTCTATGGCAAAAGTTGAAATCACAAAAAACACTGCTTACCTGGGGGGGAATCGTGAGAGGGAGTCCCGCATTCGTCGTGAAGTTAAAGGAGGCAGAGAGGGGGCCCCACTCTCTCCTGGAGTTGGAAACAATCTGAGACAGAGCATGTCAGTTCAGTGAAAGAAAATCTAAAGAGAATCCCACTCTGTATGAAATTCTCCACAGAGAAACACTGCACTCTTATTTATTAATGTATTCCAACATCAGCCTCTAACCTTAACGCTAGCCTGCAAGTGAAGCAAAATCTACCATCTGCATTCATTCGTCTACTCTATGTCTATTATAGCAAAAATACCTTTAGACAAATAGCAAGCCTGCCCTGCATAAAGACAAGCCCAAAACAATAATGTTAACATTTGAAGGAAATCACACTTTGCTGACTTCCCCCTATTATACAAAGATGCACTGTTTATAAATAAAGCACCCACAGAGAATTACCTTTATGCTAAAGCCTCTTCATTTACATTGATATCAATCTATAAAGCACAGTGAACTAAAAATAGATGTTTATAGAGATAAACAATGCAAAATCCATTTTGATTTACAATACAACACTGGCATGCACACAACTCAGAAGCAAGATATATTGCCTCTATTAGTGGGACTGTGGGAAGAGAAAACATTTTTTTTTAAAATCTGGCTAGGATGAAACCAAAATTTGAAGCTAAACATCTCTGGTATCGCAATTCAAAAGCCTAGTGCCAGATAGCACTTTTTTTTTTTAAACTCGCCTTCGTACTCCAACGTAATGGAAACCTACCATCACACATAGGTCTGCAATTTGTTATTGGCTGCTGGTTTGAAGTTATGATTTAATCTTGGCTTTAGTCAACATGTTTTTAAGAAAAAAAAACATGCAGCATATTTTGTGTTTTCCTCCTCAGTTTCCTGTAACTATGCAGCAAACAGCCACTGATGAATACTGCAGAATAACTGTGGTGTAACTAAAGCCAAGAGTAATATAGCCTATGACGTTTTTAATGACAATCACCCTCTTGACACCCAAAAGATGCCTATAGCACTACAAGACTAGTAAAAATATATCTTTAACTTCACCATTCATATCTGAAGTCTGCTTTCTTTGAATAGTCACATATATAACATTATAATAAGCTAAAAGGGAAACCAGAAGAAGGAAAAGGGTTTACAACAACCACAAAATTTGCAACAGTTCCTCTAACGTTTTGCTAGTTTTCCATGTTAATTATAAGGCGATACTTACAGAAGCTGTCTGATGTTGCTCCAGTCCACACACATGGTAGGGACCTTGGTGCTGCAGTGCTCATGGAATTTATAGCCACAAGTCTGGCAACGAAAACCGTTTAAAAGAAACTTCTGACATATGTCACAAAAAGCCAGCTTCAAAAACGTTTTCCGGACCTGCAGAGAATAGAAACAAATTTGTTTTTACACATAAGAAGGTTAAAACCAACCACTTGAAAAAGAGACTTCTACTTAGGCAAATGATAAGAGAACAAGTCTGTACATCCACATCCTTCTCCCTATCAGAGATCAACAGATAATGTCTTGTTTGTTTAAACTGTTTTACTCTATGTCCCCCGCTGTGCTGGTCTAACACCAGGTAAAATGCATGCTTAAATCATCAGAACATTCAAATGCAATTTTTCTCATAAAAAATGTTTTCAAAAACTCAAATCACTCCAAAATAAAAATACTTTGGTGCCAAAAACAGTTTTTGCATTCAGAGAAAAATAACAGCTCTGCTCACCATCTTATGAATGGTAGAACTGCTCATCATTTTAGTATGCCCACTAAGCCACATGTAAAGAAACACCAAATTCACGGTTTCCAGTTACAGATTGAAGATACTCACAAAATTGTGCGTTGTTAAGGGTACGTGGTCTAAAACCTCCACTAGCAATTCCTCCCCAATCAATGAGGTAGAATCCGTATTCCAATCCATGCGGGATTTTCTGCTGTATCGAGAGAGCAAGCAAGCCACACAGTAAACACAGATCCAATGGGAAGCTCTTTCCAGGTCTGAAAGGGTCACGGAACTGCCCAGTCAAAGCAACCCGGCAGCTTGAAAACAAATCCGTGCCTAATGTACGCTCACTTCATGATTACCTTCTCTGTCCTGGGTGCAGCCTGAAGACAGCACAACATTCCGGCTGGAGACCCCTAACTTTCAGGGCCTTAATGAGGCAGTTGTGTAGGGTCACTCCAGGACGCACATTCACCTAGAGGAGAACAATCTACATGAAGCTGTGCAGAAAAAGTGAAACCCTTAGGTGTGCCTTACTGTTTGGTTTCACCGAAAGCTCAAACCTTTTCTTTCTGCAATTGTAAGGACACGCCACTCCCACGTGTTTGGGATGAAATCATCCTTGTATCAGTGCTCTGTAAATGGAGTAAGAGTCTTTGGATACAAGAATGGCCATGTGGGTTGATCATTTAATTTGACTTAAATATTTATGATGCCATACACATTCGCACGGACCTGCCATACCTCACAAATCATACCCACACAGGGCAAAACAATCCAAATATTAAAAAGAAATTATAAGGGGAAGTTGCATCTCGAAAAAACAGAACTTTTTTGTAAAACTATTCTATTTCCGTTCCTTTTGGCTGAATTGGCAGCAGGTCACCTTGCAAGGCAAAGACCCTGAGGATCCCCAACCCCATACCCACCACAGTGCGCTGTTTGTTGGGCAGGTAGACCCGGATGGTGCTGCTGGCCTTGCTGGGGTCGGGGATTTTGCCATCATCCGAAGAGCGCCGCTGGTAAGGGAAGCCCTGGACAATGGTGGGCGACATGCACTGACCGTCGAACACCGACTCCTTCAGGCCAAACCCATTGCTAATGGTCTTCCAGGCTCCTTGAATGTGCTCCATTGGCAAAAGACGCTACCTTTAAAAATCTAAATTGACAAAAGGGAGGGAGGGACAAGGCTTACTGGTCGAGAAGGTTCTAGCAGGAGAAATGAATGCTCAGTCGGCTGAACTACATTTGAACTTCACAGCTGCCACATGCTGTATGAGCTCAGATCAGAATGTAAGCAATGACACACCACATAATTAACAGAAGGATTATATACATATTGTATTTTTACAGTAAGTACTCTAGAAATGTTTGACACTCTGAATGTATGTCACCATTTTTGTGTTGCTGTTTCCATAGAATCTAACTATTCACTATAAGTTATTTATAAATATCGTACAAAGTTTTTTTTAAAAATAAGCACTTTCTCAACAGCTCTGAAGAGCTTTTGCATGTTGACTTTAAGGACTTTATTGCGATTGCAAGGCAGAGTAAACTAATCACAACCACAAGAGTTCTTGTTTAATTCATTGGTCAGCCGTCAAATCCTAATATCTTTAATACTTTACTTTTTCATGGTATACTAAGAGATTAGATTTTGTTGGAAAATCAATAGGTTTCCACTTAGTATGAATAATCTAAAATAACTTAAAAAATAAAGACTACTTTAAAATTTAGAGCTATAACAAAATGCAAGAACATACAAATACAGTAGTGTTTGCATATCACTTGAACAGAAGGATTGGTGCATATTTTCTCTTTGAAGTGTGCTGTATGATTGCTCAATATTGCACTATATCATCACTACATCAGTGCTTATGTACAAAAGCTAATTTTAGAAACTAATCCATTTACTCTTGCACAAGCATAACCATGTTAGCTTCAAGAAACAGAATTTTGGATATCTTTTTAACCTTTGAAACAGTTTCTTCCTTTTGAAAATGAACTGTAGGGGAATTTGAATTGTCAGCATTAAGGTCATGTGTTTTTAGGGAGGCTTTATTTTGGAAAGAAAGGAAAAGGAAACCAGCTAATTTAAAAAGAAACTATCACAGTAGTATTTTCTTTATGAGCTGATATTGCTCAAAACATAACAGCATGTGACCAGACTTAAACCTCTTAATGACGCACTTTCAGTATGAGAGAAGACTTAGCAGGAAGGCTGCTTACTCAGCAGAACCAATACTGAAAAAGCACCAAAGAGACGTCTCAGCCACTGATCATACCATTCAAGTTAGTTGTTGGGACATTAAACTACTTCATAATCTTCCATGGTGCCAGACGTACCTCTTCTTGGCAGAAGAGCAGACTTAAAATAACATTCATCATGTTATTCCAACAGAATCATGTCTTTTAGGATTAGGTCCCAGACTGTTTTCTAAAAATACATTTCAAATGCTGTATACATATCTGGGCAGTTTCTTTTTCTGCCTTGTAACATACTTAGTGCAAGTAGATGAGCACAGAAGCATTCTGAGCCAATTAAACTACAGCAGTGAAACTGAAGTAAAGCCTGAATCCTGATGCACTCATGAGCAGCTTCAGCAAATGTCAGGCAAACATTCGCATTAGTTCTTCATTTTAGCGTAACATCACAACTGGCACCAAGCCAGCTAAGGGCCACATGAGGAGAGCATCATGTATGCCGTCTTGTGTATTGAAAATACTTTTTTGACATGATCTTCTGAATGTATAAGCTTAAAAACACACCAGGGGTGACCTGTAGTGCACACAGTGGTTCATGGTTTTAATCTTGCTCTGGTTGGTAGCCATAGTCCTACCATTCAGTAAATATGAAGGCTGCCAGTTCTCTATTTTATGAAGAAGCACTATCCTCAAGCATTGATCAATTAAAAAAACATGCACTGCTACATCTTTAGGGATGACCAGTGTCACCAGGCCAGCAACAAGAAGAACATCATATCGGCTCCAACACATCCAGGACGATGGTTTCACAAAGGTCCATTAGAGCTGGGCTTCACAATGGAACAAAGGACAACATCTCACGACACTGTAACAATACTTGATTTGGTCATCTCACACACTTCAAAGTTGCAGGCTTTCTCCCCATTTTCTGTTCCAAGGGCAGATCACTTTCTTTGGTTCTTAGTGATATGAGAATGAAAAAAGAAGACGTTTCAAGGTGTCCAAACCTGCTATAGCCAATGACACTGGACCCCAGTAGTAGGTCGACGGGGGAGTCCTGCTATGTTAAGTCTTCGTTTCTCCAACATTTCAATTTCGGGAAATTCTTTCCCAGCACAGGCAAAGAAAAAAAAACATCACATAAAGGACATCTTCATCTCCCAACAGCCAGAAATGTTTTCTGCCTAATGTTATAGCCTGTAGAAACCCCTATTTTCAGTGACCCAGACTGGCGGAGTGGAGAATACAACAGTTGATGCTTTGTATGTAGAGCCCAGCACCATGGAGTGTGGTCTCTGGCAAGAAGCCAGGATCCCCGGCCCCTCCTTGAAAAATCCTGTGGTTTATTAACTGGGAGTTGAACCTTCTGTGAACCCCAAGGTAAGGCAACTCTTCTCCAAGACACATATATCTACTAACTGCTGGCTAGAGACCCCCATTAACTGCCTGCCACTGGTTTCATGAGGATACAGACAAACCCTTCCGGCAAACACAAACATGGGACATTTGCTGCCTTCCTTTCACAACTATCATTTGCTTTGGGAGAATCCTAAAACAGATCAGGCAAAATAAGACCATCAGGGAAGTCCTGAAGAATATTTATGCCATGAAAGCAGTCACTTTCAGCATTAACAGAGCTGTGACTGACAGCAGGTCTGTGGAAGCTGGGAGATAAAAGACTGAAATAAAAACAATACTCAAAGATTTAAAGAGTTAAGGGCTGAAAAAGGTCTGCACAGTTATCTCTCAATGAAAATGTCCTCAGCATACTTGGAAGGTTATTATACCAGTTTAAATATTCACAAAGAAGAAAGCACTCAGCAACATTAAATATAGATGCTCCTATGAGTATTACTTGAAATGAATCATAATAGTTGGTTCTGGGAAGAAAGCAAAAAAACACATCGCCTGTTATTAACCTTTGCATACTTCAAATTTCTGTGCTAACATTAAATGCCAATACAGCATCATTGCCAAATTCCCTGTAATAAAAACCAAAATTCTTTAAAACGATCAGTCAGGGTCTAACTGATAGGCTCTCCTTACGCCAAGCATGAAAGAGTCGTTTCCTTTATGAATCAGCAACTACTTTGTCAATGTGTGGACGATTGGAATGCCACAAAAATGTCTAACAGTCAGGAGACACTGCATACTAGTATACAAACAACAGCCTTTATTAGTGACTTTATTAGGTACTGAACTACTCATGTTTAACTAGTAAACTACAAGTGGTTTTGAAAGCTTCCAAGTCTAAGTCTTCTAAGTTCCATAATGACATCGCAGCAACTGCTTTTTCCCCAAGACTGAGGCAGTGTGAATTAAAAAAAACAGGGGTCAAGTAGCAATTTTGGGTCATGCAGGAACCCATATATTGCCATTTTTCAATTGTGTTATAAAAATGCTACCTACAAGCATTTTGTAAGTTGCATGGTTTCGCATTTAGTGGCAGCAACAGATATTGAAGAGGAGCAGTCTGTGGTATGGGTCGTGTTTCACATAGCGAGTGATGACCTAATGTGGTTGTAAAAGGTGTCAGATCCACACGTGAGGTGAAAGACCGGAGGAGGTTCTGTTATGTGATGCACCTACAAGTTCAATTAAATCAGTGCAGTGGCTCCTAAGACAGCAGTAATTGGACTTTTGCGCACACAACGGCTGTCAGGCAGTCCTTGTGCTCAAAGAAGGAGCCCCATTTTGACATTTTGACAAAACCTTCTTCTTCAGAAAAGCCTTTACTTAACTGGTTCCTTTCTTCACCCCTCTGCTCTTCTTAATACCACCTTCCACGGTCTCCTCTATTGTTATTGTTGTAATTATAATTGTGTCCTATCTTGTGAAATCTTCTTATTTATTGTTGTAGTCTTCTTATTTATTGTTATTGTCATCCTGTAAAGCGCTTTGAGAAGCCACCTTTAAAGGCGCTATATAAAATAAAGTTTATTATTATTATTTTATGTTAATCGTTTTGTGCCTTAAATAACTCCTACCAAGTCTGGAATCCACTGGCCATGTAGATTTTCCTCAGGAGCAGTTTGTGGCACAGGATGTGTATCAACAAAAAAATAAGATAGCCCTTCTGCTTTATGCAGGAACCCTGTTTCACTGTCTGGCAACGGCACCGTCACTAGAATGGTATGTACCCACTTTGGAGTTAACTGGCCAAGCGATGTCTGAAGAGCAGTTAGAGCTATAGGATGCATTATGCCAAGCAGAGTTGGTGAGCTGAGGTACACGTAAAAAGTATCACTGCAACCTGTGACATGCAAGTCTGAAGCAGGTTTTAAACATGCCCTGAAACAGGCCAAGTTTCAGGATAATGCCAAGGAGCATATTTCACCAACCAGATGGCTCCTGGTAGCGGATTTTCTTAATTTGTCGTGAACACGAACTCATAAATCTCTGGACAATTTCATTTTGAGAAAGCGCATTCAAATTAAAATCTTGAATTAAACTGTTTTTAACACTAACAGATATAACCAAAAGAATAAGGGCTCTGCCACCCTGGCCTTGCAATTCTAAATGATATTCACTGCCTTGAAAGTGCATGACAGGACTTAAATTCTCATCTTTACAAGAATTTTATTTTGTTTACTTGACTGATTCATATTCTTCTAAAACTGGTTTTCCTTCCGTCTCCACAATATGACTTTGAGGCTGCAGATAATATCTGATTCATCATATCTTGAGCTTCATACCAACCACAGCAGTATGACATTGGTATAAAAATCATAATTGTAGTTGCCAGAATGTATAACTGCTATTTGCATGCTGTGATAAGGCCATTTTTAAATAAAACTGTCTCCTAATTTTCAAAAAGAGACAAATATGAGAGAAATATGCCATAAACATTAGATTGTGTTCCCAAAAAACCCACTACAGTGAGTGTTTTGAATCTATATTTTATTTACATAAGATGATGAAAAGTATGAAGAAACAGAATGTCACTATGCATCTTAAAGAATAAGTATAAGCTTTTGATTAGTGTCTTTTAGTGCTATAGATTAGGCAATGTTAGCTACAGTATATGAAACTTTTTTGTTGCTGGCTAAAGATCTGACAAAGCAAAATCACATTTAGTAGAAGTAGAATCATAAAATTAAATGGTCCTTGACAAAAACAAATGTTGTGGAGATTTAACAACTGAAAAAAATATTAAATAAGTATAAAAAGAAACCACTTTATGGATGTTTCCAGAAAAATTATATGAGCTTATATGGATGCAAAAAATTAAATACATGCTTTTGGCATGATCACAATTTTTTGCCATTGATAATTCAGTGACTGTGATACACTCGATTTACTATGTTAGATAAGCGTTAAATCAAACAGCATGAGATAGTTTAGTCTTTTAAATGTCAAAGTGGATGAAAGTCAGGAAATAAAAATATAGAAAGGTTTCACGATACACCCTGCTTAAGAAGAGAACATCGCCAAGGTCTCTTTTGTAATGAAACAAAGTCTTGTGCACACCAGCTTGATGCAGGTGACCAGAATGTCATGCTAACTGTTGTGTGCAACAGACTGATCAATGGGAAGATCCAAGTGTGAAGGTCTGGACAGCAGTGTCTATTCTCCCCCGAACGCTTGTGGTAACCGATGACAGCCTGACTTCGTACTGCTTCATGGATCAAGTTTTGGGACCTCACTTGCTGTCCTTCCTGCAAAACCATCCTGGCATGCCAATATTACAACGAGACAATTCACTTCCAAGACGGGAATGGATTAGAATCCTAAAGGCCAGCATTTCCCACCCGTTCCAAAGCATGCATCACAGAGGCACAGCTTCTGCTGCTTCCCACACTGGCATCAAAAACACCTGGCCTGCAAGTCTCACAGTATACCCACATTAACGAAAGCTGTTAATGATAAATTTTCACTGTATGGCATCTGTTCAATAAAATAGTCAAAAACATTGGAATTTACTCAAGGATAGCTTTGTAAATTTGTTATATTTATAAGTAATAAGCTTCTTTTTGCACGCTCAGTATACATACATATACTTTTTTTCTTATAAATGATTTGATTTCCCTGCCAGCCCACATTAAACACTGCAGAGCACTAGAGGGTATGAGAAATTCCCTACTTTGTATAATGGGAAAGAACCAGCGCAGCTGGTCTGTGTGCTTATGAAATGGATTTCACCTTGGCAGTCAAGTTTACCAACCACATAAAAACACTGAGATTACAAAGTACTAAATATTTTAGAAGCTATAATGAAGTATCACCCCAAAATGCATGTAGTGCATAGGACTGATGAATTAAGCGAGAGGCTATAGTGTAAATACATGGTATATATGAAGTAACAAAAGCTTCTGTTGAATTGAACCTACAGTAGGTACTGTAGCCTGTCAGTGTGTCAAATGCAAGTGACACAAATCCAAAACCCATGTTAATGGCTAACATGGTAATCTCTCATAAACCACAGACCTGACTTAAAAAAATTCTGGAATTTCAATCAATGTTCTTCAGATATTGAGTCCTCGTGGGCCATATTCCAGCACGGTTTATAGATCTGTTTAAATCATTATCTGTTTTACATCCGTGACGAGTGTTAAATCAGTTCAATTAGGTGAATGATGATTCTGAAGCACACTACTTTTACGGAGATCAAAATTTGTCACCCTCTGTGCAACTGTCAACCTTCCGAGTACCCAAGACCGGAAATGCATCCGACACATTTCCAGATTTGTTTTATCGAATCACTATTATTATTATTATTATTATTATTATTATTATATGCACACCCGATTTGGAATCCCAGTAATGTGTTAAGATTTTGACCCCCACCAATGACACCTGGACCCAGATGGGCAGAATACAAAGGAGCAGACCCACCTGTATGTCAAGCTCCACAGCCCCAGACACTGCGGCAATTCTGCAGGTGCACAGGACATTACTGGGGGGGATAACTTTTACCAGGGGCCAAGACAACCGTTGCTGATTAATCCCAGCCCCTACTTCAGGACAGGCTGAGGAAGTCAGAAGCCACTGCCTGGGTACAGTCATTCAGTGACGTGGCCCAGGCTTGAGTTAGCAATACCTAGAACTCAGTCTGTGTAAATGTCTTCCCTGAACCATTCAGT
The DNA here is from genome assembly GCF_040954835.1 of Lepisosteus oculatus. Classification (NCBI taxonomy): domain Eukaryota; kingdom Metazoa; phylum Chordata; class Actinopteri; order Semionotiformes; family Lepisosteidae; genus Lepisosteus; species Lepisosteus oculatus. The sequence continues at coordinate 62,309,624 of NC_090699.1, forward strand.
TCACATTTAAACACTCACGTTTATTCAGACTCTTCTTCAGGCCCAGGGATTCATTCACACTCTGCTTTTTCCTGAACTCAGAAGGTTTCAACTCCACTAGTGTAACTTTCTTTATTTGTAGCAGTGGGGAGAATCAAACGAAAGCTTTACTTGAGCAGTTTTCTCGTCTCTGCAAAAAGTGTTTCATCTCGGCCGCTGGCTGCAGCCTCCTGGCACGGTGATGCTGTAGAACTGTGCTTTTCCATTATATTAAATATCAAAAAGCACAGCCAGTCACACGATGAGATTAGTGGGTAGACCAGTACTGCACTGTCATCAAAAGCTGAGCCTAGCTACCACTCCGGGGGGAGGGTGTCACACAGTCATTTCTGAAACCACAGGAGATGTGCTCACTTCTCAGACAATGACCTCAAGCCAATGCACAGAGCTCATTTTAGACTTTCAGACTTGCCTCAAGACTGGGTCAGCTGTGGGCAGAGATCAAACTCACAGCACACAGGGCTAAATGAGTCCAAGCTAACCGCCACAACATTCCTTAGGATTGTGACTGCAATTCACAACACATAAATGAGGAATGTTCTCCGAGGGGTCACTTTAGGCAAATCGGGTATTAAATTCACACTGTGCTTGACCTCTAAAAGGGTCAAATGCCTTTTTCTCCTAAAAATAGAACATTACCTGTTAATCTTACACAACACGAAGTCATCTGGCCGTACCTTTAAAGATGCTCAGCCGTTTATTTTTGAGTCCTGCGACAATGTTTATGCACAGGAATAACCGTCACGATGACACTTCAGTTTAAGTTTCTTTGGGCCTTATCGTCTTCATACAAATCCTGCATAATTACTCATTTTATTGGCTACACTGGCAGCATATGTGAGAATTAAAATTGACTTCACTTTTCTGGATATGAACTTTAATTTTCATTTTTGACCTTAGTTTAAATGAGTGCTGAGCTATTTCCTCAAGAGCCGGTTGGAATCCTGACATCCATATTTCTTCCCTCAATAAGCACGAAACTGAGTTTGTGCACGTCCTGATTCTTTCAAAGGGATCTGAACCCAGCTGGAGGACTTGAAACACAATATTCAGATCTAATATTTACTGCACACTGCAAATACCACCTGGACATAAAATAGACTGAAACACTGCAGGAAACAAAATCATTACACACTAGTCTTTAAAACAGACTAAATCATCCAGCTGTCATGGCAGCTACTTGGGTACAAAATGAAAAAGAGCCATGAGCACAACTTGAGGACAGGGTGAAAGACATTCATCATGTACTTGGTTAACGGCTCCAGCAGTCTAAACAGACATCGCAGTGTTCTTTTTTTTTCTTCTCCGTTTAACTTGCAAAGTAAATATTTATGAGAACTGCTGGCTAAAATGGCAGCTAAAAACCCTGCTGTTTACAGCACTGGCTTTGGTCAACTAAAATGAGGCATCTTTTGAATTACAAGCAATGTGGACCTTGATGTCATAAAACTTTTATGTACGGTTAGTTTCATTTGCAAGGGAAAAAATCCCTCCCGTTGTCCTAGAGTGTTGTGTAGCTCTCTAAATATTGCACTCTGTGTATATATGCAATGTTAACATAACCGCCATTTCCTAATCTATGACCATTAATGTGAATCTTCGAAGGTTTGGATTACCAAAGGAAAACAAGACGACTTCACTCCGCCAGTGCTCATTTTGGCAGGTTTAAAATCCCTCTGCAATATTACCTATTTGTTTATATGCCAACTCCTTTTTGTCACATTTCATTGCTGTACATGAATAATTTCCTATCCGTTAAGTAACACAAAGCCCCTCATGTATATTTCTATCAGGGGAGGAATCAAGTCCTGTAACTATCTGTCACACATTAATCATACTAGAATTAGAAACACAAGGTACCCAAATGCATGAAAACTTTGATCATTAAACACTTTAATGAAAGTATTAAGCAGGATATGTCCTCACTTTTTTTAATCAGGGTGAAGTCCATTAAAAATACATTTCTAGCTATGAAAAATGTTAAAAATTTGTTATTTTTGTGTTAGCTGTGAATCGGCAAAACATCTGGTAACAGTTATAACTTCAGCTAGAAAACGCCAAGTGAAGGCAAACTTACTGAAGAGTTTTTTGTTCCCCAGACAGCAAATCTCCCCCCCTTTGGAAGTGAAGGCCTCCCTTGTTCGAGCATGCATGGGCAAAATGGTCCCTCTTTTCAAAAAAGGTACCCTAATGGTCTGCTTGAACAAACAGGAAAAGTAGAGAGTAGCAGAAGTCCTGAAGAAATTTCACAACTTACAGTATCTAATGGTGGCTTTGACAGGTTTCTGGTACACATTGCCCAAAAACTTCACACATTTTCAGCTTCCAATACAGCTTCTCTTAGAGAATGCAAAGTGGTGTCACACATCACACAATTCATGGTAGGACACCGTTTATGAATCTTAGCTTTCATTGTCTATGAAAAGTAGGACAAATGTGAACCCAGTTGGCATTTGCTTAGGTTCTAAGGCTCAGCTGGAACGTTTCTTTCACACAGTCTGTAGGTGTAATGGAAACCCCCAAAGCACTTTGTCTTTTGAACAATTGACATTTTTAACAGACTCAAATGTTTATTTCAAAGAAGAAGTGAAAAGAAGAACTTGCTGCAGAAATAAAACCATCCCAACTGTATGCAAGAAGAATCAAGCAATGTACAGCAAATATCATATGCACAGTGTATGCTTATACACTCTAACAGCAAGGCAATACACAAAAAAAAGTGACTTTTCAGTATTCATGCGCCGTGTAGAATAAAAATCATGCACGACCTCTATGTCTTTATTTTCAAATAGAAAGACAGCACGAACAGTCTGAAAGCATAAACCACACACACAAACATGTCCTTTAACAGTACAGTATGTGCCAAACCCCATAGCCAGACAGGCAGACAAAACTCTCAAGCACACTGGCTCGTGTCGAGCCTTATCAGCAAGGCACAAACGGTATGCATATGCATTTTAAATCTAACTGTCTCCTGTGTGGACATGATGTAAGATTGTAGATCTAAAACTATTAGCATATAGTAAACCAAGCTATTAGGGATACATTTTATAATTCTGGAAGTAAACAGTTGGTATATTATTGACAACACCAACCAAACAAAAAAAATAGAAGTGTCTCAAAGTAACTGACAGCCTACTGTTCACATGTATCTAATTCATGCTTTTGTGTTGTGATTAAGCGGGCTGTGTATAAACATCCTAAAGCATGGCAGTGATTTTTTCAAGAAAGGAATTAATGGAACCTGCTGTGATCAAGCCAGTGTTCACAGATCTGAGGGCAAAATCACAACATTTTCAGCCTAATTGGAACTACTTATATCCTTCAAGACATGGGGAAGTAGGTACAGTACATACGTACAATACTTAACATCAGTGACACCTTGAGCAGCACTGTCTTTCATTCAGATCAGCTCTTATACTAAATTACAAATTCTGCATCATCAGAATCCGGCTTTTGATGAGATCCAGAAAGATATTAGATGCAACTATTTAATAAACCTCCCTGACCACGCACTACACATATGTACAGTAGATACAAATGGGAAAACGGAGACCAGCCCCAGAGAACCTTGGAATGAGACACCTACTTATTACCAAACAGTTAAGACATAACTCCAGAGTTAAACAGCTAATTTCAAGAAGAGGGAAGTTATTTTAGGATTAAATTTCACTTCTGTAGAAGATATCATCAATTATTCAACATTTAAAAAAGCTAATTCAAAAGCAGATACAAGGTACCATAACAGAACCAGAACCAGGTTGTATAAAACACAATAAAAAAACATACATCTTAAGTCTTAAACATGGATTGTTTCTTGTTAACTAGGGAAGTAACATCAGTGTGTTCAGCTGCTTTGTACAACACCTCTAAATTCACAGAGCACTTGAGGAGAAAGTTAAGCAAGCATTTAACTTAAGGTGCTCAATGCAACTAGCCTTAATCATTTCAGGGCTGGGTTTGGGAGTAGGGAAGGGTTGGTAAGTTTGCTCAGTACCTCAAGTATATACATTGATGTTTCTGAAACTTACTAGGCTATGAAACAATTAGGTTATCTAGAGCCTTCCTTATCAATAGAGCCATTTTAACGCCACATTTTACCACACATGCATGACATGCATGGACTTGTCCTCAACACCTTGCGCTGCAGCTGCAGAGCAATTAATTCTAAAAGGATTGCATTTCCTAAAACGAAATTCAGTATAGGTAACGATAATCACATTTATGTTCCTATGCGCTTTACAACAGAAACATCTAAGAAAATATTTAGCTACATGTGTCTGAATAGGAGCTCATTTTATCCTTGTGTCATGCTATGCTTCTGAAATTTGTTTCCTGACTGTTGTCCACTGTTTCCACGACTTGAACCAAAGAAAAAATGAAGCCAGTGAAAGTAAGAGAGAACCTAAAATAACAAAGAGATTATTAGGCCTACTGCTCAGCATTTCACAGTTGAATTTTTACACACCTTTTCAAATAAAATCATTAGAGAAAATGCATTAACTCTCCATCACCTCCAGATACTAAAACATGGGCTCACACAAATTCAGCTGTGTGCGAATGTCTTAAAACCAAGCATTTAAACTCTCTGAGGCTGGTGCATTTTCAATGATAACAAACAAATTGCCAATTGCAAGCACCTTTTATTAACTGATAGCTTTTGAAGAGCTTTTACAGGCCATAAAACATTTAAAACCACCAAACAGTAGGCCACAACTTTTTGACAACATATGTAACATTTACATATTCTTAGGTGAGATTAACATACTCTGAGAATTCAAACACAGTACTCACATTTGGGCTATATAACACCCCTTCAGATCACGATCATCTTATATGGATTGACTGTGGTTTCTTTTCACCTACACCTGACCTCTGAGGCAGAACAGACACACACAAGAGTACAACTTATTGGCGAAATTGTCCACTGAGGCTAACAATATTGAGATGAGTAGCACAGAAAGAGACAAAGCATGGAGCCACCTGTGCATCTGTAGTTATGGGTAGTGTTGATAACACTGCACAGCCTTTCACAACTAAAGAAGACAAAGCCCAGCCATGAACTTGAAGCTAAAGAACGGAGGCATCCAGCCACTGAAATAGAGTTCACACGGCACGATTTGTTGCAGTAGCAGAGTATTTTGCAAAGGGAAGGCAAAGCTATTTGCACTTTTACATTCCACTTGAAACAAGTCAATACAACAATATCTGTACAACAATACACAACAGACCAAACCTAAAAAAGCATTTCAAACGATCATAACATCGAAGATAAAACCTCAATACATTTATAACAACCCCCTACGTTTGAGAAACCAGATCAAATCACCAGCCAGCACAAAACCCACAATGTGACCAAATAGTTTCTGAACAGCAATAAGCCACTTCAGACAAATTCAATTTTCTGTGGTATTGTAGTCTAAAATTACAGAGACAACTATTCCAGATAAAGTATGAAAATAATATTATCTTCTCTTGCACTCTGCTAAGAACGTCTGGAAAAGCAGGGAAATTACATTTCAAAATTGTATTATTCTATTTTTATTTTGTTTTTACACATTGCGATCAACGTTTACTGTGAACAACCTCCTAAATCACTGATGTTCTCCGATTAAATACCAAATGTATCATCAACGTTTTGTACTTGCCTAAAAACTCAAAACAACATACTTATTCTTTGAAGTGGTCAGTTACCCAGACATCACCTTATTATTAAACATAATCGTAAATGATGTGTTTATGAATCTCTCGCATGAATCAAGCGACACTGTCTCTTTAAATTCTCCACTAATTACTAGATTTCACTGTATCTTCAACTTCACAAGGTTAACAGCATCATGACTGTGAATCCAAGCACAAATATAATATTCATTTGCACTCTACTTTAACAGAAAAAAAATATAAAGATCGTGTGTGGCACTCTAATGTAGAAATACGATTTGTTCTTAAAACAAGAAGTTAATAAAAAAGCACATTTCGAAAAAGGGAATTTATTCTAGTTTGTGTTTTCCGTAAACTTCATTAAAGTTACATTTGAAGTGAGACAAATAGTAAACACGGTATAACTTTCATTTGAATTTCTTGAAGTGATTGCTGTTGGCGTTGCACATAATGATGTTTCTTAAAATATGTTAGCCTATATAATGCACAACAACGAGAATAACCTGATTAAAACGTTTTTCCACAAACTCTCCAATTGCAAAGCAATGTGAATTTTTCAGTTTCCCACTGATAGCACATTACAAGCCTGACGGTCACGTTCAGGGCTTCGATAATTCATTTTCCGAACTACCAGGCAACACAAAAGTAAAATACTTTAACACAACAATGGGATAAAAACAAGCGTTTCTTTCAGAACTCCCTTCATTAAATTGGGAACTGAAGATTTTTTTTTCATTCTATTGAACACATTAAGATTCTGGAATACAATGTCTCCGCCAGTGTTTCACGACGCCTCAGCTTTTGTGGGCTTTGTTCTGCCGTAGGGTATTATAAAGATGAAAACGAAACAACGTAACTAATTTCGTTACCCCCCCACCGAACCAACGGCCCATCTCTGACCGATCCAAACTCGCAGCGCGTAACAAAACACCGACGTTTTGCATTAATACTGAAACCTATTCGGCTAACATTTCGCAGGCTAACAGGGCGAACTGTTTAGATCGCAGCTTTCACAAAGGCAAAGCACCAAGTCAAACGAAACAAGACGTTGTAATGCAGCCACTGGTAAAACTTACCCAAGTTTGAAAACTTCGGCTCCGCCATAACTAGAAGAAAAAGTGGAGACTCGGTGACATCATCATCATAGCTGCACATTCACAGCAGAAAAGAGCTAGTGTAGCCAACTGTTTTGATCAGTCCTCCAGATTAAACTGATCGTGTGGGAGGTCACTGGAAGAAAAAAAAAAGTGCCACGGTGTTTTTTTTTCCCCCCTTTTTTTTTCTTCGTCTTTTAGTTGAATTTTACGATTATAATGCGTTTCGCTCGGTTTTCTTCGTAGCCTCGCCTTTGATCCATTACACTGCTTTCTTTATAGATTTAAATAAATGCAACCACATACACACCTTCTGGGTGTCACATGGGAACGTGAGCTAAAAAAAGCCAAAACAATTTAACTGCTATGGGACTTTCTGATCACCAGATAATCACAATGGGCACTGCCCAAGTGCCTTTCCCAGATACATTTCAGGAGGCTGTGTGCATCGATCTGTATTTTTGAGTAGAGACGCCGCTATTTGCACATTCCGTGACGCTTTTGAGAAGGTTAAGGTTTTTGTGTTAGTCCAGTGCGCCTGCTTGACGCCAGTAACTGAAATTGGATCCCTGGGTCTTGACTAGCAAGAATTACAGCCATGTACCTCACGTTACAAGGTTTGGCACTGTACGCTTTGAGCGTCCTATTAATCTTACATTAGAGCTCAGTTTGCGGTACTAACCGCTGGGGTAAAATACAGCTAGCTGAAAAGGTTTTGCAGTACTGAAAATACTCACACAGAGCTGCAGCACATTCCCCAGAATAACTACAGTTACACATTGAGGGAGTTCTCTCACTGCTAACCTTTTGTTTGAAGAAGCAAAAACATCGCCGGGTATATTATTTGACTTCATTTTCATGTCTAATTATGGATTCTGATGTGCTGATCATACATCAGAGTACCCTGGGTTTTTTTTAGAAAGTTCTTTCCAAAAGTATTCAAAATTTCAAATTCAAATACCTGCACAAGTATTCTTCTACAATTCTTAATGAGTTATTGTTGCTATTTTTTATTTGCAATGAAAGCAAGAAAACGAATTTTTGTGTATGCCATCAGTCTTCACTTCTTTCAGTACTGTCTGTTGTGCATGAAACTATCATCTCTTCCATAAAACCAGTTATTATGGGATTTTTTGCAAGCAGTATGATTATATAAGTAGAATGGAAAATATTTTGATTTGGTATGGCACTTACTCTATTAAAACTAAAAAGCAGGTTTACATTTTTCTGTTAACTGCCATGAAATCACAGTTAAAAGTTTTCATGTACAAATCGATGAAACACTAAGCTACAGCAGGCTCGAAGTTTTGGGCACCTCCCCTATGCTGTAAATTTCCTCTGTTGAAGTTGCTCATTAAATCAAAAGAGATAGGAAAAGTATCCAAACAAAACTTTGTTTTTTATTTCAGGTTTTCTTTCTTACCAGCTCACATCACGTGAACATTTATCATTGATTTGCCCAGAAATAAACAATGGTTGTCTTTTTTCTACTAGCTTCTTGGCTTTACATTCAGTGAAACTCTGTGATGAGGTGATATAATTACAGCTTTGTTTTTAAAGCAACTGTCAATCCACGGATGTTTGAACAATGAAAACAGAATTTTGAAATGGCATTTTTCAAGTATTCATTTTCCCAACAGCGCCAGTGACATTATTAACAATGAGGTTTTGGGATATTTTTCAACTAGCTAATGTTACTGCTGTATGTGAGCGGATTCACTAGGAAATATTGAATAAAGAGTGGAGATACATTTGTACCTCCAAGAGCATTTGTGAGAGAATGTTTTGGAAAAAATAAAATCTCATGAAATTCTGAAAGGCCAACCATTCCAGTTCCTGTTGACTGCAGATACTGTATGTTTGATACGAGACTCACTCTTGACAAGGTGGAGATCAAACAGAGGTTTGGAAAACAACACTTGTGTAGTTTACCTGCTTTTACCCAGCACTTATTTACATGATATGGGCATGTCATCTTAGCTTCTTTGTCATTCCAGAGAACTAAAATTCAACCAAAAGTGTCTCTGTAAAAGTCCGTCTGTAATTCTGATGTGATATGCTGGACAAATAGCATATACTGGAAATTTTTAATTGGAAAAGTTCTTGTCAGCTTTCTGTCTTGGCCAAACAATTATTCTCTTGGTAATCTCAGCCTACGTAACAAAGTGCACATTTCAGCTTTGCCCAGTACAGATTCTGATATGTGGTAATAACTGATCTTAAAAATAAAAGAATGCAGCTAGGTAAAATCCAGTAATCTTATTAACGTAAGATGCACAGGTTATCTTAGCTTGTGTATGAACTAAGTGGAACTGGTTAACTGCACAAAAACTTCATCTTCAAAATTCTATACCTCTTTATAAGGTGTGTAAGATTGAGTAATCATAACTGAATCTTCCCCGAAGTGCTGTATGAACTGTACATTGTCCAGAGCGAATCACTGAAAAATCACTGAAATTTGACCTAAATGTTAATGCTGGCATGCTGCTCATATGTTATGTCTTTACAACTAACAGTTGAGCTACTTTCGTACAAATCCCCAAATCTGTAAATGCTTAAAAAGATCAACCTCGGCACAGCACACAAATAATTTCCTTACAACTCAACTCTGATCCATTTCTAAGGCTATTTTCAATATTTTTACATTCCGTCTAATTAAAAAGGCTACAAGCAAACCCTTTCTCTTACAGACGGTAATTGCCAATCATATTTCCTGACATGCTTTATGAAAGGGGGATTAACCCTACCCCGTCTTGCTTTGCTAGAAGACAGAAACTGGGTCATATAATGTCATCAGCAAACCACAATAAAGCTAAAGAGATGAAAACTGAAGTTTCTGCTACAAACAGGCCTGCAACCACAACACAGTAAAGTGAATAGAAGAAACCTCACAACTTGAAGCCTAAATGCCTTTGCGTCACAATTCATTCTCCAGTACTCCAATAGCAAAACTGGACTCAAAAGTGGGATAAAAAGTATTCCTCTGCTTTGTAGTTTGTGGGGACACTGAGCTGTATTTATTTTTCATCAAAAGAAAATCAGTAAGTTTCTCCGGCTTTGTTTTCACGTTACTTCTGACTTTAATGGGTTTGATAGAAATCATTTTTTGCAGTTGGGAAAATTCATGAGAGAATTTCAGACTTAATCTCCCCATGGCTGCCTTCCCATTCGTTAAAGGGTAAAATGCAGTAGCACGTTATCAGATATGCAATAGGCTGTTACTGTATGTGCGACGCATGCCTTAGAGGTTTCAAGGATGTTTGCTGACAGAAAAGGTTTGCTTTGGTTAACCTTTATGTTTAAATTCACTGACCAAACCCTTAACAAATGTATATTAAAAATTCTGTGTTCCCTCTAATCATCTATATTTAGTTTCTGCTGACGAGGGCACGTGCAGACGTTAGGAGGCTGTTTCCTCTCTTATTTCAGAGCTATGAACCGCACCTTAGGCTAACCCTCTGAATTTCCTTCTCGTGTTTTTTAGCCATTGCAAAGCTTTGCAAGTTTCACTACATTTCAGATTTTTCTGATCTGAACCAAAAGCACCCATCAAAAGCAACATTAAGCCATTTTGATCCAGGTAATCCAAGTAGGCTGTAACTTATTTCAGAACTGTCTAGCACATATGATTCTCTGTGAACTTGTACAATGTGAATGGATTATTTCTTGGTCATTTATTAAATGACACAGCTCTAAGCACCACAATGAGATGAATAGAAAGCAATTGCATGGCATCGATTTTGAATGGAGGTCATACATTTTGAATTTACGTGCTTTGTAAATGTCGTCTATTTTTAAGGCATGTAGTGCAATTACATGAAACAAACCTTCTTTTTTTGTAAAAAGCAATACATTATGGAGGGTTTTTAGTAAAACGAATTAACTCAGCCCTGCTCCCATCAGTTTTGTGTGACCTGTCAGCTATTGATCAATGGAGTAAAGAATCTAACATTTGCCTTTGGTCTAATATGAGGAAATAAAACAAGACCAGAATAGCTGTATTGAAAACTCAATATTTTAAAAGAGTAGAGGAATAAACCCATAGAAAGTAAAGAGTGCCACTCTCTGGCTGAAATAATAAAGTGCAAGTTCAAAATCTAAAAAGACTTCCCTGCAGATGGTAACTACATTTAGTGCTGATGCCTGCTGATAGGCCTAGAAATGCATTCTAGGTTCATCTCACCTGTACACCAAGACATTTCATGCCTTATATAACTAAGAACTAAAGGACACTTAAGGGTTTATAAAGCTATGGGGGTTGGGTAAGTGTTTTGAATATGGTGACCTACAGTATGTTCCTTACATCACTGTTTGTGGTTTAAAAATTACCTTTAAATGAACAAAAATGTATATGAAATATGTTAAGGTAAAGCAATATTGTAAGAATTATGAGTAAAAAGGCAAACTATAAATATTGTCCAAGTTACAAATGTGAGCTGTGAAAAAGACTATTGTACAAGTGTTAAATTTTTTAATTCTTGTATTTACACATCTTGCCTTTTTTCTCTGGTGTGTAATCTTACCTGTACTTAGTACATAAGATATTGTTGATTAGTTGACTCATTAAGGTATGTGCAGTAAAACAAATTAAGATTACACGTAACAAAAGGTTTTAAATTAAAGCTAAAAAATGTGTCACTTACTTTATTCCTTTCCAAACTCTCTGTTATTTCACTGGAGATTATATCCAGAGGAATATGAATATAGAATATAAGTTAACATTTATTATATTATTCTTCAGTCTTCGGTCTTTATTCTTAATATTCTTAACAATTTAATCAAAGGTAGAATTTTGCCAACACGAGCTATGATTTAGCATCATAGTTAAATGTTATTAGGGAGTTTGGAAAAGACTATTTTTAAGCAGACTAAATAGCATAATCTAATCTAATTAATATATCATGATATTAGATTCAAATTCTACACTTTCATACTGTATCTCTGACTCCACATGGGATGTACTGCAGGTCTATATTTTGAATGATAATTCATATATAAAAGAGTGCCCACTCTTTCTCTCTCTTAATCTAATTATTCTTAGTCTCCAAATGGTTTTGTAGTCATTTGTTGTGCAGTATATTAAAACAGTATATCCATTGTGAAATACAGTATTTTATCATTAAAAACAGAAGTGACCTTTCTATTTTACCCAAAACACAATTTCTATATATTCATATTTATTATCAAATTACACATTCCTGGAAAAATGGTCAAAATTAAAACAAAATAATTATTGTTGCACAAAGTGTTCTTTTTCTTAAGAAGTTAGTGTGATCTTGTTATATAATCATACAGCAACATTCCTTTCTAAATATAATCAATATACCATCTTTTGCTATTTTTTTTGGGTTTGTTTTCAAATCAGTGTACATATGGTAATAATTCAGTTGACACAGGTGCTGTTTTCTGGACATTGAGACTACCATTAAAGCTTTTTCTTGACTTTAACAAAACTAGCTATTTTTAGAAAAGAGACAAAATGAATTGGAAATGCATGTCATCAAAAACCTTGCAGAAGTACAACATAAAAGTATCTTCTGCAGAGACATGCAACTTCATTGCAGTTTCATTCTAAGGTAATAAATCGTCATCTTAATTTCATAATTGTGGTCTGTTTGTACACCACTATTAAAATCCTCTGATGTTAAAGCATGCATCTTAATAACTAAAGCCGCTCCAGGACTGGAGGAAGAACTCACCTGGAGTTGCTGGGACAGGTGTCATTGTTGAACAAGAGCTTTTCCCATCGCAGGCTACCGAGTGCAGGAGAACCTAACATTGTTAACCTGCGGAAGGTGCACTGATTCCCACCCCCAAACTACTTGCACTGCTTCCATTACAAAGCAGAGTCTGAGGGGCAAGCAGCCCGCTTCTCAAAAGGTTACCTTGCTCAAGACTGCGCAGGGGCATGAAGGTGTGAGATTCCTACTGCTCAGTTTCGTTCTGTTGTCGTCTTTTTTGGATTTTTAGAATGATGTTTTTAAACCAAACATAGGCTTTAGGAAGGGCAGCAAATTGCACGTCATCCTCTGAATTCTTAGGAGGCAAACAATGAGAACAGCTCACATGGTCCTCGCTGGAAGATGAGGAGAGGATGTCTGTTAAAGAGCCTAGGAGATCATATTTAAGGTATTCCCCTAAGCTTGCATCATTTTATAACCACAACTGCTTAAGGAAGTAGTAGCAATTCTCTCACCCTCAGAAAATGGATTAAAAACATGATGTCTAATTCAACAGTGTATCATCACCTAATCTAATAATTGATTTATAAACTGATTGAATTGTTCATGAGGAATGAGAATGAGAAATTCATGATTAGGACGTAATTGTTCAATTATAAAGAGATGAAAGAGCCCTTGGTCTTATTGTTTGTGATCCATAAAAAACAGTTGAGTTTACAATGCAGAATCTTTTATTAGTCTTACAGTGTGTGCTGTTCCAGCCACATTGCCATCTCTGTCAATTTAATTTGTTATCACCTTTAGTGGGTGCACGATTGCTCCCGGTACTCACACTTGATGTTAATTATGAAATGTATTATCAATGAATAGAAGAATTAAGCATAATCCAACATAAAAGTGAATAAGCCTCCTAAAACAAAACAAAGCTAAACAGGAAAATCCGGGGGCACACTGTGGTGCGTAATGGCAAGAAAAATAAATTGTTTATTGCTTCTCCTGCCATCTGAAAATACATCTCATTTCCCTATAGTTTTGTGTGTTTTTTTTCAGGTTGCTTGGAAGATTTTCCTCCGGGCTTGAATGTTGAGTTTCATTTCATATGAGAATGCAAACCACCTTAATAACTACGAACAGTTGCATGTTTCAAACATATTGATCTGGTCTCAAAGCAGACACTTAGGAAGGTAAGCTTGAATGCAGAAAGGGCTGTGGTGGGGGGCGGGGGGCGACTGAAGCACTGTAAGTGCAATGACTCATACATAAACAAGGCATCCTCGCTAACAGAGCTCTCAAGAGGCACAGCCTGGCTCTGAGACCGTTAACTCTTGCATGGCCGATAACCCGTCCATATAAACATCAGATTCATTTTAGCTTCCTAAGGAAGAGGTGACTCAGTTAAATTCAACCACAAACAATTTCTGTGTTACCAGATCAAGAGACAGTTAACATGTTTGTTTAAACATTTGTTAAAAATAATTCTGAGCTCACTCAATAAAACAAGCTCCAGAAGTACTCCAACAAGCTGTATTTGAATGTCTTTAGTGTAAATATGTAAAGGTATTGACATCCTTTGGGTTTCCTCTTTCGGTGACTATGTTCGTGAAAACTGAAGTAACTTCTGAGTATCTTTTTATTCCTCATAAACCTGGAAACTAACAAGCTACAAGTGTTCAAGACAGAGTCCTGCATATACTTTAGTCCTACATTTGAAATGAACCTCTGCTTCATACAATAGGTATTACTGTATATGAACCATTTTCCCAGATCTGAAAAACAATGTTTGTGTTTCTTACTTTGGACATTATTAATAACTTTATATAAACCCTGTGTTTTTCACTCACAAATGTGTACTTATTGTTGTTTTAAATGATACTACATACTACTCAAATACTTTGGCCATATAATGCGAAGACAGGATTCACTGGAGAAGACTCTGATGTTGGGAAAGATTGAAGGGATAATAAGAAGGGGGTGGCAGAAGTTAAGATGGATAGATAGTATTACTGAAGTAATGAATATGAATTTGCAAGAGCTCAGAGAAGCAGCTGCTGACAGACGGGTCTGGCATGCTAAAGTCCATAAGGTCAAGAAGAGTCGGACTCGACTAAAACGACTAAACACACACACAAACTACTATATCAACTTGACTTCCAAGTGTTTTTCCTTATGAAAAAGTTTTTTTTTCAAATTAATACTATCAATGTACGTTAATCCCGCCTGGTTGTGACCGTTTATTTTATATTAAGGGTGAAAAAGAAATTAAAATGAAAGCAATACCGTGTTTACTATTTGTCTCCCTCAGGTGGCCATGAGGGGAAATAACATAAAAAATGGTCAAAAGAGGAGAGTGAAAGGACACTTTCAAGGAAAGGCATCTACCCTTAGAGTAAGCCCTTATCCATTTCTAATCATGAAGACTTATATGCATAAACTAGGGATGGATTTGAATTCTGATGCTGACAATTGGATCAGCTCAAGATTTTTGAAGTAAGATCATTGCAAATTTTATGGAATATTTTTTAATCACTGTATCTAAATATCTTAATATATTCCAGTGAATTTTCTCAAGATTGCTACGTCTTTTAATTGCCATTATATATCATAATGAGCTAATGAGCTAAGTGAGAATCTCCAGACCTCCTCCTGGAGAGCCCCAGTCCAGTTGATCTTACAGGCCACCTGTCTCTAAAATTCGGAAACACTTGGACGTTATTAATCATAATGTCAAAAGAATTCGCTCAATTAAAAGAACTCTTGTACTTAGGGACTGAAGAGTACTAGGGATCAGCTCCTTAAATGATTGTTAAATTACTCACTTGAGTAAATGGCAATTAAATTGTATCAAATATGAAGAAAAAAAATTAATGGAACCTATAAACCATTCTAGATTGGAGCTCTCCAGGTCCTGTGTTGCTAAAGCGTTGCCAGTATATTACAAGACTTTCTTCTCATCCGTTATGTCCACCAAAGCAGCATTTTTTTATTTATGAAAACCGGGTACTTTTATAGCTGTACCTCTGCTTTATCTAGTTATTAGATCGCTAATAGAATGCAGGGAAATAGATGTGCAAAGAACTGAACTGAAGTTCACAGATTGAGTCGGAGTTAGTGTCTGCTAGTTGCAGGATCTCAGATTGATAACAGCAGATGCCTGAAAGTTTAGCAGCTGCCAGGAGGGTCAATTGCATGCATCTGGGAAGTTAGGATCCCTTCTGACCTCTGGACTACTTTAGAACCAGGACTATGATTTATGACAATTTACTGCACCAATATCCCTGAATGTACTCTTAAATATCTCACAGATCATGTGTATAGAGACAAGCAGACTAGAGAAACCCCAGCAACTCTCCACAGACTATCTGTGAACAGTCTCTTCTGTGGTTTCATGGTTTATGGAAACTTGTAGAATCTGACAAAGTGCTTTTCAAAAGCACTGCTTTTTCTACAATCTGGCCAATCACATCTGAAAGAGGGATGATAATATATTTTTTAAACGCTTTTCTTTTGATTTTCTTAGATTATAATATACTTGTCATTGCGGCAAATTCTGTGAAGGCTAGATTGTTGTTTTCCTGCCAAGCCATTAGTCACCAATGAGCAGTAAAAAAGAGGAAAGAAAAATATTTTGAAATTATGTTATATAGCCCTGTCAGAATTATTTTGTTAACTCCAGACCTTAATATTGTCCTGTATGTCTCATGCCACAGATGTCAGGCCAAAGGTTCAGTGATTGTTTTTTACATGTATGGGAGATGAAAATATCGTTAGAACACACAATTGGTTATAAATAAAGGAAGTCCTCATTTCGGAATAAACTGATCTAGATAATTCAGTTGCTAGAAGACAGTAGATTTAGCAGCCTATTGGAGGATGCCAGTCATTCAGTTTCAGTAAAATGATTTGTTCAAGGTATTTGTGACTCTTTGTATGAAGAAGGGCATCCAGTTTGGGGTTTTAAAATGCAGTTGGTTTCCACTTGTGTCTTCCTGTTCCACTCTTAATTGCATAGACATATATTGGATGGGATTTGAAAGCACCTTTAAGGATTTTGAAAACTTGAATCAAGTCCACCTGACTTCCTCCCTGTTCAGCAATCAAGAGATTACTTTTTATCTGTGAGTGTAAGGCATTTAATTCAACTTGGAAATTTAGCATACCAGATTGTTATTCTTTGATCTAATTTCAGACAGACATACAATATATTTTTCTGGTGACCAATGCTGTTACTGTGTTCTCCATGAGGTCTTACAAACGCATTTGACAATTTCAACATAACTCGATTTCCTTTGGAAGATTTTTGATAATATTGTTCTTAAAAATGAGTAATTATTTTTGCTGTTATAAATAAAAATATTTTAAGCCAATGTACGGTTAAAGGAACTGATCTTTCTTTGGTTTTGCTTTTATCGAAATTTGTTATCTATTGTTTCTTTAACATTAGGCTAGCTGTAGTCTAATGAGGAGCTTCCCCATGAGTGGGGCGCAAAATAGAAAGCGAGAGCTCATTAAATAGGAAAGCTCCAAGGTGATTTTATGGTTATTGGGGAGTCATTACGCCTTTATTATTCAGGGTTACCCCAGCAACAACACTATAACCAATCAGTGTGCACATATCCTGTTTTTGTATCTTCTGGCTGGGAGGATACCGAGCACTGAAAAAGGCGAAATATACAGAGCGACATATTATAAATAACGGTAACAAATGAACTTCGCTGAAATGTAGCCGGAAACTAAATAAACAGTATTTTTTTCTATTTGTTTTAAAATACAAATCTTAGGCGATTAGACTCCTATGCTGGGACCTGAATAATAATAATATTAATCGCCTGAATAAGCTATGTACATTAAGTTCAACACTCAGATTGCAATGCTTTCTGATACTGTTTCTGTATTTCTAGTTTTAGAGATGAAATGGCGCTGGGGCCATTTTTCCACAAAAACACTTTTCTTTTCGTTTCTCGCTTCCGTCACGGAAATTACGTTTGACCCGCTGCTGCTAGGCATAGTGGGAAATGTAGTTTGTTACAATTGGTAGCTGGTCTGTGATCTTGCGTGTGTAGGAGAATGGTTGATATGAGACAATCACTCATAAAACAGAAAACAGACTGCAAAAGAACGGATGGAAGGGTGGCCCTTAAAAGTTCACACTTAGATATGTCAAGTTTGGCCATATTTTGTTCATTTTTTATTTCCTCTTTGATATTTAGTTTATGTAACTCGGTCCGATGATTTACTGTACATAGCCAGTTGGGGCTTAACCCCTTGCTAAGTACAAAGCACACGCAATCACCTACACAGTGTTAAGCATTCCATGCATGAGTAAATAAAAGTGTAATTGCAGAAATATCATTATAAACAAGCCAACTGCTTGTCTCTCTAATTGTCTTAAGTACTTTTCTTGATTAACTCTCCTTTGTACCTTTCTATCACCAGGATAAGAGCTGTTGCAATAATAAGTTAATGGCTTTCTATCGATTAGCTGGAACTGGCATCTACATCAATCCATCCACTTTCTATCCTTCTTATCCAATAAGGGTCACAGGGGGCTGGAGCCTGTCCTGGCAAACAATGGGAGCAAGTCAGGATACGGGCTGGACAAGGACGCCAGTGCATCACAGGTCACAGACAAGCACAAACACGCACAACGGGGCCAGTTTTAAAGAAGTCAATTAACCTTCCAGTATGTCTTTGGACTGTGGCAGGAAACTGGAGCACCAGGAGGAAACCCATGTAAACACAGGGAGAACATGCAAACTCCATGTAGATAGCACCCCAGGAACTGAACCCAGGACCCCAGTGGTGGGAGTCTGTGTTAATGTTAAGCACTGCACCACCTTGCCTCCCTACATTTTAATCCCAATTTTTAATAATCGCATATCTTATAAACCTGTGTCCTAACAATGTGGTCTCTGGTGGTTTTGAAACTGCCTGAATTGTAAGACACTGGTTATAAATCATAATAAGTAAGGTGTTACCACCTTGTGTCAAAAGCTACGCAATTCTAGACTTGGTCAGCTCTGGGATGGGCAACCTTAGGGAAACCGTAGTGATGGTGGTGGACCAGTAGGTGGCAGTGTTTCGCCGGGATAAGATGCTAACCCCTTCCCCATTATGGTGACAGTAGGGGACACCCTGCTGTATGCAGTAATAATAATAATAATAATAATAATAACAATAATAATAATTGCTTACACTTATATAGCGCTTTTCTGGACACTCCACTCAAAGCGCTTTACAGGTAATGGGGATCCCCTCCACCACCACCAATGTGCAGCATCCACCTGGATGACATCAGCGATCAGAGCAGAGTAATGAAGCCAATTCATAGAGTAAGGTACCGAAAGTGGATGAGGGACTAAACTGGGGTCCCCCAGTACAGCACGGTCGTTTTACTATTACTACTTTACTACGTTTACTATTGCATCTCTTAACACACCCTTCAACGATCATGTGTGGACCGTTCAACATGTGTCCAACGTGTTAGATCTTTCTTTAGCCATCTCCCATCACGTTATCATTTTTATTTTTTTCCCTTTCTTATATTATGACGCTGAAGAGAAAGCAAGCCACCATTCCCCAGGCCAGGGACAGGGTGCGTGTACGAAGGGGGGAAGGGTCATTCATTCTTTCTGTTCGGGTTTTTTTTTTTCTGACAGCGGAAAAGAGGAGGGCATTTCGAAAGGAAAGGGGCCTGTCGGTGATTCGGCGCTTTCCGAAGGTGGGGTCCCCGGGCGCCCTCACATCATTGGCTGGCGAGGGGCGGGGAGACGGGCGCCGTGTGCAGAGGAGGCCCCGGACCGGAGAGTCGTGTGCAAACCGCGTGTGGCGCAGCGGAGAAGAGGAGGAACCGAAAATAAACAGCGGCGAGTCACGTAGCGAAGGTGAGTGCACTAAAAGGACGAAATAATTCCCGAAATAACACAATTGTTGGCGTCCGTGCCACCATCCCGCGGTCCTCCGAGGTCCCTCCCGACCGGGAATCCGAAGAGAGCAGCGGTCGCAGGCGCCCCGATACCCGAGCGTTTCGAGGAGCGATTTTTTTTTTTCCCTTTTCGGGGGGGAAAAGGTAAACAAGTATTTCTGACGGCGCACTTTGGCCTACTGCGTCAGGCTCGGCGCGGGAAACTGCCGGGAGTTTAACCGATTACGGTATTTTCGCGAGGAAAAGGCCGATCTGTCGGCAGGCGGCTCGGGGTAGAGGGGGCGCCGTGCTAAATTTGGCGGCGTGCAAGCGTGGTTTTCCGGGGTGGTGGTGGTGGGGGGTTATTTCGCGTCCTCCCGGGCCTCTTCGTAAGGTTGAGCCGCGCTGGGGATGAGGGCCGCAGGCGTGGGTGGGCGGCGCGCAGAGTGGAGCCGCAGTCTCCCCCTCCCCGGTGTGGTGCTGCTTGAGCCGGCGAGCCGATTCTCGGCAACGTGAAGTCGAGGGAGGATTTAAAAATAAAAACCCCCCGGTTTAGACGTCCCCCCCCCCCCCTCCGGAGTTGTTTTTTCGGTAAGTGCCGAGACGGTAGCGGGGAGCGAAGAAGACGGGGCCGAGGCGCATCATCTCGAAACGGGGGCACCATGTGTCTCGTTTTCTTGTTGCGGGCGCTCCGGGGTTGCTCTGTTAACGGTATTGGGAAGCGTGCGCCCCCTTAAAACGTAGTAGTTGCCCCCCTCCCCATCCGTGGTGGAGCAGGAATTGGGGTTGAGGGGGAAAAATACCCCTCGATCGTGCGGTTGAGCTGAGCACGTAAAAAGTTGGGGAACGTGGGACAGAAAACGATCTAGTCAGCGCTCCCGGGAAGCGTGCTGCCTCGACGGCCCGGTTGATTTTTTTTTTTCCCTCTCTCTTGAGTTTTAACCTCTCCAAACGTGCAAACGTGCTCCCAGTATAATGTTTTGTAGTCGGCGATGTAAATCACATCTCAAACGTCCCCAAAAAATATTTTTTTTTACCTCCCCCCGGCTCACATACACTCCTGTTAATTGTAGGCCCAGCGCTTCGGCCTGTTCTTTCGTTTTAGTTTTAACTTGTTACATATAAGGAGTGAAGAGGTTTTCATCTGTTGTTGGTTTTTTTTAGGATTCCTTCTTTTTTCATGTCAGATACGGACGGAATGGTTTTATGTATTAAATGCATATACCCGATTGTTATTTCTAACCTGGAAAACGAGGACGAGTGACCGCTTTTCCTTAATCCTTGGAATGTTACAGGTCACGTAAAATAGATTAAAGTTGCTTCTGGGTGTGTTTCAGAAGCGTTTACAAAAGGCCCACCGCGAAAGGATTAAGATAAAACGACTAAGCTCAAAGGGGGCTTCTTATATCGCCGGTATTTTTTGTAACGAAATCGGCCAATCGATTGGATTTCTGAACCGTGAGTCAGAATCTGGCCTCCCGAGCCTCGTTTTCTTAGGGACGTTCAACGTGCTTCGGAGTTAACTGACACGGTTATTGCTTTCAACTTTTCCTTTAATCGCTCGTCGACCATTGGTAAAGGAGGTTAAGTTAGCAGGGGTTAACAGAATATATTGACATTTTCCGTCTTTTAAAGGATTTCATAACCGTATCCGACATACCGTTCTAGTCTCCGAGAATCTTAAAGCAAGCTAGCGTTCCTCCCTCGGCGTTTTATATTTGATATAATATTTGTTCGAAAAAAAGTAGTATTTCCCTTAAGTAAACGGACTTAAACGAAGTATTATAATGGCCATAGAATTCATCATCTTCGTGGCTCTAAATAGATCATGGCTTTTGAATTCGTCATAAGTGCCACTTCTACCACAGGTTTCGATTTGAACTGATCACACTCAACTGACAGGAATGGGACTTTAAAAAAGTGTATTAGCAGGAGTAGTTAATATAACTTTTAATGGAAAATTGATTAAAATTGAGGTTTTGAAATTCTGCGATTAAAGAACCTAGTTGAGTTAGTGTAGGAGCTCGGTCTTGTGATAATTTGTGTATATTATTTAGTGTGATGGGGGACCAGTTTGCAGGAGCTGAGGTATTTTGTTCTCTGTTTGCGCACACGGGTAACTGTCGGGTTCGATCTCAAGTAGAATTAAAAACCTTAACATCTTGGGAGCAACCCCCTTGATGTTTCTCATTCAATTAAAGAATTCAGTGTGGAAAAGATACCTAGAGTTCCTTCATGCAGAAACACCATCGTTGGCACTGTCATCATGTAGTAAATCTCTTCAGAGGTCTGTCCTCATTCACTCATGAAGCACTCAGTTCATTATCGCCTGCCAATTTAGGAAACCCAGTCCCTTTCGGTTTGGGACAGTTCAGCCTGATGTGAAAAGTAGCTGGTGGCTCATTTTGGAAAGTAACTTTCCTTTCATGTAGGAATCCCCTCGTTGTTGTTGTTGTTGTTGTTGTTGTTGTTTGGGGCTTTGGGAGTTTATTCAACGAAGAGGTGAAAATGTTGTGGTCTGAAGGTCTTTTGGGAGCCCGCTTCCTGCTTGGTTACAGGCCTGGGGGTGGTCCGAGCGATTCAGCGGGCACTTCTGAAAGGGCCCCTCTCGGCCCGTGTCTTTTCTCGGCAGTGTGCTCACAGACAGTGGAAATGAGCAGCAGCGAGTGCTTCAAGTGCGGCCGCAACGGCCACTGGGCCCGTGACTGCCCCTCCGGTGGGGGGCGCGGACGTGTGGGCAGGAGCCGTGGCCGGGGAGGGTTCACGTCGGCGAGAGGTAAGTCCGCGCCGCAGGGGCGGAGCGGGCGGGCTGTGGTCAAGGAGCAGTGGTTTAAGAAGTCAGAAAACGGGAAATCTCTGCTCTTCTCCATCGGGCTTTGATGATCTGTCCTGTTGCTGGATTGGATTTCTCCACCTGTTGTAAAATGGTATTGAATTAGGAACATCATTCAATAAATAAATCTAATTCCTATGAATAATTCTTAAGACGTTATTAAGAATAAGGATTCATTCTTCATAAGAATAATAAATCCCCCTCCCGGTGGATTTATAATGTTTTGAATTAAATAATTCTTTATAACACCAAGAAAAGTGATGGGTGATGTTTTCGGTGCTTTTTCTGGAGTTCATCTTATCACTTTGTGGTACGTCGGGGGAGAACTAGTCATGTCTGAAATGTGCAGAATGGTTTAGATGCAAAACTTGTTTCTCTTTCAGACATCTGCTATCGCTGTGGAGAGCCAGGCCATGTTGCCAAGGACTGTGAACGTCAGGAGGATGGTAAGAATGTTTTTCTGTTGAATCCTTATGTACTTTTTACATGAGTAAAACGGCATTCAAGACATTTGAATTGGCATATTGTATGCACATGTGTATTGTATGTTAGATTAACTGGATGATGTTTAGTCTTTTTAAGTATCAAGGGAACTTAGGGGTAGTCATTTTGAAAAGGGGGTTTTAATGGCTAAATCTTTGGGGAATTTGTATTTATTACAGTTTTTCATCTTTGAGAATTAATGTTTGGTAATTGGTCTGATGTGTGAATTACAAAATGCATTGCATAAAGCATTTTTCACCAATTTAATCTTTAATCAATCTAGCATGTTTTTGTTTTCAGACGGTTTTTGGCATTACACATCAGAGCATACTTCTTTTCCAGCATGCTACAACTGTGGCAAAGGCGGTCATATTGCAAAGGACTGCAAGGAGCCGAAAAAGGAGAGAGAGCAGCACTGCTACAACTGTGGCAAACCAGGCCATCTGGCCCGTGACTGTGATCACGCAGATGAGCAGAAGTGCTACTCTTGTGGAGAGTTTGGTCACATTCAGAAAGACTGCACCAAAGTGAAGTGCTACAGGTAAATGGGGCCATCATTTGCAAGGACTTCTGTGCCAGTGCTGCCTGCATGTTGACATTGTAATCATGGAATGTGAGGAGGGGCTTTGAAGTGGTGAAAAGTACAATTGATATTCAGACAATGTTTTTAGCCCTTTTGAATGTTTGTGTAATAAAATAGATATTCCCAACATTATTTCCCAGTCTCTTCTTTTGAGCTTTATGATTTTGTGCATAGTAGCAAACCTTAACTGTGGGTATTGAATTTAAAAAGTACAGAAGGTCGAGGAGTCAAAGTTATCTCTTGTAAGTGGCTTGTAAGGATTGTCGACAATTTGTTTTTGTAATTTCTAGGAAGTGGTCTGAAATATGGGTTACAATGTTAAAAAAAAAGTGTTAAAATATTAGCACTTTTGGCATTTTCATTAGACCACCCATGCCACAGGAGGAGCTTGCAATAAAAGTAAATCTGTGAAAACATGTACAAAACTGCTGTGCGTGTCATTTTTGAGGTTGACCTGCAGCACACAAAGAACTGAAAATGAAAAAGGAAGAGATTTCTTTTGTAATCGAGTGAATTGGGGCTTTGGTTCTGAAACATCCTAAAACAAAGTTTTGCATTCAAAACTAGTGTACAACATTATCTTTTCTTCTCTGTTTTGTATTTCTGTACATCTATTCACCTGATATCAACTTAGATCTCATTAGATCTTTTCATTATTCTTGTGGTAGTACCTGGTATATCATACACAGGATACATCTTACATAAAATACACATCATTAGCTGTATATAAATTAGCTGGTCATTTGTCAGTGCTCTCATCTCAAGCTTTACTGACCTTGGTACACTTGCAGTCCTAGGTACAAAATTAAGATGTTGATTGATTTTTTTATATTTTATTTTTGCTTGAATGACCCAGGATTGGCTGAATGTGTTTGGTCTTGAAAGGGGAGCATTGGAATTAATTGTGATTTCTTCTTCTTGAAGGTGTGGTGAAACCGGTCATGTTGCCATTAACTGCAGCAAGACGAGCGAAGTCAACTGCTACCGCTGTGGCGAGTCTGGGCACCTGGCAAGAGAATGCACCATCGAGGCCACAGCTTAATCCTTTTCCTTTGTCGCCCCTCCTTTTTCTGATTGATGGTTGTATTATTTTCTCTGAATCCTCTTCACTGGCCCAAGGTTGGCAGATAGAGGCTAGTCCCAGGCCAGTGAGCTTTACTTGACATGTAAAAGGAGGAAAGGGGTGGAACAAAATCGACTTTCTGCATTTAATACAAAAAAAATGTTTATGTTTAGTTTGGTAGAGGTGTTATGTATAATGCTTTGTTAAAGAACCCCCTTTCCATGCCACTGGTGAATAGGGATTAATGAGTGGGAAGAGACGAGTCAGGAAAGCCCTCTCCGGGTTCTTCGAAGCGATCCTGAGTGAGGGGGGAAAATGAAATCGTGGAAGCCTGAGTACTTCCATGTATGATTTAATTTTTTGGGTGGAAAAATGTTGGCCTAAAGGTGTTTGACCTCGGAAGCAGTACACAACATGATACATCAGTCTCGGGGCCCTACCAGCAGTACAGCTAAGTGGGAGATAACTGAAAAGAAATGTTAAGAAACCTGTTTAATTTCTGCAAATTATTAAAAGAAAAAATCAGTTCTAATTGTTTTGTACGAACAAGCCGCATGCAGCTACAGCATCGGCGTCGGAGACACATTAGGTCAAAGTTAGTCTCAGATTTTCAAAGTAGTCATTTAACCCACAGTGGAGAAAAAAAAACTTCAAGAACAGTTGAAAGCAGAATTTGAAGTAACTCGAGTAAGAAGAATGTTTTCACAGAAATCAAAATGTTATTTTTGTACAATATATCACTTAGACTACTGTAAAAATCATTTGCTTGTACTCGGTTTTTAAGTCGGAAGGTAAACGCAACTGAAGTCCTAGAACATAGAAATGTAATTTTAAACTATCAATAAAGCTGGAGGAGGAAGGGGAGAAAGACTGAAGTTTTATTTCTTGATGACTAACTTTTCTTCTGCTGTTGATATTTCTCCTAAGCTGGTAAGACCACACAAGCACCAAGGTTATTTATGACGTTCTTCTAAATGAATATGATCTGAACTGTAAGCTCACCTTTTTATTGTATTCTTATGATTTCTTTTCAAAAAAAGAAAGGCAGCTTTTAAAAAAACGAACATGTTTTGAAACCTGACATTTGGGTAACACGCAACCACAAATCTTCAATGAATACACCTACGTGTTTGTTTTTCAGATTCCCACTTCTTAACAGACTATTGATCTAACAGATACACATCATCTGCATTTTAGAACAGTTTCACTGAGTAGGCTGAAAGACATGGATTAGCTCCAAATTTACAACTGGAGTTTGTATGCTGAGGTTCTGAACAACAAGCCGAGCAGAAACCAGTTGAAAGCTGTTTTAAGGCCCTTGTCCTTAAACCCTGAAATTGGTAAACCTTAATGCTAAATAAGGATATAAACATCTTGAGTTGTTTTTTTTTTCTACTAAAGCTTAATATTGATTCACCTTTTCGGCTTCTTGGGTGCTTTTTATCGCCTGAATACATTAAATTACTACACGTGCTTCCTGGAATACTAATATGCAACATATTTGTAATTCAACCTAAACTGCTGTTTTTCATTTATTGTGCAGTAAGGGAATTTTCTGTATTTTAATTGCATGAAAGTTGCTTGAAAACCAGCTGGTATTGCTGACGAGAGCGGCAGATTAATTTTTGATGAAAAGGAATTCCCCCAGGTGCACAAAAAAAGATGTTTAAAATTAATGGTGGAAACAAATCGGTAAATCCACTTTCACTAGAGAGTTAGTGGTTGTGCTAAATCTGCAGGAGCCCAAGGTTTCCATCTCGTTCAGTTGTTCAGATCAGTTTCAGTGCTGCAGTTCTTTCTGGTGACCCGTAGTGTAAATATAGCTAACCTAAAAAAAGAATGTGCTCTACTATAGCCAATATTTAAGGCATCTGAACTGTTTCCTGAGAATTCATATGTTTTCCTGAGTATTTTGATCCTCCACTCGGTCACTTTTTTTGGACTGAGACATGGTTTTTCCATAAATAATAGCTAATTCTTTCTTCGGTGACAACTTAGATCTGGGAGGCAAAGCTCTATAACTGCTATCGCTTTAATGTCATGAAATGAATACTCTACAGGTCCTTGAAGTATAACCAATATAGAGGTCTCACTGGTGCTTAGCGATTGTACTGTTCTTTTCATTGTTAAAATAAATAAAATTGACAGTAACCTATATGTAGCAATTAATTAACTTTTTTAACACTATTAACATACCATAACCTGGAAATACATCAATTCGAATCAATAAATCTTGATCTGAGTAGAGGTATTTGTTCTTATGCAGTATTCTTTACATTGAGGAAGCATTATAATATGTTTTGTTAGGTTCCATTTAATAATCCTACAGTTTGGTGTTTGCCAGTTTTAAAGTTTGTATCTTTTGATAACGGTAAAAGATTCCGATCAATATTCTACATAAATTCCACAGATAAAGAAGTTGAGAAACGGGCTTCACAAAGTATTAGTCAATTCGCGGCTCTGGTTTCTCTCACCTGTTCATGCTTTGTCCTCTTTAAAGACTTTCATAGTTTTGATAGTTAATTATGCAGTCTTCAGTCATCAGAAATCTGAATACACTGTTTACTGTTGCGTTATAGATTTATATAGATTGTAGAAATACTTGATTACATTGCGAGTTAATAAGTGAATTGGGTTTTTAAAATGGTGTTTTCTCATTAGTATCTAGAATATATGTAGGCTACATCAGAAACCTGAATCTTTTTATGCAGATAAATATGATGTTTTTAGAAGATGTAGCTGCCAGTCATGATTTTTGTCACAGATGGAGAAAAGCTGAAGTATGAAATGGGTTTGGTGCTTGCAGTGAAACGCTCACTGCTGCTGAGCTCAGACAATGTAACTGGATCCCCGATCACCTGGTCTCCATCAACAAAGGCAATGCTTTCGTCACTGAAGATACAAGAGACCTGAGCAGCTGATAAAGGAGTCACAGGAAAGAGACTTACAGGGTCTGAGGGACTTGCGAGAACCGCCAGAACCTGGAAGTGCCCTGCTAACTGGAGGTAAGAACGTTCTGTGGCCTTATCTTCATTTTGCAATAAAATTGACATGTGGATAAACAACAAGACAAAACAATGATGTCTACGCATTGACCATTACTGTTTTAGTTTTGGACTCAAGCTTTTGTAGAAATTAGCTGGTCTTGCTGTATGTATGTGCGTGCTACACAGTAGTCTTCAGACTCCTGCAATATGCAAGGTTCACATTTTATTGTAGAACGAAAAAAAACAACAACTTATGTTTAGGTCTAAGACCTTCATGTTTGAATTTCCAAATATGCACACAATGCATTGCTATGATAAAATGCTCAAACTATAGTAGAATATTAAGTTTAGCATATGAATCTATAAAAAATAATTTGATAAGAAGACTGCATCCTCAATATGTTTTTCTAAAACGGTTCTAGACTGCCAAGATGATAACAATCAAGGCGCTAACAGTCCACGATGAGTTGCATCAAGAGGAGCACTGCACGCAGGTCAGGAACGAAGACAGTAAAAATGAGAATGGTAAAGATGAGACTGGGGAGAGCCACAGCACTGGCTCTGTTAGATCTATAACCAGGGACATAGAGAAGCCTTGGGTGAGAACAGACAAAGTGGGACAAGAGGTCCCTTTTGAAAATGAAGACCAATCTTATGCAAGTCTGCTGGCAGCATCTCATCCACAGGACAGCCTTAGTAACCTGATTTACCATGCGTCTCCACTGGAGTCTATAAAAGAATTGGATGAGATGGATGGAAGGGAAGAACAAGTGTCTGAACTAGAGAGGAGCCCTGGAGATGGGGCTGTTAAAATCAAACAGCAGGACACTGATGATGGCATCCCACTACAATCTGAGAAGGAAAGGTGTGAGGTACAAGCTGGATCAAATCCTGGAGCTGTTCTCATAGGGCAATCAGTCTTTGAGGATACCTTGGAGTCTACAATCATGCGTGACGAAAATGAGCCTCTGGACCCAACAGGTAAAGATTTGTTGCAGGTCACTCCTAATGGTGAGCATCACCAGAAGGAATCACACAAGGCTCTTGTGCTGGCAGACGACAGGTGGGAGCGAGTGTTTTCACGTGCATCTGACGATAGAGAAATTCAACAGGAACCGAAAGAGCACCACCAGTCAACAGAACAATGTGGCAAAGATGACAGAGATGGTGTCATGGAATGTAAAGGAGATCGACTTAGTCCTTCAGAGCCTTCTATTCAGGAGCTGCAGGACCCTGAATTGAAGCACGAATCTTACCAGAGTGAAAATAA
Source organism: Lepisosteus oculatus (assembly GCF_040954835.1). NCBI lineage: Eukaryota > Metazoa > Chordata > Actinopteri > Semionotiformes > Lepisosteidae > Lepisosteus > Lepisosteus oculatus. The sequence goes on from NC_090699.1 coordinate 62,338,219, forward strand.
CAGACTGTGCAATAAGGTGAAGGATTCCAAAATGAGAATAAGAGAACTGGAGAACGAGCTGTGCACAGAGAAGAGGAAATCTGAGAGCCATGCACACAGGATCAGAGAACTGGAAATGGAAATGTCCAACAGCTCCCTAATTGGCGTTCTGACCGAATGCAAGACAAAAGTGGAGCAATTGGAGGAGCTCAGATATTCATCACGTGAACTGATGATCCAAGTAAGTTAAATGTGCTTGAGGATGCTTTTCTATAGCATGAATGACATCATGCACTATTTTGCATGACTATTAAAAACATTGCTAGAATTTGTTCCAATGCTGTATTAATCACTTTTTATTAGGATCATAGAAAACTGATAATGCCCAAAAGATGGCTAAAATCTGGGCACCCACATTCTCATTTAGTTTATTTTCTTTGCCTTTCATAAAAATGTATGCGACCTAACAGCAAGATCAAAAGTTAAACAATTTTCAGAAAAGACCATCAGCCATAAATCCTGAACAGTTGTAAATTAAACACAAATCATGCCTGTTTGTTTTCAAGTCCCTTAGACTTCTAAAGACTTTGAATTTCCAAAGTAAGATTTATACAAAAGCTGTTGCACTACTTCTAAATTACCTTAGCTCTTCCATTTCAAATGTCTCTCCCCACCTGTTTACAATATTGACAGACTACATACAGAAGCTTTCAACCCTATTTAGTAAAATTACAATGTCCCTCCTGAAAAGGCAATTACTTGAGACTTGTAATTCAAAGACCTTAAGTATTCACTCATTACAGCTGCAGGAGGCAAACAGGATTGCAGCGTGCCTGAAACAGAGGATTGTCCACCTGGAGGAGGAGAGGATGTTGAAGCAGCAGCAGCTTGTGAATCTGGGAGAAGAACTCGAGGGTTCCAGGAAAGCTCTGGAGCAGAAGAACAGGGAGATGGTCAAGGTCAAGGTGCAGGTCCAAGCCCTCAACGAAGAGCTCGAGAGGACACAAGACAAAAAGCTTTGTCCAGCAGAATGCCTTTCCAACGGTCACACTGTTAATCAGCCTCACAGACGATCAAGAAATGATACTAATGACTCCAAGGTTTGTGCACTCTTGTGATAGCAGTTAAAACTAGAAAGGACATCACAGAATGAACTTTTTCCCCCAAGTGAAGTAATTAGTTTGTAAAAGTGAAGTAAAATTGAGGTGTGGGAGACATGAGACAACTGTAAAGTGTGGCAACATCAACAAAGGTTCATATGTTGCACATGAGGGAACATTTCACAATTGTGCCATCTTTGGCAAACACCAGAACATTTTTTGCTTAACACAAATATTCATTTTAGAGTGCCATTATTTCAAATACAAATTTGGTTCATTTGCATAATTTACTTGCTGCACATAGAAATACCTAAGATTACTGGTCAAACCAAAACTGTGACTTTTAAAAACACTGGTATACTAAATTAGAATATGAGTATATATTATTGACAGTCTACCTCTTAATCTCAATAAAGTGGATAAAAGACCCCGTAATACCTTTTATAAAAGATAGTTGTCTCAGTCTTTTCTGTTTTCCTAATATTTTTTTACACTTACACAATTCATTGTTTTTTTTTGCAATTAGAATTTCTGTACAAAAAAAACACACCATAACCCCTTAATTTATTAATATTTCAATAGTCTATGAATACCTGCTAGCCTGTTTTTTACATAATGTTAGGGGTCATCATGAAATATGTTACCGGACTCCTGTTCCTGAGGGGTTGCTGCCTCATCTGGTTTTCATCCATGGCTACCCTGGTCTATTGTATATTTCCATTTTCCAGGTTTTTACTCAGTGAATATGATAAATTATCCATAAAACCTATAAGACTGCAGGCATCCGGGATTGAATATTAGTTTTTTTTTTCTACCTATAAGGTAGATACCTATAGCCACCTCATACACAGTGATTTGGTTTTTCCAACTTGATCTGGAAGATCAAGACATTGGCTTTGTGTTTACCTGTAGGCAGTTACGGCAAAAATACAAACAAACACCTCACCTGAACTTCAAAGGCCTCTTTAAAACTTAGTGGTCCATTACCATGCTGTCTTTCTTCACTCGATGACATACTAATAATAAGTTATTATTTTTCTTCACTTTCATTGTTGATCAGATGATTGTTATGGTTGTACTAGCAGTAGAATACTCTCAAATGATCAGTTAGGAGTGAAACTGTTAGCACCTCGGAGGTAGTAGTAATCTACTCTGTGGCACTTTAAATCTCCACCCCATTGCGCAGCTGATATCACCAGCAAAGTGAGTTTATTGGCCTCACTTTCCTAATCCCTATGGATGACAGTGTCCCAAAACCACGGAACAGTTAATCCAAAACTGCTGCAAGTTAACCGCCAAGCTGAACAGGAGCCCAAAAATGACATGATGGGGGTACTCAACTCGGCAAATGAGATTTTCTTCATGAGACGAGATGCCTACTGAGTAAATATTACAGTGAATAAAATAATTTAATAATGTTCAGCCTTCATGACATGTAATCATTTCCTTTATTTTTGTTTTTAACAGCATTTTTCAAAGCACAAACATAAACAGGTACCATATAGTCGCCCAGATTCATGTCTTAACTTGGCATTGAACCTCTTTGCTGGTGCCGACTAATGGAAATATGAGGGAAGGTCCCAGAACACACTGTGCTGAAAATGTCTTCTGTAACAAAATCTCTTTGAAACTGCAGCAGTCTCTATAAATCTACATATAACAGATCCTGGAAAATGTCATCAGAATGTGTCTAGATAGAAAAAAGGAATATTTGGCAGCAACTGTTTGTTGCAGAAATTGGTAAGTTAAATTGCAAATATTTTCCTGAAGAATTCTGTGGTGTCATTTTTTGCGGTCTTGGAATATCTACACACAGTATATTAGAAAATATATAGTTGTAATGATAACAATAATAGAATAAAAAAAGTATTCTAAGACTGGACCTTTAATTTGAGCTTTGCACTTTAATACAGACCAGCACTCAATAAAAAAATAGTCATGGATGGTGGAATAGTGGTATTATAATAATAATAATAATAATAATAATAAAATAATTGCTTACACTTATATAGCGCTTTTCTGGACACTCCACTCAAAGCGCTTTACGGGTAATGGGGACTCCCCTCCACCACCACCAATGTGCAGCCCCACCTGGATGATGCGACGGCAGCCATAGTGCGCCAGAACGCTCACCACACATCAGCGATCAGTGGGGAGGAGAGCAGAGTAATGAAGCCAATTCATAGATGGTATCTATAAGCAGCATGAGAAAATTAAAATGTTTTAATATGGACATAATACTTTAATATGAAAAGTAGGATAATATATGGTATATGGTCATTGTGAACTTTTCAATATACTTTTCAAGATAAAGAAGGTAAAAAGTTTCATTTTACTCATTAACAGGTCGGCTTCTGTTTTGCCCTGAGGAAACGGATCATTTTCTGTATCTGCATCTAGTCACATAGCTGTGTTTCACGACTTTGACATGAGAGCAGAAATGCAATATCTGCATTTACACAGTGAGATATAACATGCACATTTTTTCCCTCTTGAAGTGCATCAGAAATAAACTTGGTGCTCCAAACAGATCTGTTTTGCAGAGCTACCTAATTAAATCTGCATGATGCATCCTGAGGTGTTTTTGGAGGGCCGACACTTTCTGCTGTTATTCAGACAGCGAGGTGTCATCAAGTAGGCAAGGCAGCGCGTAGCTCCTGGCTCTTCATCACTTTCAGTTTGAGGAGAGAGTGACTATACAAGGTGGGAAGAGGGATGAATGTATAATGTAAATCAATTATTCATCCCTTCTGCATTACAGTGTCAGTCAACCTTCTGTTTCATCATCTTACCTTATTGGGAAGTCACAATCCACAAAGGCTGAGGAGGATAAGTGCCCATGTAATGATGATTAACTGATGATGGAAGTGTATCAACAGGTCATGTGCATAAATAAAAGCAGAAAAACAGATGTCTTTCTTTTGTTCTTCCTCTCCAGGGCCAGGACATTAGGAGTGATATGTTGCAGGAGTCTTAAATTGTGCTTCAAATAACACTGCTAAATTGGTCAGAAATCCTGTTACAAATGAACGGCAAACTTGCTGAAGATGATCTATTTTGGTACAAAATGACACCACAAATGTATTTACTAAAATGAAAGGCTACATGAGACTAAGTTACAATGTCTTTACTATGTTTGGTCCGGTTTATTTAATTAACCTCTAACTTATATAACAACTTAGTAGGACTCAGGTTATTCTTTGTTTTTTTAAATAGAAGAATATAAAGCCAAATTTGGTCTCTTCCAGTAAGCTCTGAACTCCCTTGTGCCGAAATTGAAAGGCTTTGCTGCCACAGTCATACTGGTGAGATGTCCAGTATATGGCTCACTCACTTTTTTCCATCCTCCTCCCTTAAGAAGAAAAGTCATATTTCATACCCTATGTGATATTTCTCTAGTGGTACAGTCCATCATGAAAACAGGGCAGATGAAGAAGCCCACTTCAATAAACCATTTCTAATGAAATGTAGCATGCTTGCTGTTCCCTGTGGCTTTTTTTTTTCAAATTTGATTCCACGCATCGGATGCCATAAACATTTTAAAATTAAAACACGACAATTCATGCTGTTGCTGAGCTGTTGGTTGCTATGTGTGAGAGGTGGATAAGGTTTCTTTGCTGAATAATTGGAATTAGAATCCTCGGTGTGCTTCCTAACAGCGCTGTCAGCAGATATTGAGACATCAGTAAGCTGCACAGCCCCTGACAATGGAGATGTCATTCCACAGCTATACAGAACTGACAAACACAAAGGCCTGCATTCTGCACTGGTAGGGCCACAGACGACACTCTTCATCACTGTGTCATTAACTCCTAATTTATAAAGGATGAAGGCAGAAGCAATTAAGAAAAAAGAACTGCCGTGAATCATGTGTATTTTACTTTCCTTTTAGCAGCTTTCCTCTGCCAGCTGAATTCAGCAGAGAATTCCATAAGAGCAGCCACTGGAATTTCAGAATTTTTGTGTTTTCAGAGATAAAATTTCAAGTTCTGTCCCAAGACAAAAGTTCCCCCGTGAAATAAAATATTTCAATCCCCTTCTCTAGCAGGCAGAATTCATTTATAAATTAATTATTCAATCAAGGCTTATGGTTGTAAATGAGCTATTGCAGTACATTTAGTTTTCTGTATTGAATGTGTAATAATAGAGGATTGCTCCCCTTTTGCCTTAATGCTTAAGTTCAAATAGGTCTGTCTGTATCTGGAAATGTAGGTTAAGTAATACAATTTCACTTGGAACAACTATAAACAGAAAAACAGTAAAAATACACAATAAAATATTATTAACTATTACATACATTGTATTCCATTTGTCTGTTTCAGAAACGTCAGTGGGTAGTATTATGGTGGTAGGAGGCAAAACAGTGTTTTATCATATTTAATAAAAGTGTATTGCAACATTTGTCTTAAAGTCTTTGGGACTTAAAATTAAACATTGTATTGCTCAATTTCTAAATAATAAAATAAAGGCACATCTCTCTGTCCTGCCATTCCAACAGAGCCTGTGGAGGAAGGCACTAAACAGTATCAGAACTCTGAAGAATACAATGGCTTTGTTAATCAACAAATTACAAATGGAAAAAAACTATAATCCAATTCTTCTTCCATTGATACTAAACTCAAAAACATCAGCATTATTCCTAAACATACACATCTTTTTTTTTACAAGTGCCTAAATATTTAAATGTAAAAAACATGCTAACCCTATGCAAAGGCGACACCGTTAGCTTTCTAAAGAACTCAACATGATTTCACCAACTAAGCATCAAGAGGTCAGAACAACTGGAGTCAGTTTCTAAATTCTAAAAGGAGCACTAGCAGAGACAGAATCCACCCGTCTGTGTGTTACAGTGAAACCCTAGTACCAGGCTCAGGGCTCTGGTATGGAAAAAGGGAGTCTTCATAATCCTCAATACAGATAAACTTGGAATACATTCTGTATTGATAACTTGAATGTCGTATAATAAATAAAATAATTAGGAGCAAAACAGAAACAATGACTGTTTTATGCTCCTTCAAAGTTCGAACTGGAAGTCTTAACAGTGGGTTTAAAGTAATCTATTAAGGCCTAACTCTATAGTAGCTGTGCCATAGGGTACGTGTGTTTCTTCCATTTTATACATGCATCTGCTGGATGGATTAAAACATTTAAAAATTCTATGGAACTACTTTCACTTGTTTCTTTTAGTCTTTGGATTACTATGGAGAATAGTATTTTGATTTCAGATATCCATGATCAGTTCTATATTCTTCACAAGAACGTCACTATTTGCAAAGTGTCCGATCGAATCAAATTTCTGCTTCTAGAAAAGAGGAATGTATTGTTTTAAAACCAATATTCATGTTGCACACGGAGGAAAATGAAAGCAGAATATACTACTGAAATGCATCAGAAATATTAACTCTTTTGGGAGATTTTCCACGTCTCCCATTTTCGCATAATATTCCAAATTATTTTAAAAGAATTTCAGTGTATCAGTTACAAATTAACAGGGCATACAAAAATCCGCTGTATGTCAATGTATGAATATTACAAACAGCACCATTGCTTCACAACTCAATGCAATGGCTGCGCGATATTCAGTGTTTTACTGTTGCATTCCTACTTAATACCTACAAATGTAAAAATGTAGGCACCACACGGTAAAGAATGCACGTATTTACAACCAGCTCACAACATTGGCGTTTCTACCCTATTTACACACCAAACATTAATGAAGAAAGAAGACGTAGCATAAAAAAAAATATTTATTCAATGTATTTACAGTTCTCTCGAGTCTACAAATTCATCATGCTTCTGTTTAAATTCACAATTTAAAATTTTAATACCAGCTTAAACATTTTTTTTAATTTTACGTTTAGTTTAACTTGATATTTTATAGAAACTTTAGCTAACTAGGCAACGATTTGCCCAAAGAATGAAAGAGGGAAACTTGGACTATTTTAGGAGGTCACCCGATTGCTGCTCTTCAAATTTGCTGTTAAACGATTATGCATAAAACAGTACTTACAACAAAATTATTTCTTGCGATTTATTCGATCGTTTTTATTGTTATTTGTTTGAAAGTTCAACCATTTGAGATTTTACCTAACATTTTTCTAAAATTTGATTGGCTAACCGCCGGCACTTTCACCTTTCAACTTTGACACTTGGAGAAGGATCACTTCCTGTTTTCTTGCAGCGTGTGTAAACGAGACTGAAAGAAACAGGAAATATCGCTGCTGAAGAATCTAGTTCATATTGAACGACAAACATGGTACGTAATTATTAAAACATATTTATCTTGTTAATATGAGTTTGTTGATAATGCAAGAGATCCAGTTTATATCAATGCATTTAACAGCCTGTAGGTCGCCCTGATAGTTTTTAGTTCGCTTTCCAATTTCACTGTCCAAATGTTGTGTTGTGAGTAGGTTGTATAACTTCAGCAGAATTATTTTTAAACTAATCACACGTTGTGTAATTAATTGAATTTAAAATGCTTTCGGTCTTACCGTTTCCTAGTCACTTATAAAATGACGTTTTTATTTTTTAATTGGAATTAATTTTTAATCTAAATGTGAAGAGTTAATTCCCATGTATATATCATCATTGGTTTTACACTCTTGTTTATCAACAATTTCAAATAGTAATTACTCTCTGTATCCTATCTGCATATGGTCGTTTACATCATTACATAATTTTTGAAAAAACCTAGACTGACACTAAAAAAGAGATGAGTTGTAATTAGACTACCTTCAGGTGTAAAGTGAAAGGATTAGATAGATACTTTATTGATCCCGTGAGGGAAATTGCAGTGCAACAGCAGCTTAACACACACAACACAGCCACAGTGTAACGAATTATATAATAATAGTACAATACATACAATACAATACAAGAGTTACTCACAGTTCGGACACACAAGAACAAACTAGAACAGAACAGTACACAGAAAATCGTATCACACATATGAATATAAATATAGATGTAACTATAGATATAAATATAAATGTATTGCACAGGTCCCTGGCATATATTGTACAAAAGTGGTTGTAAACAGGAAAAAGAAAAAGAAAGAGAACAGATGTAGCAGTAGATGTGTAGATGCGTTCAGTCCAGAAACAGGTCACTGTCGATGTTGCCTCTGCCCAGACGCAAGGTGGATGCGTTGTACAGTCTTATGGCAGACGGCAAGAATGACCTCCTGTAGCTCTCCCTGTCGCACCGTGGATGAATCAGTCTATTGCTGAACGTGCTCTTCATTCCTGCAAGCCTGTCATAGAGGGGATGGGAGAAGTTGTCCATGATGGCCTCTAGTTTGGACATCATTCTCCTCTCAGCCACTACCTCCAAGGGGTCCAGGTCAGACCCAATGACAGAGCTTGCTCTCCTGATGAGCTTGTTCAGCCTTTTGGAATCTACTGCTCTAATCCCAGAGCCCCAGCACACCACTGCGTAGAAAATGGCGCTCGCTACCACCGACTGATAGAACATTAGGGTGAAGCTTGAAATTGTGGATTACAGTAGAGAACATGGTGTGTGCTCTTTGTGACAGGAGGAGGATGAAACACCGATACATTTATGCTAACCTGCACCAAATCCCCCAAAGTCAGTCAGAACATCTAGACTCTTCAAGTTGAAAATCAATTCTTACAACTGAAATGTTCAAATAGTTATTCGTTATATATGTGCTGATTTCCGTTTTATTTCCTTCAATAGGCGAGAAATGCTGAGAAGGCCATGTAAGTGTTTATTTTTTATGCTCTGCTCTTGTGTTAACATCTGTTTTATTGTTGGCTTATATATTTGTCCATCACATTATTTTCTAAAACCCTGTGTTAGTGGCTGTGGATCAGCCTGCTCTGTCCTTCTTGGTGTAGAAGTTGTTTTTTCTTCTTGTTACTGTGCGAATAGCAGTTAGAAATAACGTTTTGTGACTGTGCTTCTTCACATTCCAGTCCTTGAATGTAATTGGCACATCGGGATGTTCCAAAAAGCGACACATTCTGTTCCAGGGATTTTGTGTACATCGTCTATGTATGTGTCCAGTCAAATTCTTACTAATCATTCAGTTTTCTTTGTTGTGAAGGACGGCCTTGGCTCGATTTCGCCAGGCCCAGATGGAGGAAGGAAGAGTAAAGGTGAGTGAAAGTGTGTAAGAAAAGTGAGTTAAATTCATAATGAATTAAAATGCTGGATTAAGATTTGCAACAAACTGGCGTTCTGTCTGAGCCGAGAGCAGAGAAGTGTGCTTTGTGCTGTGCCTTTTTATTCTGGGATAGGCTCATGACTGGCATTACTCCGTCAACAGGCTAAATGGCTTTCTGATAATGGATGGCTGAAACAAACTACATTACACATAGGAACAAGTAATAGGTTTATTCCATGCTGAAAAAAAGAAGAAAGAGTACACAACATTTCGGCCGTGGAGCCTTCTTCAGGTGTGTGACACACCTGAAGAAGGCTCCACGGCCAAAACGTGTACTCTTTCTTCTTTTTTTCAGCATGGAATAAACCTATTACTTGTTCCTTTGCAGCCTACGCATGCTGACGCAGCTACCCACCTGAACTACATTACACATAGCTTTCTGCAAATAATACACTCATTTTTCAGAATTACGTAATTATGTTTTACTGCAATTTCAAAATTCTATGTATCTGTGGTCTTGGGCAAGCTTTTTCTTTTCCACATTAAGGCATGTGTATGTTAAGGGTGTTCTAGAAGTTTAGAAGCTTATGCTTCATGCAGCAGAGGACAGTTCCTGTGGGAGCGGTACATTTTTTTTCTAACAGCTTCATCATTACAGGAAAGAAGACCTTTTCTTGCATCAGAGTGTAATGAGTTACCAAAAGCAGAAAAATGGAGAAGACAGGTAAGAAATCACTGCATTACAAGACCTTTTAACACCAGTAATGTCCTGATGTGTGTCTAGATTTTCTTTTTAAATAGATAGCCTCAGTTCCAGTCCTCAACTGCTGCAGTACATTTGATTTTATAGACCTTTTTTAATCATGACCTGTTTTAAAGGTTGACTAAAATGTGGCAATTAAGTGGTTAACATATTTACTTGTGTTCTGTGTGTAAAAACTAGAATCCTGCCTGAGGATCACTGCTGCAAGATTTATGTGATATGCAGTTTTTTGACCACCAGAGGGTACTATGGGTTAGTAAATTAGTGCAGATTGAATTAAAAACACCAAACAAAAATCAAACCTTGTCTTGTTGGATCATGATAATGTGATTTGCATTTATTACCTTTTTTAGATCATCAGCGAAATTTCCAAGAAAGTTGCTCAGATTCAAAATGGTGAGTTTTTTTTCCCCCAGTTAAGAGTGGTAATTTGCTGTTTTAGTATTATCATATTATTTAATGGTTTCTCGAACGTTTTCAGCTGGCTTAGGTGAATTTAAGATCCGGGACCTTAATGATGAAATCAACAAGCTTCTTCGAGAGAAAGGACACTGGGAGGTTCGGATTAAAGAACTGGGTGGTCCTGATTATGGGGTAAGATTTGACTGTCCTTCATCCTTTTTTTTTTTGCAAAAGAATGATTATACACAAGGATTAATATTTTGGTGAAGAGTGGTTTGTCAGTTACAGAACCCATCACAAATTGGTTCACAAAGGATTCTCGATAAGAAGTGTCATTTTTACTGTACAGTTATCAGAGGGTTCTGACTGCTGAGTCCATGTGGTTGAAGTTTAACACCAATTTAAGATCTTAAGTCATCACTTTGTGTCCCTTGAACTTTTGTTACAGAAAAGAAAAGAGATGCAGTGTTTCAGCTGTGGACTCTTCTTTGGGTGTCTTTAGGTCCACAGCTGAAGAAGGCTCCACAGCCCGAAACCTTGTGTCTTTTCTCTTTTCAGCATGGAATAAACCTTTACTTGTTCCTTTGCAGCCTGCGCATGCCGACATAGCTACCTACTTGAACTACTACTAATGTCCAGCTTTTATTTTTACCACTTCAAAAACTAATAACCAGCAAAGCATTGCAAATGTAATTTGTTCAACTGCATGCAAGTTAAAAGTTGTTGTGTGAATTTTTTTGAATGGGAGATTGGCCCTTTGTTGCTGTAATATTAATATTAATAAGCTCTGATGTGGTGATATCTCTTTACAGAGAGTTGGGCCGAAGATGTTAGACCATGAAGGCAAAGAAGTGCCTGGAAACCGGGGTTATAAATACTTTGGAGCTGCCAAAGACCTGCCTGGAGTCAGAGAGCTGTTTGAGAAAGAGCGTAAGTCACTGAAAGAACCTGGGCAGCTGTTCGTATCCTTCAGGGTTGTATTTTATTAGATGTGCTGTATTTAATCAGCAGCAACAGCACTTAACGGTAACCTGGTAAACTTAATAAGGCAGGGTGTTGGCAGAGTTGGATATTGTCTCCAGTTGTAAACATAGGTGTTTAACCTATAATTATTTTTTTTTATCCTTGTTTTCTTTTCAGCTGTTCCACCCCCAAGAAAGACTCGGGCTGAGCTGATGAAGGATGTTGATGCAGAATACTATGGTTACAGGGATGAAGACGATGGTGTTCTGGTGCCTTTAGAGCAGGAATATGAAAAACAAGGTAATGATGTGTCACAAAATGCCAATAAAGGTAGTTCTTCATTAGCCTTCAGTTGCTTTTTAGTGTGACATCCTTTGTCACAGCATTGTTAAATGCTCCCACTGGCAGCGACTCTGACTTCTGAAGCTCCCTCTTAATTCAGTTGGTGGCCTGATCAACAATTCAGTTCCTGATCAGCTGATCAACAATTTCTGGTAGGTTTTATGTGCCAACCTCATGTGTGTGCGGCATGTGAGCACTGGATGAAGGGCTCTTCCTCCTGTATGTACAGTACATGTCAAGAGTTTTCCCCTGGAATGAAAATCTCTATATAAATGTCAGGTTTTATTATTAAATCTGCAGGACGGAATAGGTTACTATGATGTAACCCTTCTCCACTGGTCTTTGTGTCCTTTACCAAGGTATTTTTTCTCATTTGTTCCACTTCAACCAGTTAAATGAGTACCAGCATTACTGGGAATAAACCTGCTGTCCCTAAGTGTCCCATCCTGGGGTTATTTTGTCATTTCATGCATCGCCGCAGCAATCATAACAATTCTGAAAATATCGCTGGTGTTGGCCAGACTCACAACATTTGACAAAACAGCCACCCCTGCAGCTGTGCCCGATGGGTGTCTGCAAGCAGGGATGTCACTGAGAGATGTGTAGCTCCTCCAGCAATAGACAGTGGAACTTACAGCATGATGTTCTGACAGGAGCACAGACTCTCCTTGTGCAGCCCAGGAATTGCAGTTGTAAGCTTATAACTTGGTGACACCAAATTGGCCGAGTGTATATAATGGACAAAAGATGATTGTAATGAGGTAGTTGGCTCTCAAAGGACTTTGATAGGATAAGATCTTGGAGATTTAGTAAGATAACCTCAGCTGCCCTGTTCCCTGAAGACAAGAACTGGATACCTGGAAAGACTATCATGTTGCTTTTGCTCCCAACTCAAGGAACAGCTTCTAAGAATTAAATTTTTCATGTCACTGTACACACGTGATGAAGGTTTTTAAGGGTTACTTCTCCAGAACAGAGTGTGGTTTTTAGTCTCTTAAAGCCTTTTCATCAGCATATATGCTTATAATGTATCTAGTATCCGCTTCTCTTCACTATTATTGGAGTGTCTGGGAGGCAGCACGTTTCTTATTTGTTTAAATATTTGCCAGTCGTTCACAAGCAGCCAAGTAAAGGTAATGTACATCATATGATATCCCTCGCACGCTGATTGAACTGACTACTGCATGACTGTTTAAATGTACGTTTTCAATCATGGGCTTGCTGGAAGTAATCAGAAAGTTAGCTGAACAAGCAAAGATTAATGGTTTTCTTCATGCTTCTAATAAGATCAGATCTATTAATTACTTTTTAAATGAGTGTCTTGTGCTATTGATTACAGTGATATGGACAGTATAATATAAGATATAAGAATGGAAGGATTTTAAAATATACTCAAAATAAGAGATTACTTTCATTCAGTGCTGATGTGTACTTGTATTCTAAAATAGAATAGAATAAAATGGAATAAATCCCTCCTTGAAAACAAGAAGAAATAAGGCCTCAAAGAGTCAATGAATTAATGTAAAATGCTTAATTTATCCATGAGACGGCTTAGCATTTTACTAGAATATGTTTGCTTTTGGACTATTAACGGTATCTTTGTTTGGTAATGCTTTACTTTAATGAGGCAAAAAGAGACACCACTACTCATTCGTGAACACTACACAACATTATAGTAACATGAGTAACCATGATTAAAAACCACTTGTGCAAATGACACAGTGGGCATGCACTTATTCCGCACGTTCATAACAAGACATAGTTTCAGCTAAGAGCAGAACTCCAGATAGAATTAAGGTGAAAAAGAATGATGGACACCATTAGAACTAGAGAGCTGACAATGCATTTCTGCAGATACAACTTAGTTACTCTGGTTCTGTCATGGTCAGAAGACATTTTATTTCAGTATAGATAAAAACCTTGAGATCTGTATGCATGTTGTGTTTTGTCATATTTATTAAGCAGTTACTATGGTGTTCTTTTTTTGCCTTATTCAAGTAAAGCCTTCCCCTTTTGTCTTTGTAAGTAGCCCTATAATCCTGTAGATTATAGGGCTGTTGTGAGGTGGTAGTTGTGTTTGTGAGTGTACATGGGGGTTGTGTGTTCACTATGTGTGCGTTTACAGTCATAACGGAGGCAGCTGAGAAATGGAAAGCAGAAAGAGAGGCACGTCTGGCTGGAGGAGGAGCGGGAGAAAAGGAGGAAGAAGAGGAGGAATATATTTACGCTGTTCAGGATGAGGAGGTAACCACACGGCCAGTGAAGCGCAAATAGAACAGTGAACAACAAGTAATGATGAAGGCTCTCATTTAAGTGTAGTGTCTTATTACCCAATAGTACTGTATTAGCCATTGAGTGGCTTGTGTATATAATAATAATAATAATAATAATAATAATAATAATAATAATTGCTTACACTTACATAGTGCTTTTCTGGACACTCCACTCAAAGCGCTTTACAGGTAATGGGGACTCCCCTCCACCACCACCAATGTGTAGCATCCACCTGGATGATGCAAAGGCAGCCATAGTGCGCCAGAACGCTCACCACACAACAGCTATCAGTGGGGAGGAGAGCAGAGTAATGTAGCCAGTTCATAGAGGGGGATTATTAGAAGGCCATGATTGGTAAGGGCCGATGGGGAAATTTGGCCAGGACGCTGGGGTTACACCCCTACTCTTTTCGAGAAACGCCCTGGGATTTTTAATGACCACAGAGAGTCAGGACCTCGGTTTTATGTCTCATCCGAAGGACGGCGCCTGTTTACAGTATAGTGTCCCACATGGACTGCAGGGTGAGCGCCCCCTGCTGGCTTCACTAGCACCTCTTCCAGCATATAGGAAAGGCAAATTGAAAACCTGGCATGTTATCCTTTCTTTGGGTATTACTAGTGTTACTGTCCTGCATTTCTACTGCATTACTGCAGTATTTAATTGTACCCTTTTGAAAATACAGTACTGAATTGCACGTGAGGTAGATTTCATATGCCAGGAACAATTCAAAGAACTTGATTTATAAAAATGATTGCCTGTCCTGTGAGGGAATGCTCGAAATAACAGACAAAACCTGTGTTAAGTTTAAGTTCTAGAAAATTAATGATGTATTTCCTGTAATGGATTATTTTTGAAGAAACAAATGGTTAACACCATGGTAGTATTTAAAAGATGTTTAGGGAAAAATAACATAATTTAGTGTAAGATAAGTAATTCTAACCACTAATATTTTTGTATTTGGCACTGGAGGAACAAGCTGAAAACTAATGTAAATAGTCTGTACCTCCTATAGTATTAGCCAGTGCAGGTGTCTGAAACTAGGAATGCTATATTATCCTTAGTGTTGTAATGGTTCTACATTCGATACTCATGGAGATGTCTTGTTGTATATTAATAAGCATTCTGATGAAGAAATGGGAGAGCAACTGGAAGGAGAGGAAGGATCACAGACATTTATAGCCCATGTTCCAGTGCCCTCACAGAAAGAGGTAAGTCCTTACCCATTTGGTTTAATTGCTGCATAAATCTATGCAACATTTTGTCCAGAGGTTGGGGAAAATTAATATTAAGATGTGATAAATGCCATTTTTATATGTTTTTGGGAATCATTACAGCACACAAGATCTTTAAGATATTTCTTATAGATGAGTACAATCTTGAAATCTTGAACGTTTTGTGCTAAAGTCTTGCATTATAAAGGCGTGCTCTTTATAATAAGATAAGCACATTATAAAGACCAGAAATTTGGTCCTTGTCATGAGGGCATAAATACCCTTTGTACCCCTCAGAGAGCACGGGATACAGTAAGGAGCTCATAGTCAGACAATTTGATTAAGGAATGTCTAAGGAGTTAACTGAATTAAGTTTGCACTTTAAGACTCCACAGCTCCTATAACCAGGATGCATTTATGAGGTAGTGAAACCAAGCAACATCTCAACCAGCAGGGGTTGTACTAAGTAACCCAGCCATTGCATGCTAAATCTAGAGCTTGGTCATTGAATAACTGTTATCAGAATCTCCCAAGGTGAGATGCACAATTTCCCCATGTGCCACCAATGTAAGACAGGTTTGAAGTCAGCCAGATTTGTCCTGCACTTCATGGCAGCAGTAACTAGCTAGGTGAATTTCTTTGCACTAGAAGGGTTACAAACAAAAAATGCATCAGTCCTCCATCTGAAACATTTGCTGTTCTTTTGCACTGTGGGGCTTGCAGGGAGTGAGGCCAAGCAATCATTTTTCTGGATAACATGGCAACCTTTGATGGATTTAACCATAAGGTGTCATCTGGAATACTTCTGTTTGTGCTTTCTGAAAGTCATAACGATATGGACCTGAGTGTATGAAAAACGAAACTTCAGCCTAGTTTTTTTTCTTTAGATTGAAGAAGCCTTGGTAAGGAGGAAGAAGATGGAACTGTTGCAGAAATATGCCAGTGAAGCTTTGATGGCACAAAGCGAAGAGGCCAGAACACTTCTAGGACTATAGCATGAGCTACAAAATATAAGGGATAAACAAATTAACCTTTGCAAATCTTCCTTGTATCAATATTATCATTAGATCTAAAGCAGACATTTCAAGAACTGAGCAAGTGTTACTTGTTTTTTATTTCCCACAAGGGGAAGTAGTTTCAGTATGTTTCTATTTGATGCCCAACAGCCGAAAATGTCTTTATATATATAATGATGTAACTGCCCATAAAATTGTTTGTTGCTAAGGCACAGACATCACTGTTGATAATATTGTGATGTTAAACATTGAACAAAATACACTGTAAATAACTTTTTTTAAATTGTTTTTCCCCAATCCTAATTTTAGAAAAACATTAGTAAACCTTATTTTGTAAAAAATGTGCAAGTGTCTCTGTTTTGAGCCTAGATTACTGAATATTGACTAATATATATGTTATTAATCAATTTAATGTGCTTCTTGGAATATCAGTACTTTTTCCCCAGTTATAATGGGCAAATTAACTACTAGCACGGAATATCTACTTCTGTAGGTATATGTGTACTTAAATAACCAGCCAGCAGTAACACAATGGAAGTAAAGATAAGATCTGTTAAGTCATGCTGAACTCCCATTCATTGTTTTTTGTTTTAGTTCTGCCCATTTAAAATGACTTCTTAACAGAAACTGATTCATTAAAAGATACAAGTTTTCCGATTAGTAATTTAAATTAGTTTTTTTTATTAGAATAACAGAAGGGTGTTGATATTGACATCTCACAGGGAATTGACAATCCCTGCAAATGTTCTGAAAAATACTTTTAAGAGTTCTTTGCCTGCATTTTGCCGGCACACTAAGGGCGAAGCCTCTGTGAATGGCCGTGCTGTGTTCAATTTAAGAACGATCTACGCTGATAGAAAGCGGGTTGTTTCTTGTGATCACTCAAAGCCTGCCTTAAAACACTGTCACGCTTTAAGAATCAAGCCAAAATCTGATTTACTTTAAGAAACAGATAAAAATGCTCCTTTTTGATCCGCACTTTCTTCAAAGATCACATGATTGTGCAGATAGTCCTCCTTAATATTCTGGTATCCTATGTTAAAGCATTAAAATCACAGTTTAATTTTATTGTCAACGGCACTGTCATTTAAGATAAATACTCTCATCCTGAGATTTGACAGGGAAATAGTTAAAGAAATGCTGCCCAAGCAGTGTTATAATGCACTGTAGGAGACTATTTGCTTTTCGGTTTGGCCCATTAAATCATCACATTTACTCAGTTTAGTAGTGTGTTTAATCAACTATCTCACATCTCAAATGGTCTAAAAGGCATTTAGATTAGAACAATTAAACATAGCAATAGTGACATTCTGATTATCACAGCCTTCTACGTGCTTGTTCTGTTCAAATTGAGGCTTCACTAACCAAAACGGGTAAAAATGCTTCAATTGGTGAAGTCAAAATTCTTAAATCTCATTCTGACAAGGGTGAATACCACCTCTGGTATAGAAGAGAGGGGGGTGGTTAGACCCTTGTCCTCCCTCTTTTTGGATTCTGTTGGGAACATCGCAATGAGTCCATGAAGGTACTTAGCCTTGAAAGAAAAGTCTATGTGTATGCTAACCATCACGTGGATTTCCTGTGGGTGCTCCAGTTTCCTCTCCTGGTCAAAAGACATATTGGCTTCAGGGAAAACTGGCCCTGGTGAGGTCTTAGAAAATGGATGGACAGTTCTCTTAACTACAAAGAGTCAGTAGTACAGGCGATTGCTTTTTGGATGAACGGATACAGGTGGGTCTGACAGTGTACCAGTTTCACAATTGGGCCTTGTTTCTTCTTCTTGTTTACATCCAAATTGGTGTCACCTCAGGCCCTTCTGAAGTTGAAGAACTGACAAAGGGTTGATAATTGACAAACCCCACACAACGTTTTAAAACTTGGGAGGAAAGGCGAACAAATGCTAAAATAGCAGACGGAAATCACTGTGCCTGGGATTCAACTTTGGCTAGAGGAAAAAAAAAAAGAGCAGTCCCTCACGACCACGGTTGAGAACTACTGAACCTAAACGATTCCTCCTCATTTATAGAAGTACGGCATCCCTAACATTCAGCCAGTTTGGAAAGTCATTTCAATCGCTGTTCCTAGCCAATAGATGTGGAAAACACAACATGCCCTCTACGCAATGTAGCACCTCCTATTTCCTCGTCGTCAGTTCACCCCCCTCCCCCGAGATATATGGAGAAATAAAGGAGGGGGGAAGAAGAAATTCGGGCATTTTAGGCAACGTTAGCGTGTCTGGCTGTGTTATTCTTCAGGGTTACATCTTCGTTTGTCTCCGTTGAGCTGACGTCGAAAATGAGGGCTCTGTGGTGTGTGAGCCGCGTTATGAATACGCTCTGTAACCGGCAAGTAGGAAGAAAACCTCGGTTATCATGTGGGCTGTGCGGAACTGCGTCTGATAGCAAGGTAAGGGGGAGGGGTATTTCATTGCAGTGTTCAGGGGTGCTTTTCTGGAGCCCTGGAATTACAGGAGGAATCCCCTTTAATGTTTGCGTGCAGCTGATACTTTGTTTGCAGCTGGGTGCGCACATTGCTGTTACAAATGTAGTCTTATATAATATCTTGCTCTGCCGCTATATTTGAAGATAATAACATCTTTTGCTTTCTTTTTCATTCATTTTGTACTATCCAAGAAACGAAAACCTGAATTGTCTGGAAAGTGGTCTTTGTTTTTAGGTGAAATTATAAAATGTACGTTTGACGATTTTTGCGAATACTATTGTAGTAATTACTGCTACAACGCTGCTCGTGGCACTGTAAAATGGATATAGTTTACGACAAATAAAAAAAAAAGTTATTTACAAAAGCAATAATTTGAACCATTTCCGTTTTGGGATTAAGTAAATACCAGTGCAATTTTCAGTGTGAAAGTTACTTTGGAGAATTTCGAGTGTATTATAATATTGCTTTAAATCGGTTTTGAAGGAAAATGACATATTATGTTAAAGTGTGCTTCCTTGCGGTCCAGTGAAATGACATTATGTTAAATGTGTGTTTCCTTGCGGTCCAGTGACAACCATTTTCCTCTGGTGATGAAATTCGTTACGAGATTATTTTGGGAAGATTTAACAGTTTACAAGACGCTTCTTTATTGACTAATAGAAAATAAGACAATATGGATATTATGTAATAATACACTGTCATATTGTCTGTTCTAATAGTTTACAGCTTACAGCTCAACACAGCTACTGACCTGTGATCAGCTGCGTTATAATGGTTTATTATTGTAGATGAATATTTAATATGGAACAATGTTGACGTATAATAACAAAAAGTATGATATTTATTTTGGTACAAACGTGAATGTTTTAAATGTTATCTGTAATGTAACCCGTCTTTCTCGATTGTTTTTAAATGAAATTACATTTCGTTTTGAAGAAAAAATAATTATTGGAAAATGATTCGACATCTCCCTGTCCCAACAAACTGGGTTGAATTAAAACTGGTCCAGCGGCACCCGTATGTGTATGAATCACTACAATGATATCCTGTAGATGCATATTGTGTAGAAAAAAAAAAGCATCAGACGTTTTTCATCACCTTGTCCTTTCTACAGAATCAAACGCAAAAAACAAAACCAAGATTTCTGCGGAACACCTAGTGTACACAAACACAATCTTTCTCCCGAACTGCACTGAAAGAAACAACTTATTATCACTAAAGGTGTGAAGGACTGAAGATTTACAAACGCTTTAATATATAAAAGCGATTCTTGTTAAAGGTGTTACTATTACCAATGACACAGAAGCAGAGCTGGACCTATATTTTTACTTAAAAAAATCAAGAACAACAATATTTTAAATGTTGCAACTCTTTCTATTTTAAATGGTATCCCATGATATCCCAGTCCCTCTAGCATGTTGATGGGTATAATTAAGTGTTCAGGTTGTATCACTTTAGAAAGAATCATATTCATTCCCAAATGGGTGCTATACAAGCAAGCATCCAAGGGACCAATTCGAACATGGATGCTGTTTCAGCCTGAAACAAATGGTGTTTTTTGTGGTGGTTATGCAACAAATAAAAATGAAAACCCAGCAAGAAAGTCGAAGCATTTTAAAGTGACCTTTCCATACTACTGTGAACCCAGAAAGATTTCAGATGGACTGTACAATTGATCCAGTAAGAATTTCAGATTGTATTATCATAAGAAGTCATTTTTGTACTAATGTGCTAGCCTAATTAGCACATAAGCAGTAATACACTACTACTACTGACATTAATACAACACAAAACCTGCATTAATAATAATTCTTAAATAATTCATAATAACTATTCAGACCATAATTTACAGCAGCCTCATCTTCCAATTTGTTTTTATTACCATGGTGATTAAGGACATTGAACAGCAGTTAATATGACATAAAGATAAGTCAAGCTTCTCGTATTGGGAGATGATGGTCTTCAGTAATCCTACAGGCCTTTAAAATGCATCTACGATTTCACACTAACAGAGGACCTGAAAGTGTCTGACACTTGAAAGGAACACTGCGCCCTGCTCGTCTTTTCATCAGGAGTGCAAAATGGAGAATAAAATTACAGTATGCTTTCACAGCAAGGATGCCACACTGTTATTTGCACAAAGGCTTGACGATATCTGTGGAGGGGCTGTGGTGAAACCAGCTAGTGAATAAAACCTCGACACGCAGAGTAAACAACTCCGATGCCATGCACGAAAGAGCACCAGTAAAAGACTGAGAGTCAAGTGCCAGTCTTCCTGTTTGTGTCTTTTGTAAACACATCTCATATGTCTGTGATTAACATCCATTAAAAGACATTCATGAACCTTTATGAATGGAGGAAATCAACAGAGCACTCTTACTTATCCAGAGTGTCTGTGATTTTAGTTAAATGAGTATGTGCCTGCAGAGACCAGAAGGTTTGGAGGTCTGTGGCCTCTGAGTTCAGGCCCCAGATGAGGCATATTGCTATGGTTTCAATGAGCAATGACCTTGGCCCAGATTGTTACAGTAAACCTACTGTGTAAATTGGTACCAACATTGGTATGCTCAGCCACAGTAACCTTTTTATGCTCTTTTATACATTTGAGGGTTGATTTAAATGTTGTTTTGAATGTTGTAAAGTCTATTTTTTTAATCTGACTAACAGAACCTTAACCTCGCCATCAGTCTCCCAAGTTCCCAGGATTTAAATGTATAGTCTAGTACAGTTGTATAGCTTATGTTACAGACGTTTCAATACTCATATTTTGCTTTAACTCATATCAGCATTAACATCTCTCTACGTTTGATGGGCACAGAGTAGATTGACGCTTTGTACGAGCTGTCTGATGGGCAGCAATGCCCTCCTCTCCCTTTGGTGGGAAACAGTCACTCTTCAGCTATCCTTGGCATGAGTTGGGCTTGGCTTTTGGAGCATGGTTAAGAGGTTCTCTCGCCAGAAAACCTCTGCTTTACAAAACACATGGGAAGCATTCATATTGTGTAACGCTTTGCCTTTCAAATCAGTATTTTAAATTCTACAGGGGTATCTGAATTTTGTCTATAGCATCATTACATTCACAACATATGTATTGATTGGGGTCTTCATAATTGATCATTTTGTCTTGGTTTGGGTGAGGGAGTTATGAAATTATAAAGCTTTAATCTTTAACATTCATATTCACAGGGGCAAAGTCACACCATGGTAATTCTCTGTGTTATTGGTCTGTTGCGTGTAAGACCAGAGGGAGTGTCCGAGGTGTCTGAATGGGAGGGGCAACAACTAAATTATTTTTGCAGTCTTTACTGAAGTCAGCCCCAAAATCCTGTTGACTGCTTTCATTTTGGTGTCTCTGTTTCTTAGAACCATGCCAGCAGTAGTGATTTTGTCTCGGAAAGGATCAAATACTCCCAGCGGGAGCCATGTCTCGCTCAGCAGCATACGTTTAGCAAAAGCCTGGTCACCATATGGTGTAAAAAAAAAAATGTCCTAGTGTAAACTGTACCAAGAAATCGTAAAGGGGTAGAACATGCCTCCACTTATCCTTCTTGTCTTAAAAGCAAATGCAGATTTATTTCAGAGATGGCAGGAACATCATGTTAAATATTACACATCTGAAATGTTTCATCTCATCATTTCTTGGGCACAAACAGAGCTAGCTTCCAAACATTTTATATGAGACAAAAAAAACCCCGCCGGTTGTTAACTCGTCCCACACGAAACTGTTTTTTTTTTTTCAGTTCCAGATGGATTTTGGCCTCCTGTTTGATATTGATGGGGTGCTTGTTCGGGGAAAGACGCCCATCCCAGCTGCAAAGAAGGCGTTCCAGAAACTGGTTAATGCTCAGGGGCAATTTCTGGTGCCGGTTGTTTTTGTGACGAACGCAGGGAACTGCCTCCGCCAGACAAAAGCAGATCAGCTGTCTCAGATTCTGGGAGTGCCTGTGAGTAACACTTTTCTTGGTTAGCTCTGTGAGTCTTGCACAAACTGGTGTGTGGCCAAGTTACCATGGTGTTCTCCTAAAGTTTTTTTAAATGTCGTCTAAATTATAAGGAAATTTCTTGATTATATCTCTAACCTCATGATAATGGGTGATTAAGGGAAAAGACCAACAATACAAACAAAACTGAAAGTTTTCTTGATTTTGTTTTTCTAAATTACAGTTTGGTCTTTTTTTATATAAAACATTTCAGTGGACTTAGTATCTCCACCCCAGAGGTGGCACAAATACTTTCAAGGGCTGGTACAAGAAATGTATAATTTCCTTTCTTGCCAGTCTTAGTTTTGAGTTCAGGGATCCTTCCTTATGGTGTATTAACAATTCTTGCATTATGAGCAACTCTTCTTTTTTGCTGACAGATCTCTCAAGACCAGGTGATGATGTCCCACAGTCCTTTAAGAATGTTTAAAAAATATCATGATAAATGTGTACTTGTGTCAGGACAAGGACCTGTCCTGGACATTGCCAAAAAGTATCCTTTTTGAAGATGTTTTATGTCCTTTGTGTACTAAATTGTATTTGATTTATTATGTATAATTTACACACAAAAGGAATGCAGATTCAGACTTATTCATACCTATTTTACAACATTTAAGTGTCTGTTTTTTCATTCAATATGGCCCTTTTGAAGTGTTAATAAAAATCATTAAATATTTGCACGTAAGGTGTACCACTACAGAGACAATCAGTCCAGTAATTTACAAAAAGATTCCCAAGACTGTAGCACAAAAAGTTACTTTCATATAGTGACTTTTCACTGCAGCTGCTGTTATTGCTTTTTGAAAATTCAAAGCAAGAATAAAATATTCTTTAAGAACTTGGTTTCAGCTTGTTGGATGTTTACAAACCTAGACCTCTTGGTTGCTGCTCTACATAACATGTGACATAAGCTGTGTAATCTTGATGCTCAATGCGGGTTTCCTTCCAACTGTCTTGATTAAACGGATTGCTAGATTTTTAATTTACAGAGCAACTTGGTAAATAGAATCAAATAAAGGGCTATTTAAGATATTCCCAGGAATTAAGATGTTTGTTTGTTTGTCCTTTTGAATACAGATTTATTTTTTATTTGTGTATTCTAAAATTGGATTTCAGAGGTTAGATTATTCAGTACCTTGTTTGATTATAGGGGGAATTTCAAGAATTAAACTAAATCCAAGTTGCTGGTCTTTTGTAATTATATACCTGTGGAGAGGCTGCAGTGCCCCAAGAATATTTTCTGTGTTAATTAGGTTAGAGGAGTGTTTTGTTGTAATTTGCAGCTATGCAAATTGTTGTGTGTTGGGTTGAGGCAAAACCCAGATGTTTCATTGGTTTGGAAGACTTTTTTATGGGATTTAAATAACATTCCTTTCTGTTTTTGTTATCATTTCCTAACCCTCTCTGATCTCAAGAGCATGGCTCTCCGGGACATAATGTATTATTTCAATTAAGCAAGTGATTATTGTAATCATAGAAACTCTTATCCTTGAAGGCTGAAGAATACGCACTTATGTGTTCCAAACAATCTGTATATTATCACTAATTAATTGAAACAATTTGCTTTAATTCTAATCAAGGCCGAAGGAATTATTTATGGGTTTTCTATAAAAACAGGACCAGTTCTCTCCAGGAGCTCTGCCCTAGATAAGTTATTTTTTTTAAATTTAAAAAACAATCTTAAAAAAAGTTAAACTCTGTGTGATTAAATTACACAATTGATTCTCATTGCAGTCTTCCTGACCAAGTTAGTACATAAGAAGAGTTACAAAAGGGAGAAGGCCATTCAGTACTTAGTATTTAATTGATCTTAGGATCTCATCCCTCTGTTACTTATAAGAAGCCAGCATTTCGGCTTCTACCATATGGCTGAGCAGCTTGTTTCATACTCCCACAGACCTCTGAGTAAAAAAAAAGGTGCCTCTTGTTCTCAGTTTTAAACTCACTTCCATGTAGTTTCTCCTCGCTGTTTGTTCTGAAGAAATCCTCTGCATCCCTTGAGGATTTTGAAAGCATTTATTAGGTCCCCTCATAAACGTCTCTGGTAAGCACTAAAAGAGTTAATTTCCTTTAGCCTGTGAGTGAAGGACAGGCCCACAGTTGATCTATTCAGAAGTGTTTCAAATGATTTAGTCTTGTGTGGAAGGTATTTGTACTTAACCTGGTCTTCCCAGCTTGGGTTTCTCTAGGCCAGTTACCATTGACATGCTTCGAGAAGCTTTTCCTCTGCTTGATATGGTGGACCACAACAGAAGACCGAACATGCCGGTGAGTCCTATTACTGTTACATCTTGCTCCTTAGGGGTATCCACAGCTTACTGATTCTTAAGAAAATAACACTGCAAAAAGCCTAAGACTTTTGCACACTGTTGTATAAAAGAATTTGTCCCACGCTGCTTTGAAAACCACTAGAGTGTAAAACAAAGTGCAGAAGAAGCAATGGAAGGCTTTGTCAAACAATTTAACATATAATCTTCAATTATAAGGATGTGTTAGAATCTTTAAGTGGGAAGTAAGGTTAAAAATGGCAAAAGTGAAAGCAGACATGATTTAAGCACGACTTCCTTTTCCTTTGACAGATGATACTAGATGACATCTTCCACGAGCTATAAGAAAGTTATAACATGAAAATATTTTCTGTAACCAAAGCAACTTGTGTATCTAGCTGATGCATTAAACAAAGTTGCAAGTCTTTCCCAAAGAATGAATTGTTCTGGGCTTTGAATAAAGGATGAGGTTTGAAACTAGAGCCTATTATCTTGGCAGCTGATACCAAGGCCCTACCGTTCACATCCTTCTCAAAATGTTTAAGAAAGGAGGAAACCTCATTTTTCCTCCTTTTGATGCCCTTTATCTTTTGTCGAGTGGTTGGTACTAACAACAAGCCCCTTGTTTCTGGAGACTCATTTCCACTTCAGTCGGCAATGTGCTTTGGCAGGACAATAATGATCTGAAACAAATGCAAAGCAGTTGAACTAACTCCACAACATTCGAAAATCTAGCAATTGCAAAATAAGTTCTGAGGTAATGGACAGTTTGTTCACTTTGCTTCACAGTTTAAAAACAAAAACACCAAGAAGGAAAATGTAACTTTCTTTATCCCCCTGGGGCTATGAAGGTCTCGTATATCTTTGCACTCTGATAATCGGAAGAAGGAATTAAGTAGTGTATCACTGTTTTGGGAAACCTACTTTGCATTTATAACGTGGTAAAACGTTCATTCATTAAATATATAGTGTTTTTAAAAGTATATTGCCTTGATTTGTACTCTTTTTGTTTTGTATAAATTTTATGTTTCTGATATGTGCATTTGGGTGGAAATTTCTCTTCCCTTTTTCTTGGCTGTTACTTTCCTTTAAACATTTTAAATGAAACTAAAAGTACCAATACATAAACGTTGTAGCTTTTATGGTGTACTTATTTTAAATGACAACACTAGTTTGATCTTTCTGAGTATTTACTTTGAAATTTACATTTACATTCACACCTCCAGAAACAAATTGCAGTTGTCATGCATTCAATTTCTTGATTTACCAAGATGAATGATTTCTTTTGCTTTTCGGGTGAAACGAGTTCATTTTAAAAGTACACCGATCCCTGCTATTATTACCTTAGTTTCCAAAACGCGAATTGGCTCATCATACGCGATTGGTAAATAGGGGACAGATGTCTGTATAACGCGAAATACGCGATGTCATACCCGACATGTTGATGTTTTGCATGGTGAAGGAACACAACTGAACGGGGCGGTCCGCCTTGATGATGCCCAGTGCTTTGTTTTGGAAATGCTAATTGGGAGGTGCTCCTTAATTTTCGTGCTATTTCACTAATCCTAAATTTACTGTAGAATTTATTTATTATTGTAGCGCCCTCGTCTGGTGTCCACGTCGGAAGCACACCCGGATAATTAGTATGCGCCACGGTACAGGCTGGGAACCACTGTCGGGAAATTGTCTTGGGGCTCGCAGGCTGACCGCTAGCTAACCTTTGCTATGTAAATAGTGTATTTTTTAGGAAATTGTACTTGGGTTGGCTGACGTTTACCCCCTGTTTTCTTTCCAAGACCCGTATCCACCCTAACTTGTGTACGTGTTCCCTTTGCTGCCCTTGAAGTGCATTTCTTTAATTTTAAGTCTTAAATAACAAGTAATGCATATGAAATGATCAATTACAAATTGTTTTTAATTGCAGACGTCTTCTGCTGTAAATCTTCCCAAGGTCGAAGGTACATTTTCTCTTTTCATATATATATATACAAGGGTATAAATAAATTAGATATGTGCATTTTTATTGGTTTCATCATATCAAGGGTATGAATACATTTTAGCTCATTATACATACAGTATGAAACATTAAAATGCAATAATGGAAAAATAGTTTAAAAGTCCAAATTTAGTCATTTGAGGTCATAAGCTATAAGCATAAAATCTAAAACTAAAACATTTGTTGATGCAATACTACAGATATCGGTAGGCTAAAAAACAATTTCTCCTCGAAATGCAGCTGTTATTCTCTTTGGCGAACCAATCCGGTGGGAGACCAACCTGCAGCTCATTGTCGATATCTTATTGACCAATGGCAACCTGGGAGGAGCCCACAACAACCTGAGATACCCACACATCCCCCTGCTGGCCTGCAACATGGACCTCATGTGGATGGCGGAGGCCCAGTCTCCAAGGTAACCACCTCGGGCTGCCCAGCCATTACACTGGACTGGCTGGCTGCGATTTCTGTGGAATAATCCCGCCATTCATTTATTTCTCATGAAAGCCGCATTTCCAGAAAAGGGCATCCAAACTAAAAGAGACTGGTGGTTAAATTTAGTACACTCCCTTCCCTCCCCCTTGCTCATTTTTTTTAAATTTAAAAACGGATCTTGAATCCATGCCGACATTACAAGACTGTTGTTTAAAGATTAGATCATTTCTTTATTGTTTCTTTGTCCTGGGGGGAAAAAGTAATCTAGTTGGAATACTTTATTTTTTGACCTTGAATAACCCTAGAACTAAGAATAAACCCAGCCTTTCAATTTCACTGCTGAAAAGCCCTGATTGGAACGATTTGGCACACATTTGTCTTATTTTAATGTGTATTAGGACGAGAAGGGGCACTGGAACACTGGAAGGGAACTGTGCTCTACTTTTAAAGATGCTTAACGTGTTTAATCCACAAAAAGCTTTATTCCTTAAACCAAGTACCAAACATAATTCTGAGAAAGAAATCGGTCCTTCTTTAAAATTAAAACCAGTGCTGACGATGGTAGAATTTGGGTAATAGGAATAAATTAATTGACGGATCTCATCTTCAGGATGTACCAGGAGTCATGTCTTTAGCACAAACATGACTTAATGCCCTACATCCAGAAAAAAAAAAAAACACTTATTTCCTCAGTTAAGACTTGTAACCAGGTCATACAGCAGCAAGATGAGCAGATTACCTGCAGCTGGGCTTTCAATGTATTGAAAGAACCAATAAGGAATGGTCCTTTTAGTTTAGAAATTGTACATTTATAACATATTAATTTAACTCAAGGTCAGAAAATATAGGCACTTCATTACATAAAAAATGTAGAAAAGAATTTATTAAATTAATTTTACCACATTCTAAATCTCAAAAAAGTATGTTTAGGTTAAAATGAGAAATCACACTTCAAACTTCATAGTAAGAGAGGCAGTTATTCGAACATTTGGTTTTTCTTTTGTAACTGATTTTATATTATACATCTTAACCAGATATAAAAGATATTGAAAGGACTTTTAGAGATATTTAATTTGAACAGTACAGACCCACTCACCTAAATCTGTTATTCACTTTTGCATTTGTTTTCATTACACACATAAATTCCTTCCAGTACCAGAAAAACACGTATTTTGTAGTAAGAGCTATGGCATCGCATTGTCTGCATCAGAACAACAGGGTGCATGTTTGAATAATCCATCACCAGATGCACAAGCGCATGCACAGAGATCATCATCGACACCACATGATCATCAGACCTGTGCAAGGTGGGAGAAACCAGAGATTCCAGAGAAACCCCTGCAGATGTGTACATGCAAACATGTGGGACAGGTTGAACTCTAGGACATTGTGTGTTCATGTGTGGCTCACTCTGCGTGCGACAGTGCAGAATTGTCTGAGTGCTGCTGGGTTAGGGTTGGGATTAGTTGACCAGTGATTTCTACCCTCAGATGGCTCCTGTGTCTTGCTGGGCACCTGGAGATTTGGACTGATGTTGGTATGAAAAGAAATGCTCCTCTACTTGGCAGTTTCTCTTCTGTAAGGCGCTGTAGAATGTGGATTGTGGGAAATGAATGGATGTGCCAGAGGGCATATGAGCAGGGTAGGCATGCTTGCTAGATTTTCTGCAGAGCTGGTACAGGAGTGGTTTCTGTGGAATCAAGTCTTACAAAACAAGTGGTGTGATTTTCTAATTTCTTTTACGCTGTATTTGTCTGGCCTCCAGGTTTGGCCATGGGACCTTCCTGGTGTGCCTGGAGAACATCTATAAGAAAATAACAGGCAAAGAGCTGAAGTATGAGGCACTGATGGGAAAACCAAGTGAACTGACGTATCACTATGCAGAGTACCTGATCAGGACACTGGCTGCAGAGAGAAAGTGGAGGAAACCCATTAAGACACTGTATGCAATTGGGTAAGCAGTATCCTGGATCTAATTGTCTCCATCTCAGTCCCTGTATCTGGGATAATTTAGTAAAACATTCCAGAGTGTTAAGTGAAAAGTTTGCAAAATAATTCAGTTGTAATTCTGGATTCCCTACCTTTCTCTGATCTTAACTTGTCTTTTTAATAACCAGTCCAGATAGTAAAATATTAGGGGAGCTCATCCTTGATTGCATTTTTTAAAGAGCGACCATTTTTTATTTTTTCTGAAGATTAACTGATTAACACTCGTAAGTATATTATTGTAACAAAAAACTTGTTGCTACTGTACGGTGCCACTCAGAGCTGTTAAATGATCACATTTTTTAATGTTCAGTGACACTTTCTGGTTAACGGTAAAACAGAATAGTGTACCATATTTCAGGTGGTGATGTATGTCCATAGGCAGGAAGTAAACTTTATATGAAGGGTGTGCTTTCGCACAATTGATAGGACTGTTGCTTTTGTATCTTCAAAAAACTGTGCAGGGACAACCTCATGACGGACATTTATGGTGCCAACCTGTACAATCGCTACCTCGAGGAGAGGTCCTCCAGGAAGGGTTCAAAAACTTTGGCCAAGGTGGCCGCCAGCACCGGAGTGTCCACCACCACCACCGTGTCTCAGGATGAGGAGGTGGACAATGGCTGGGAGAGCGAGCTGGCCTCTCCCTCCGCCACAGCCTGCAAGTCCATCTTGGTCTGCACTGGGGTCTACAACCCGCACACGGATGTGCCTGCGGATGCCAGCGAGTGCATCAAGGAGACGGTGTTCCACGGGCACCGGGATTTCCAGTTCGACCCTGCGCTTGTAGAGCCCGGCCACATCGTCCCGGATGTTGACGCTGCTGTAGAACTCATTTTCCAACAGGAGAAGTCTGTGATCCAGTAATGTTGGGCGGCATTTTCTTATTTAAATGGAAAACTCCAAACCTAACAGCTGAAGATGGGAATTCTGCCTGAGACTGAGACCCCCCCCTCCTCCTCATGTCATGGTTTTGAAATTATATATTTTCCATATGGATGCTATGAAAGCTGTACAAGAATGAGATTTTATCTTATTTATTTGGGCTGGTTACATTTTTATTCGTAAATGTGGAGCGAGTTCTTTTATTTCAGGGGTATCTTAAATTTAGGATTAATATGTCTGGAGTGTCAGTGAGGAAAATTGGTGAGATATTCCGTGGAGTTAAGAAATCTCGCCGCACTTTTTCCTCAATCCCATTTTACTGTTTTATCTTTCAAATGTCTGCTGTAAGTACTGTAGTACTGTACTGTGGTACACTTGTGCATAGAGATATGCTCCTTGAAAGGTGTGGAAACCATCTAGTGAGTTATCAGTGCTTTATTCTCTTATGAAATTCAAAATAATGCACTGCAATATCCTCTAGGAATGATTTCAGTTTTTTTTGCATTGCGTCAAAAAGCAAACCTGCATTGAAGATAGAGTGAAGTAGAATTTACTGTAAAGAAAATTAGCAGTATTTTGTCATAGTTTCCTTTACCTTGTGTATGAAAGTTTAATTATCTGGTTACCACTATCCCCTTTTAACAGTCTTAAAAAATTAAATTCTACATTTTGAAAGATTTACGTTTCTAATTTATTCCATCTTCCTAAGGAACTAGTATTTTTAGAGCTTTTCATTGAGTCACTGTTAATTTTAAATTTATTTTTTTAATAAATAAAAATACCACAGTAATCTGTGGTACTGCAACATTGTTGGCTCTAAGCAGCCATTTGTTCGTATTACATCTCTGTCCCATCACTAAGTTTTCAATTAGACTGAATACTTTAAAGTGGGCTCTGTAGATTTCTATTTTTTTATTTTTAAGATTCAGCCATTGTATCATCTCTTGGCTACAGCCCCAGTGCCCGCATTAGAGTCCCTCCACTGATGGAATAGAGTCACTGTGGGCTGAACAGCAGGGAATTCCCAGATTGCTGTCTTGTCAGGATCTTAGAGACTCCTGATCATCAATTTCCTGCCCTATCCCTGGCAGCACTTAGTCATGGAATCCCAGTAGCAGTCAGGATTCTTATTCTTGTATATGAAAATGATAACCTAATTTTCCATCAATCAGTTATCAAAAAGCCACATTTTCCTAGTGAGGAGTGGAGCATCCTGGGGATTAGTATTCCAAAGCACGGGATGCGAGACAAAAGAATTTACCAGCATGTCCTGTAATTTGAGAGAGAATGCTTACAGATACAGGGAGAATATGCAGACTTCACTCAGAACATGCCCAAATTGAGAATTGAGCCCAGGACACGAGCAGCAGTCACACGTGTTGAGTCAGCAGAGCTGACTGCACCATGCCAACCTGAGGTAAATGTATTAATTCGAATGTAGTTATCTTTCAGAACCCTTAATATGTATATGCAGACAAGTTATTTCAAGAGAACACTAAACTTTTTTTTTTATGAGAAGCTATAGAGTATAATCAGTTTTCAGTGCCACACTGTTTCAAATGGTGCTTATAGGAGTCAGGAAAACATGTAGTGTGCAATTTGTTTCACATGCAAATTTCAGTTTTGGGAGAGATATGGTTACAGGTATGCACAATAATTCCAGTTCACAGTAAAATATACTTGAAGCCCTAAGATTTTAATCCTTGTATTGTGTTTTTAACCAAAGCTTGAAATAAATGGCAATTTTGTGTTCCTTACTTTAATAAAGGAGATTTCTTTGGTAATCCTTGAAATGTAGGGATGTGAACAAGCGATATACCTAGGTAGCACAAAGTCGCCTGTGCCGTGTTTAGAGATTTATAACGTGGCCTGTGTCCATCACTGTAGATGTTACCTAGCATGACTAAACTACAGGTGTGGGGAGGGTCTTTTCCTACTTGGATATACCCATTAAGGTTGACTCGTAGTTCAGATACAGTCAAAATGATACCTAAACTATTCTTAAACATTTACTATTAAAAAAATTCTGAAGTTAAACTTACAGCTGTTACATGCATCACTTCCAGTAGTTGGGACAGTATTTCAGAAAAACCTGGGCTCCTTCCTCTTGAAGGAACTTGTGCTGCAAGTTACTTATACAACAGCCTAAATGATAGTTTTGCCTCGGCTTCTCCTTAAGCTAAATAACAGTGCTTGCACTCTTTTACTTTTGGAAAAATTATGGAGCTTCAAATGAAAGTTTCCATCATGCTCTAAAAGGAACCCTTTTGACTGAGGCACTCTAGGTTGTGCTTAATCCATGTTGCGCACATGTCTTTGTGCACTCTGTTATGTTTATATTGCATGGATGTTTTTTCCCCCGTTAAACTAAGTTAATTTTGAAATTGTTTTATTAAAAACAAATACAATATTTAAGATTTTTTTAAATCTCAATCTATGCATTTCTTCCATTTTTATTTAGAAAGTCAATATTGCTGTATTTTAAAATGGCACAGCTAACCTTATTAACAAGAAAATAATAGTTAATTGGAAAGCTTTAATATGTTAAAATGTTTGTAAGAGGAACTATAATGGAATTATCTGTGAAATAAATGATAAAAAATGGCAAGTTCAATAGTTTGGGCACAGGAACCCAGCCTTTCTCCATTTTTCTGGTACTGTATAATAAATTGAAACTGTTCTGCTTCTTTCCTTTTAAAACTGCCCTCCATGATGTGATCTTTTGTCATGTGTCACTCTATGCCGAGTTAACAGCAAGTCCTCCATACTATTGTATATTGTAATAAACATTAATGTGGACACCGTCTTCCATTGTATTAAACGCTACATCTAGTCGTAGAACCTTTGGAAATCGTTGTTTTGTGGTCTGTTTTTTGCTGGTGCACTATCATCGTTTGTAACGGTGAAGGCTTTTGATGGCATTGAGGAATTTTGTTGGTTAAGCAAATCCTTTCAACGAGCTCTCTCAGGTGGACACAATAGGTATTGCAGTCAGCTTGTTGGGCAGAACATTAATATTAATATGACCATATACAGTAACACTGTAAACTGGGTAGCCCTCTTAAAAAACAAAACAAATAGGTGGTGAAATATTCTTTGCATGTTAACAAATATTCATAAACCATCCAGCAAATATGTCTTAAAGCTTGTTTTCCCCCTCAGATAGTTTATTTCAGTACAAATGCACAGAACGTTCAATTAATCTCCAAATACATTAGGGAAAAGGATCACACATTTTAAAACACATAAGCCTAACATCTTAGATTTGTTACAAAGCCAAAATTCTCTTAAAAGTACATTTTCATCCAGCTAATTTATCCGTTATAGTTGCAAACCAGAATGATTGAAACATTTAAAACCCACCCTTTTCTATTAATTGAAAAACAACGACCCTGTAACCTTGATGTAACCCATCCATCTGAAATTTAGTATACAACCGTCTACAATAAAAACATTAAATGTTGAACTTACTTAAATTACTGGTAATTTACCTTTTCTTCACTTTATTACATCTTTATGAAATAACCTTTCGGCACTGTTGCATGAGTTTTTTTTTATGGCTACAAGATATCCTTGGCAAAATAAAATTGTTTATAAATACTTTAACATAAAAGGGTATCCTAAAACCTTACACTGTTAAGCCAGCAGTTTCTTATGGATACCTTCACAGATATCACTGATCACAGGTGTACAATAAGAAATCTGCTTTGCAATCATTCTTTACTGCTATTCAGTACCAATCTTTTCAGTTACATTAATGGCAGAAAATGTGATCTTAAGCGTAACATAAAAGGAAAAAGAAGAGATACTCCTTTTTAACCCCCAAGGTTTGAATAAAACCCGGAGCCTGCTTAAGTTTGGTTGATTCT
The DNA here is from genome assembly GCF_040954835.1 of Lepisosteus oculatus. NCBI lineage: Eukaryota > Metazoa > Chordata > Actinopteri > Semionotiformes > Lepisosteidae > Lepisosteus > Lepisosteus oculatus. The sequence goes on from NC_090699.1 coordinate 62,372,260, forward strand.
CAGGATATTATCTGTGAAGAATATGAAATACCTTGAAAAATGTAAAAATAGTTGCTGTATTGGAAAAATAGTGACAGATATCAAAATACTGTAAAAAGGCAAACAATTAGTTACAATTTGCCTTTACATCCAAATGTAATGTGAGAATTCAATATGAATCATAATTTTCAAACTGTGCAAGAGTGCGAACCATTGCAAAGACTGCAGAGTCCTTTTCGGTTTTGTTTTTGCTGGGAAATTTTTAAATGCTTATAAGGTGCACATGTAGAGACATTGCATCATCCCAATTTTATAACTTTCAGAACTCTTGCTTGCAGTTGGCCCAGGAAGATGCATGTCTTTAACACATATTCATGATTTGTACTCTACATTGTCAAACCTGACCCATACACACTCTGAAAAAGATTTCACTGCTACATTAGAAAAGGTGCACAATTCTGCCAGTGTGGCAGAGATTCAGCCCACAGAGGTCTCCAAGCCTGGTCCCAAGCAGCAGGTTTTATAGGTAACCATTTTTACATAAATTCCTGAACACATGAACAGTTTGGGATCAGTTAAGCATATGAATAAAATCTCAGATGTCCAGGGCATGAATTCCTAGTAACTTCACAATATTTTGAAATAAATGACTAACTGCATGGGGTCACTCCAGGACCAGGACAGGAGACCCACACCTCACAATCTCTGAACTCCACTGAATATTAAATCTACTTGTTGGGTGTCAAACTATGCATATTCTTTCTAGGAGTAAAGACATTGAGTTTTGAATTAGGGTTTAGGATACTCAATGCTGATATTTTAAAGTCTAAACTCATTCCTTTCAATAATCTAGCAAAATGTTTCAACTACTTAGCACAAACATTTCCTGAATGCTGATGCTTATAACCATTGTAAGAAAGCAATATTTTAAAAATCTATTCAGACAGTCGTCCACAATGTCACAGCCAGAAACTAAAGTCTCACTGCTTTTCTTACAAAACCTCAAATGAACCGACCCAGACATGGGAAAGATCTCACTGAAGTTTCCTCTGTATACCCAATGTATTCCCATTATCAAGGCATCACTGAGCTGTTCTTAAAACATATACAGTACAAAAGACAACCTGAGGAGTAGGTATAGACATAACCAGGCAAAAGCTAAATTGCAGAGGTCATCCTGAAAAAGCACTTGTTTTTTTAAAATTACCCATGGTGATATTAAATATTAATGACAATGTGATAATCATGCAAGAACACATAATACTTTCAAAATGCCACTAAGTGCACTTGCATTTTTTTGACTCAGTGATAAGTGACTGTCTTCAGAAGTCATTCGAATTCTTTTTTAGTCAACCTCAGGATGCTTGTATACTGCCAAAACGACATGGAGACAACACATGCTGTCCTCACACCTCCGACAGTTCTTGCGATTTCCTCCATTACATTCAGAAAGCATAGTGATGACATTCTAAAAATGTCACTATTTTTAATACCCCCAAAAATCTGAATACCGAAAATGAGTGCTAAACTAGAATAAAATAAGAGTCCTTACCATTTCACTCTGTCCCAATTCCAAATAAATGAGACTTAAAAATCATATATGCCTCCCGAAGTTCAATGTTAAGGTTGCTATATCTATCTAGTAAAAATGCATTTGTATTAGGCATTTATAAATGCTTTTCTTTACATAACACTTATCATGATAGTTTCTGCAGAAAATAAGGTTTCAAAAGTAACTGATTCTTCATTTCTCCCCCTCGCTTTAAGATTCTATATTAAATTGTATATAAAAGAATAAAGTTTCCTAACTTACTATTCTGGTTCTTTATCAGACAAAACAGCAATGGGGGATGGGAGAGAGCTTCAGCAGCTCTGTTACTAGGCTTAAGACTTCGGCAATCCACCAATTAGGAATGAGCCTGACATCATGAAAATGCCGTGATCTCCCGACAACTGGGGCAGAGATGAACTGACCTATAGTATCCAAAAGATTTACACTGCTAACAGCCTACAGTTAAACCACCCTCGTAGAACTGCACGCTAGCAAGCAGGCCTGAAAGCTGAGATGACATTTCAGTCCTTCCAATTTTGAGTACAGAAACACTGCTCACAAGTGTTCAAGGCATTGCTCTCTCCCCCATTCCAGTTTAACATGGAAACTGCTGTTGCTGGACAGGTCTGTATTCAGTCTGGCAAAAACTGAATTTAAAATTCATATCTTCATCCACTGGACTTTGAAAGGCACTCTGTATATAGTTTATGAAATCCAGTTAAAAAAACCCCACAAGTAACTAATATTTGTATTTTTTTTTTACAAAGAAGGAAAACAGGTTTCAGAAAACATCCACTGAGGTCCAACATTACTATTAGCGTAAAGCAAAAAGTTAACTGAAACAAAAAGGGGCTTCTGCTTTGAGTGCTAAGCTAACAATATAACACATCTAAAAGACACTGAATGGAACTACAGCACTGGAATGAAATCAGTCTATAGCAGCTCAAACTGGAGACCAGTCTCAGACCTTTTCAGCTGTTTCACTTTGGTTGCCTTTGCTTCTAAATTCCCTTGCCTCCTAATCCTAAAGCAGCAAATATGCATGATAGAGTCCTGTATTCGTTCATTTACATCCCTTTGTTTTAGCTGGTGCGGCAGTTAAGACAAGGGTTCTAAGCTACGTAATCAATTACATCACTTCAGATTTGGTCATCTTACAACTCTATGAACAAGAACAAAAAAAAATAATCAAACACTTACTGCCAATACAGGGCCACAAAGCTTCAATGGCACTGTTTTTTCTTAACACAAGATTGCATCAGGAGCAGCATGTACTCTCAATGCATTCTACTGACCCAATAGTATGTTCTCATTTCAGATATAAAGAACTCCAGTTTATCTGAATCCAGTGGAATGCATCTTCAGTTCCTAAGTTAGATGTTCTGTATTATCATTTCACTAGTGACATGAAGCACTTAATCGCACTACTTACTCACCGAGTTGATCGGTTCAAACACATTCCTAGGTCTCATGTAGCTGTATATTGAAAACTATTGTACCTCTAAAAACAAAACTGTTCCAAAGCTGCAGTTATGCTTAAAGAAAGCAATAAATCTTATTGAAATAGGGTTTCCTAACTGTACACACAGCATCCAGTCCAATAAACACAGCTCATTTCAAAGAAAATATTAATGCGTTTACCCCCACCTCTGAGTTCTCCGGATAATCGCCATAGCATCAGCGGTTTTAAAAAAAGTGTAGTCAAAAAAAAAAGTCAAACATTTGGTCTGCGAAAAAGATGGAAAAAGTCAGTAGTCATGTGAAAAACACAACTCAGTCCTTCACAAGGATAAAAAGACAATGCTGACTATGAACAGTCTGTCACAGGTCTTTAACCAGGATGGAGGGTCACATTTCCATAGCAGATAACTGTTACCCTTAGTCTGTAATGATAACACTTTCCAGCTTCATCACCACACTTGTAAAATGAAGGGATAGTGTAACTTGGTTCTTCCTGGAGGTTTATTGCCATTTAAAAATCTCAGCTGCTTATTTGGTCCTTTTAATAGAATCTAATGCATCATAGAAAATGCTTTTGAAATATGGCCCTTTATATTGCAAACAATGGTAGCAGATTCAAAGACGGCAGTGTCGTAGAAAACAATTACAAGTGGCAGACAAGCAGCTCTTCAAGTTGCCAGTAGGGCAAGAGAATGATGATGGAAAGTTTAGACGTGTTTCCTATTGCTGCAGTTCCGTTTTCCCTGTGGAACTGTTCTACATGTGTTTGCCTGAGAGGAATTACACGGGTCCCGCCTGAAAAGGGAAGCTTTGACTTCTTCTGGTGCCTTAGAAGTGGAAATGAAATCGCTTCAAGTCTTATTCCAAAGCAGTTTAGCTCAGCTTAAGGAAAAAAAAAAACAACAAGTGAAAATCTTTCACTTGTGAAATAAACTGGTCCCTGGCGATGAACACAAAAGAAAGACGGAATATTGCACAAGTTACTGGTACTGCCACTCAGATCAGGAAAAAAAAGAAAAACACACCAGACTGACCATCAACAGCCACAGCTCCAACTTTCATTCACATCTTTGCTGTTCAGTTTGAAGCTATCTGGCACAGTCTCACTGAACACAGGCCCACCATGCCTCAGCATGAGTTCCGTGGCCATTTTAGTGAAGGCCTCTTCCACATTGCTGGAATCTTTAGCCGACGTTTCTATAGCATCGATAAGGTCCAGCCTGCTGACCAGGGCTTGGGCATCTTCAAATGGAACCTCTCGCATGTCAGTCAAGTCTGACTTATTACCTGGTAAAAAGCAGCAAACTAGTGTTAACACTTCACACAGACAAGGTCCTTTACATTAATGTAGATAATATCATACAGATACTTCCTGATTTACAGCAGCAATTCTAAGCACAGACATCTCCACTTACATAAGTCTTCAAAGGGCTGGGTCTTTACAAGTTTCCCCAAGTAGTATATAGCCCAAGTAATACAGCCCAATTAAGTGAATTATCAATTTAAATAAAGCTGCCAAGAGTCCAGGCTGGACTTGAAAACCAGAAGCCCTGCAAAAATGTAGAGACAATTTGTTAGTGGGGCCAGCAGGGGGCGCTCACCCTGCGGCTCATGTGGGTCCTAATGCCCCAGTATAGTGACGGGGACACTATACTGTAAACAGGTGCCGGTCTTCGGATGAGACGTAAAACCGAGGTCCTGACTCTCTGTGGTCATTAAAAATCCCAGGGCGTTTCTCGAAAAGAGTAGGGGTGTAACCCCGGCGTCCTGGCCAAATTTCCCCATCGGCCCTTACCAATCATGGCCTCCTAATAATCCCCCTCTATGAATTGGCTACATTACTCTGCTCTCCTCCCCACTGATAGCTGATGTGTGGGGAGCGTTCTGGCGCACTATGGCTGCCGTCGCATCATCCAGGTGGATGCTGCACATTGGTGGTGGTGGAGGGGAGTCCCCATTGCCTGTAAAGCGCTTTGAGTGGAGTGTCCAGAAAAAAGCGCTATATAAGTGTAAGCAATTATTATTATTATTATATCAGTGGTCTACAACATCTTCTATATCCAATTTAACCAGGTCCTATTTACTACTACTTCTGGGTCTTTAATCATTTGAGCCCTTGCCTAAACACAGAGGTCTGCAGGACCAGGAACGAGGATTACTGATCTATATGCTCCGGCCTTTCTTTCTGCCTAGGAACAATACTCACCAATCAGGAGCTGAACAATACTGGAGCCAGCGTATTTCTTCACATCCTCTATCCACCTTGGCACCGACGTGAACGAGCCCCTCTTGCTGATGTCGTAGGCAATGACGGCTCCGTTAGCACTGCGGTAGTAACTCTGCGTGATGGTGCGGAATCGCTCCTGGCCAGCTGTGTCCCATATCTGCAGCTGAAGAGCAAGGAGCCACTTGAAGACAACGGCTGCAGAAATCATCCTCAATCGGAAATCCTCATCAGCACGAAGATGGTAAAGGAGTGTAATAAAAGGCTGCCATCCGTCACTACAAAATGAGCTACTCCATACTCTTCAGACCCCTTGCAAGCTGTAAGGACTCCTAGTTAGTGGCCTTTCATTAATGGGCCACTGTGTTAGGCTGCAAAGTGTTGCCTGGCAACAAATTGCTGTCCGCAAACACCCCAGGCAGTGTGGGACAATGCCCTTATTCCAGGCTTTAACCTACTGACTGCACAAAGGCATTGGTTTCTTGATAAACACAGAAAAGAACAAATTTATCCCACTTCTGTTTCTTGAAATTCACAAGACGAGACATTCAACGGGTGAAACCTCCTCATAATCTCTGCGTGATCAAGTCTCGCACTAATGAGGACATTTAATGCTTCTGTAACAGGTCAAATCCCCGGACAATATCAGGACAGCTGTGATCGTCGGATTAATCTAACTGATTAATCAAAAATATTGAATCGATTTTCACTTTTTTTTTCTAAAGTCATTCACGCATAAACAGTGATGCTTCTTATTGCTTTGGTGACCATTGTGTGATTTAATTTCGGTGTTTGTACGGATGGGTTGTGAAAACCCATCCGTTTGTTTGTCCATTTTGTCTTTCAACCACACGCTGGTCTAGTTCCTCGTTTCAGTGTTCACTCCGCATCAACCATATCCTCAACACCTTATAGTGTGCATTGCACATTTGAAAACGAGACGCTAGTGTACCAGGTTCCGTCCCTAGAAAGTCCAGTTTGACTTGCCCAGGAGATATGCAACAGATCGTTCCTGTAAAAGTTAACGTTTTCAAATTTGTGTACGCGTCATCTTCAGCGCACGTCTGCAAACAGGGTTTTAAATCACCATTTGTGTGACAGTAGCCGAACCAGGATGTTCATTGCTATGCAGTTACATCATGGCTCCAGGAAACCTGTTGTTAAACCGATGAACAGTCACACCGTTGTGTCACATTTCCTTATTTTACCAAATCCGAAGTGAAATCGACCAGCCACGCGTGAGCCGATTCACAACCGTGTGGGGAAACAAATTGTTGCACAAATTGAGAGAGATGGGATAAATGACCTTAAAAATAATACAAAATACTGAATTCCTAAAAAGAACGCCATGATGTGAAAGTGTCTACGACCACGTACGGTGGACAGGTTTGAGTTTCAACATATTGTGAACACTAATTACATGTAGTGTAATAAAACATTCTTTCAGGCAAGAAATAGGACACAGGTCAGCGGTATTATATGTGAATTGTCTCGTCGACACGTTATAACAGAACAACAGATGTGTGAAACTACTGAGCGGATACATTAGCATGACAGTAAAAAAAAAAGACTTATGCAATCAGGTAGGAATGACTTCGCGAATACTGAGAATACAAATACTGTAAGGTCTTTTTACGTCATTAACTTGGAGAATTGCATAGTTTAATCGACTTAAAAGCTCAGAATGGGGGCATAAACTGCAAGGCGATTAAAGTTCATGGGTCTTCCTTTTGTAAAAGAACCTGTAGCCACAACGAACCAAGAACGTCACGATAATGGATCGAAATAAACATTTTCTTTAAAAAAAAACATGTGTGCAATCATGGTATAAGGATCTTTATGGCGGATGAAGTGTAAGATTAATTACTTTTCATGCGTTCTCTCTGCTATTATTATTAATTATTATAAGGTCGTATTCGTAGTGGTTGAAAAGTGCTACGATTGCATTAACTGTTCACATGACTCATCAGTTCAAGGCGGCGGTTGCACAAACCAACGGTGTGTTATCAAAGTAAGTGCAGTCTTGCAGATGATGGAAGAATTTCCTACTACTACATAATTACTGCGCACCTGCTGAAGCTGTATTTTTTTTTACCTGTAACAAGGTAGCAAGAAATGCTCGTTGCTGCTTCCCTCCCAAAAAATAGCATCTTCACAAAAGTGGACGTTTGATACCGTTTACGACGATCGACATTTTGAAAGGCAGCCTGGAAAAGCAGATGGCCAAGACGCGACGTTTTTTAAAATGCTGCTCACTTGCGAGCGTCATACTGTACCTTGACACGTTTCCCTTGAATATCCATCGTTTTCATGGTGAAATCCACGCCAATGGTATTGCCCTGCCTTTCCACAAATATCCCCGTCTTGAAACGCTGAACTACACAGGTTTTGCCCACGCCGGCATCTCCGATCAAAACTATTTTGAACAGAAAATCGTAGGAATCGTCAGAATCCGCTGCTGACATCTTTTTCCACGGCAATGAATTTGATCGGGTGCAACAGTTACATGTAATAGCCCCTGAGTATTTCGCACCGTAGCCTGCACTGGTTTTGGGTGATGAAAAAGTTTGCAATCTGAAACTGACGTGGATATTTTTGCACTGCCAACGCGGAAGGGACAAGTGGAATCCAACCCCTTTAAACATCAGTCTCTTGTTACTGTTTAGAAACATAGGGTCCTTTTTCTAGGTATCCCTGCAACATGCCTGATCTTTTTTTTTACATTGAAATGATAGGGCGGATGCTGAAGGCTGCCCCACAATCACCGTGAGGACCCCATTTCCGTTGCAGTTGCGGTTTGTTATCAAGATCAGATTTATTTTTTAAACTTTTATTGAACGTCACAAAAGTAGAAACAGGTTAAAGGAGAAAGGATGTCCAGAAAAAAAAAAAGATTAATGACCTAAAAAACACACAAAACAATACGCTGCCAGAGACACCTAAAATTCAGGACACACTAAGTATATTTTTTAGATACATCAGTTGTGTTTATTGGCTTATTTGACATGTTTTTGATGGAGTTTAAGTAACATTGCATTTCCCATCTTATAAGCATGAGGAAGGAGGAAGTAGGACTAATTTGTTTCGTGTATATGGCTATCTACCCAGTGACACTAACAGATTTATGATAAATTACATCTTTCAATATTACATTTTGCAAAGTATAACATAATGTAAGCATTTCGTTGCACTTGTGCATATGACAAATACACTGAACTAAACTGAGATTATTATATCAAACTCCTTAAATCTAACATTCACATTTAAATGCTTAAATATAAAGTTTTGCAAGTCTATCCAAAATAACTTTGTATTTTTATATACATGTGACAAATAAATGTCTGAAGAGTTTATTTTCCAGCCTTACAGAACAAAACGTAAATCGTTTTGTCCTTATTTGAATCTCGAAAGTGTCAGCTCAACAGGATGAAACCCATGAACAATTTTAAATTGTTAGCTATTTTCTAACCTTGTTAATAGGTCAGTATGTGTCGAGGACAAACCTGTGTCCAGATCATATTTTCAAATATTGCATTCCATAAGGTATATATATGTATGGTATCTACATCTCAATATTAAATTTGCACAACAAGGACCCCAGTTTCGACCTTTGGACTGGACGCCAGTCTATCGCAGGATGTACAGTACACAAACACAAGCACAAATAGTGAGATTTGCAGAGACGTTGTCCCAATGTCTGCTTTGTTTATATTTTATGTCGAAGTAAAAACGCTTTTATATGCTTTCTACTAGAAAATACTATAATGCCTGATCACACGACATGTAAAGACGTTAATTTGTTTCATGATTAGTTTTATTTTTTTAATTTGGAAAATATATTATTTTATCTTTGGTGAACGTTTAACAGAATCGGCTTGTGGGACGATTAAGCAGAGACCAGTAGAAAAGATTATTTTTTTAAAAAAAAATATTTATGCTTAACAAAAGAACAAACATTACAATACAAACAAGAGTACATATAACAATTCCAAACAAAAATATCGTCAGGGGTACATACTACTACATCAATTCAAGCTATGAAAAAAGATTAAACAAATTAAATAAAAAATAATGTCCGCACCGCCTTCATATTTTTGCATTTCGAAATAGTCTGCAAATACCCCTTTACTTCCATTTTAAAATGCTCAAACACAGGGTACCTGAAAAGATTCTCTTCGCTTTAGGTTACAAAGTAAGCGGAAAGCGAAGAGCGTTATAACTCCTCCAGGCCAGAAGGGGGCGATACTAAGTCACCCTGACGATAGAAGGGGCAGTTTCAACGGAAAAGGAAGGGAGCGCCAAATTCAAAAGCTGCGAACGTCTTACACTCATATTCAGGTAAAGGAATGTGTCATTACAGAAAATTGATTTGTGTTACGAAAATAAGGTTGATAACAAAATAAGGTGCGCGGGTTTAGATTGCGATGTCGTTTCTGGGTGTCAAGTTTAACTTCGCTTTTGTTATATGTACTGCCTATGTTTATATCCGTATTGTCTGTGTCTTTAGCATGAAGCGAGATTACTGTACAGCCTCAAAACACTTCCCCCCTAGTTTGTGTCTATGTGAATCTCTTGGTTAGCGGTGTTCTTAGAGATCACTATAAAGTACAAACTGTTACTGATAAAATTGAAATTAAGATAAGGTTGAATTTTAGAACACGCTGCAACTAGCTGAGCTAATTGGGCGTTTTCTGTAGTTTAGTATAATTTAGTTGTGACAATTAGGATTTTTACTGAGCCATATGCCCAAGTAAAAAGTTTATTTGTAGGAGGTATCGCGAGTTTTGTTTTCGAAAGCTCAAGAAAGAAAGTTTATCCTTCTGAAGAGTTTTCTTTATGTACGAAGACCTGTACATACTGTGCTAAAATTACCCCACTAATTCACATTCGAGCTTCTGAAAACAGTATTTACTCGATATATTTTACGCACTTGCAATTTACGATAATACGGTTTTAAAATATACAGCAATTGAGGATTAAAAAGGCTGTGCATCTTGTGTTAATTTACTATTCGGTTTTTGAACATTTTGCTCTTCACGATCCAACACATCCAAATTTATGTTCGTCAGTTAGGCTATGGTTAGTTTTTTATTTAATCTAAAGCGATTAGTCGTAATGGAAGTTTGTAAATATTGTAAGTATGGTTAGCAGCAGGAAATCGAAGCATTTTGTTCTTCGAAGGTCAGAACGCTTTGATCACTACCATCCCAGATAATGGGACGGCTGAAATATTGTCTTCTAAGAATTCAACAGTTCTGAAACCTTCCACATCATATACATGCTCATGTTTGTCATTTCATTTTTATTACAAATTTTATTTGCTATTTTATTCTCGCAGGAAAATGGAGGCACATACTTTTCCTGTTTATAAAGTTGATGCCATTGTGCAGTTTCTACGCAACAATGTTTCTGATGAAAATCTGACAAAAAGTGACATTGCACCAAACCCAAAGGTATGTAAATAGTTTATTCAGTACTTACTTCTGTGTATGTGTAAAGGCTTATGTAGAGCATTACCTGTTAGCAAAACATTTTAGTACCTTTTTTTGTTTGTAAAATGCAACTTGGCAAATCAGAGGTTAGACATTTTTTGTTGCTTGTGAGTTGTAAGTGTTAAACGTTTTGGCTGCAGTTAATCTGTTTATGTTTTCATCCAGCCCGATACCATTCAGAGACTCTACATGAAAATTCTGCATCAGGTATTTGGCTTTAGGCCTGAATGTCACAGCATGGTAAGTAGGATTTCAACACCATTCATAGAATGAATAATGTTGCTAGGTAACATTAGGTTATAGGTATACAGTATGTATTTTACACTTATTCTTTCATACGTGTGGGCTCTCATTTTTATCATGCATGATTTATCTTCTTGTTTACAGATGCCCATAAATGAAAACGTACAGTACTCTGCAATACTGGAGGGGGTGACACCTGTTTTGAGTGTCTACATTTGCATGTAAGTCTTTGGATTGCTACCTTTGTCTATTGCTGAATAATTGGTGAGCAGTCAACATGAAGAGTCAACAATCAGATTGCATGTAAGATGAGCAAGTCATATGTCTGATTGAAGTACCTGAAAATGGTGACATTTTCAGTGTACAAATAACAGCAGTTGTCACTTGATTGACTGAAAATGTTTTTAATTTCATTCCACTTTCTAAATTGATTTCAAATTTTAAGAGATGCATGTTAAACTGAATTGATAGAATAAGTATTTAAGATCTTTAGTGAAAATTCTCTTTTTATCATAGAGTCAAGAACTAATTCAGCTTACCTCGTATAAGTAACACTTAATGAGGCTTATTAACACTCCATTTCATAACCGCAGGTGTCAGTTTTTACCAATGTGCCACATCTATGACTTCCAGCTGAACGACATTCTCAGTCCAAGTAAGGGATGAACTTTAAGCGATTTAATTGACTAAACTTTCTCTCTGCTTATAGCTGTGCTCAATTCAGCTGTAATTGAGCAGGCATATGCAGAATTTCTTTTTACATGAGTTGCTCATATAATTTATTTTCATCTTGTGATGTGCTATTATACCTGTTTAACGATAAGATGAAGATTTAGGTTAAGTGACATCAATCACTGCCTTTTAGGTGTGTAATTCAATGTGTCTGATGTTAGTACTCTAACAGCAATAAGTATTATCTAACATTTATAATAACTTAGACTTCTGTTAGATGTCTGTATATTATTCAGTTTGCTGAAGTTGCCTATTGATTGATAAGTTTTTAGAAACTCCTTGAGTTTTTGCAAGTTTTGCCTCATTGAAGGAATTGCATTTAAAATAGCAAATATTAATGAATGTCTAAGGAAGGGATGGGAAATATTTCTATGTGCTGAAAGTGTGTATTTGCTTCATCATCATGCTTAATAGTATTTGTTTGACAAGTATCTCTGTATAATGTTTGCGCAGGGTTTATGTAAGTTGTACAGCTGGTTGAGAAATTTCATGTCATCCACAGTTTTACTTGTCCAGGGATGCCTGATCTTGTATCTAGTGTGACTTGATTTTGCAGAAGTAAAACGAACCATCTATATTCTGAGTGGGATTATGAACTTTCTTCACTTCCGAAACCTACGGCAAGGAATGCTTGCAGAGACCCAGCAGACCTATGTGAGTGTGGCTAAAAAATATTAACTTTACATTACTGGTGAGAAAGGGTGTGGGGTTTTGTTGTTTCAGTTTATAAACAAAACTAATCTTTGACCTTAGATTTTTGAATAACTGACATTTCCATGATGTCATGGTGCTGAATGTTTTGCTTGTGTTTAAATACTATACCCAATATTAATCAAGGAGACTTCCAGAAACATTTATAATCATTGTGAAACTGCTTGATAACTAGATAGAAGATTTTACTTTTATTTTTCACAAATGTTTTGGTTGTACATATACCTGAAGTGTATTTAGAACAACATCATTATTTTGGTCATAATTCTGTAATATATACTACAGGAAATCGTATTTTTTGTTCCATTGTGATAAGGGTATGGGTACATTTGGAGCTAACATGTATCACATGAAAACCTCCAATGATATTGTTTTTCAGAAACCTGTTATGGATAAGTTGCAGACCCTCACTCAAGAAATAAACGAAGCAGAAAAGAAAATTCAGGAGCTCTCGTATGTGTTGAAATCACTTTTGCTCTCATAGTTTATATGTGTAGTAAATTTGTTTTACTTCCAATGTGACCAGTGGCTCTCTGATTGTTACAGGACGATTCCACCTGAGCAGAAGGCTCAATATGAAGAGCTGTCTGCTGCCCTATCTGACCTTCAGAACCATATGGACCATGAAGTGCAGGAAGTGGTTAGTTGCAGAGTAACTTTTAAACAAGCTATTGTTAAACATTGCATTTAAATTTACACAACATACTTAAAAAAACTTTCCGTAAAATTAAGTTTCAGCCTATTTCATTATAATTTGCAAATTACACTTCTAATAAAATTAGTTATGCTTTGTTTTAAATATACAAATTTAAATTAACTCAGAAGGCTATTGGGCAGCAGTGTGAAACAGTGGGTAGTGTATTACACTTTTAATTGGAAGGATGTGGGCTCAAGCACAATTGCTTTGGTACCCTTTAGCAAAGTACTTCATCCATAATTGTTTCAGTAAAACACTCAGCTGTATAAATGATTGTAAATATAAGTGTGTTCATTTATAATTGCTTTTGAATAAAATATGAACCAGATAAATGAGAAATTTGCACCAGTTAGCAATTAAGACTTGGGTATACTTTGACCCTTAAAAAACTGTACCCTTTTTTAAAAATCTTCAGAAGAAATTAGGTTTAGATTATTTTTTGTATAATTTGAGCATGATAATTACCTTACCACGCAGTGCTTACAAATATTTTCTGTTTACAAATCTCTGTTCTTCCTAAATTTAGTCTGCTGTAAACTCGCAAATTGCAGAATTGAAAGCCGACCATGCAGAAAGGTCTCAAAAACTGGTAAGTACCATTTGGCTCATTCATTAGAAAGATTGTTTTATAACTTGGATAGTTTGGATAAGAATAACATGGTGCAAGAATAAGGCTGATACCTGACAATGATACTGAAAAACATAGTATGTAACGTTACTGATTTAGTATGCCTGAATATTTTTCTCCGAATGTCTTTAGCAAATAGCTGAAAAAATCAAATCGATCTTTTAAAGGGGAATTGCAACATTTTTTTAATATTTTGGGGTTAGAAAGAATGCATTTCAAACCACAATAAAAATAAAACGTACCTGTGTAAAACCTGCAATTTACATGACAAAATAGACTCAATTTCCAGGTATGAACAGCGCCATATTCTATGATTCAGAACAAGGCAACAAAACGTCCTGTGACGTGAAGCCGCCTTATCACATTGTTAACAAGCAGGCTTGTAAATCTCTTTTAATTCACTAAAAATATTGCTCTCGTCTTCAAAACGGTTTTACCAAACAAATACAATTTATTCGACTGTGCACGCAGGTCACGTTGGAATATTTCTGCGGTGGCGTGTCTGTTGTGCAACCTGTACTAATTCTCTCGCACATCGCATCACATTAGTCATTAAAGTGACTGGTGAGCAGGAAGGGCTGCTTCACATCGCACTCCTTGCAAGCTCTCACTCTTGCCCTTTTGCACAATGTGGCCACCATACAGTACTTTCACAAAGTTCCCGATTGTGTGCTAAATTTGGAATTTGTACAATTTTATTTATTTTTTTTTACCGGGACTTAAAAACCAGTACGAGAAATTGGGACTGCAGTTCCCCTTTAAGTTAATTGTTTTGTCAGGCAGCATTTTGTTAATGTTGTAGTACAGTTCTGATGCTGTAACTATAATGCATAAGGCTAGTCTTTTGATATAGGTGATGTGAAAGACTGGCCTTTTCCAATTCAGGGTGTAAATTTTGAACATTACACTGTAACATAACAGGTGTAATGGGGGTAGTAGCATAGTAACAGGCAAAACTGGATAATTTTAAATGCTATAAGGTTATCAGAATCCAACTCTTAGCTGTATTGTTGATGCTGGTTGATGTTGTTGATGGAAAATGTCATAAAATGGGTGGATGAGATCCTGGCATTAATAAAATATTAACACCCAAATGAGCATGAAGGATCGACTGGCCTCCTCTCATCTGTCACCTGTGTCGGTTCTATTTTCCTGTGCAGAACCAGAAAAAAGTGCAAGTGGCAACATTGAAAGAAGACATCGCTAAACTGAAATCCCAGATTGTGGAATCTCCCGAGGAGATAAAAAATGAAAAAGAGAAGATGAAGGAGACTGTGAAAAACATTAAGAAAACTAAGGTATATTTTTAAACCGTTATTCTGCTTAATAATCCACATTCCCTGAGGCAAGGTATTTAAGACAAGGTGTCTCTATTAAGAATTCAAAAGGTATAGTAGTATTCTTACTGAATTTATGTTTGTGATTTTAATAGAAAAGAAATTTAAGTTAAAGTTTCCCAAACTGCTTTTTACTCACATGTAGATTTTTACATATACAGTATGTACTGTATTATAAGAATATGAATTAAAGATGTGTGTAGAAGTCATGTCTCTTTTGCTTACAAAAGTGATTTTCCTCAAAGAGTCATTGAAAATATGAAGAACCTTGTACTGTAGTTTCTCTGTGTTGAGTCTGTTTCACAATATGAATCTGAAGTTTCTGAATGAGTGAAAATCTTCTCTACAGGAAAAAGCAGATGTGCGATCTGTGGAACTGCAAATCAAAAACCAGACGTATAACCAGTACAAAGCAGACATCCAGAGTGTTTACAAACTGCTGCTGGATTTGCAGAGTGCAATGGACGAAATGTATAAACAACAGGAAGAGGTAGGTTCTGAGTGTGAGAAATCTTGTGCATTGGCAGCAGTTCCTTTCATGGGTGTTTGGTCCTCATGTTTGGGTGTTTGATGCAGATTTTCAAAAAGCAGCAACAAATGTTACTGAAGAGGTGCCTTATATTCCCTTTTTTCACAGTCTTCTAATCATATAGCTTTGGCGTTTATATTTCACAGATTCACATTTTCGATAACTCGAATGAAAGGGCAAAAAAGGAACTGAAGAACCTGATTGCTGACGAAAGCCAAATGAAGAGAGCGCTTCACATGAAGCAGGAAAAGATACACAAGCAACGGATCAAGAGGCAGAGGAAGCTGGAGATGAAGGATCAACATGTTCAGACCATATTTGGGTACGGAAGGTTTTACTGACACATACGCTTGTTGTGAGATATGAGATATCAAATTATGTTGTGTTGTTAAATGTCCAGTGGTAATCAGTTAAAGAACACTTGGCCCATTATAAATAATAACACCTTACAAAGAGTCCATTGAAAACAGGGTTCAGGACAGGTTTGGTGTCAAACAGTCAAAGACTTTTATGGGACTTTTCAGGAATTCTTAACTTCGTTATATTATATTTGTTCATCTTATCACTTACTATCAGAAGATTGGTCAGGTAACAACAGGTTTCAGGTACTTCTGGAAAATGTACTGCATCTTACTATCTCCTAAACATATGGCAACTCAGTATTTGTGTTTCTCTGTCATTGGTTGTGAAATTCAGCCACACCTAGTTAGCATATCTAAAACACAGGGAAGTGAAAGACAAAATTCCCATCGTGTGGAAAAACATTTCTTTATATACAATTTCTGTAAATAAGATGGTTTTTTGTTTTTGGTTTTAATTGTTTAACTTTAACAGATTTGTTTCTTTTGTTTTTTTTATCTCAGTTAAATGGCTGAGTTTTTCAGATCTTGTAATGTATGTTACAGCATTTTCTTCTCTTTAAATGTGAAGACATGCTTAGCAATTTGTTCCCTAAAATTGGTTGTCTTTGTGATACATTTTCATCTTTCAGTGAATACAACCAAGTCCATCAGAACAGAGAGGATATTCTAAACAAGATCCAAGAAATAAACAGCGAGACTCAACAATTAAAGGCTAAAATGGACTATTTGAAGGGATGTTGTGAGCAAGAGACTGACAAAGCACAGGTACGATTTACCTCTGAATCTCTTTAGTGCACATTTGTATTTAGAGATTAACATTCTATGGGAGCTACATTCCAAGCCTATATTTTAATTTTATTTGCTTTAATAAAAGGCAATAAAATAAAACAGTGATTAACAGAATCTGTTATAGAAAAAGCTTAACTCTCAGGCAGGCAGGTTGTCATGCATACTCATTATTCAGATTCTGTAGTAAGGTAAACTAACATTCTTTATGTCTTGTCTACGGAGTTCAGAGTTTTCTACAGTTTATTCTTGTTTAAACTGTCTTTGCAGGCCATGTATGACCATCTGGTGACAGCGCTGGATAATTTACACACCCGTATCATGGACCACGTTGCAGAGAAAAAGGGAGAAATGGAGAAAATGAAAGCATGTTTTTAAAAATGTTATCCTTAAAAAGCTTTGTATCTAAGCTGTACAGTAAAGTTATAAATGCTTCTGGTCATCAGAGGTATTTTTTTATTTTTTATTTTAGCATATTTTAGTTTTTGCTTAACGTTGGAAATGTTTGGACCAGAAATAGTTATTAGTTTTAATTACAGTAAAAATTAAACCTTTATCAGACCTTGACCTTTATCAGAGGGCTTTTATAAGATCCTTGTGATCTTTTTCAGTGCATGGGTTTAAGGAACTCAAGACTTTGTTTCCATTCCATTTCAATATGAGACTTTTAAGAAAATGAAAAGGTATTTGCAAATAATGTTTCTGTTTTTTACTTTGAAAATAAGTAGCTTAACTTGTAAAGACTCTTGTCTGCTGACATTTACAATTCAGTTTCTCTGTGTCTGTAAAAGCTATTGTCTTGAAAAATGGCTGGTATCTATCTGTAGATAAATATATTGTTACATGAAAACTGAACTCCTGGCTCAAGTGTCATTTTTTCATTTGTGTTTTTTTAGGAGGCCCCACCTGATTTTCAGGTTACAGATGAGCCTTTCCCCAAGATGACTCATCTCTTTAAACAAATTTAAAACAAACTTCATGTTCAACACTAATGCCTTCAAAGTTAATAATTTTGGGCTCTGAGCAAACAAGGAAGAAAGCTGGGGGAAATATTTGAGAAGAATCAAAATGTAAAATTTAGAAATGACTTCTTTTAACTTTGAGTCAGAACAGCCTTTTTCAGGAACGGGATGCCAGGAGAATCCAGTGTGGGGAGCTCCAGCACACAGAAACAGATGTGTGAGGCGAATGTTGGAAAACATTATTTATACAAGCTACAATCTGACAGTTCTGAGCAATAGCGGTATCGATCTTGAGAATGGTACTTATGGTACTGAATTGTGGTACTTATCTTGAGAATTGGCTGTACAATGATTTTAGGCTTGTTTATGTCACTGAAGGTACTTTATTTCTTACAACTATATTTCTTACAAAAATACAAGCCTTTCTTACAAGCCTAGATGGGTGAAAATACAACAAACACAAATGCTTATAATGTGGCCTCTGTGAGAGAACATTGCAATTTAGGATGCAAGGCTTCTTTCATGTAATTAATAATTGCATTAACAACATCTAATAATTATTAACATTTAATATAGATCTTTTCCCCAAATCGCACAGGATTACAAACCATATTTACATATCGCAGGCCCATCCACCACTGAAATGCAGCCGTAACACAGCAGATCAGGCAGAAAAGTGAGAAATTACTGGATGAATTACGGAGGAACAAGTCAGACCAGCTTGTGCAAGCTCAGAGAGAGATTTAGTGTCATTAACATCAGTGCTCTAAAGAAGGATATTTAATGACTAATTATTCAAAAACCCAGCTTAATGTCTCATCCAAAGAAAGCAGCCTGTATAGCATAGTGTCACTGATGACTGTACTGGGGCACTAGTTTGGAACTGCTGGTCCATCACCACTTACAGCAGCAGCCTAGATGATAGAGCTACTCATTAGGCCTAACCTTGATCTAATGGGCTGAGAAAGCAAGGTGAATTTATCTGCATGTGTACTTATTGGGAACTAATAGTAAACCAAACTCTTTTCTGCTTTTTGGCTTGCATATAACGTGTAAAATACTGCATTGCAGGTCTGTAAAGCAAAGATCGTCCATCTAACTTGTTTAGGAAGTGTTCATGTTTGATTAAAGCAGTCTAGGGCTCAAGTGGGAGGAAGAGTAGTTACTGCCTTTAGTACTGCAAGTAAGCTTTTAGTGCAGGACTTTTGTAAGATTGAGAAAGGTGTTAAGATAATCAGGGGAATGTGGAAGGAATAAGTTTACTCAAAGCATATTTAGGTTACTGCACTGTGACTTGAACAAATCATTGCACTAACCGGGAAACTCAGAACTACTTTTGACGGGAGTGTGTTATACAATAATGAGTAGAACATTACAATACGTTAGAGAAGGGTTAATGCAAATTCGATTACAACAAAAGGACACGATGATGTTTCACATGGACAAAGATTTCCGATGTTGGCAAGGATTACGGGTTCATTTACAAAATTAAATGAGACTTTTTACTCCAATACGGCAGGGGGCAGTTATACGCTGCATATCCCGCTATAAAACAGAAAAGCCAATGAAATGCCAACGACTGGGTTCCCAAGCGGACAGCGAAGTTTTCAAGTGTTTAAGCGAAAGGCTACCTGCAGGTATTCACAGTACATCGTAAAGTTGAAGCACATCGCAATTCGTTAAACGAAAACGTGGAAACCCACTGAGTGTTATTTGCGGATTTTGTGAGCACGCTGCTTTGTTATGTGAAGTTGCGCTTAATTGTGTTTTTGCAAATTTCGTATACTTAGAAACACAGCTCCAATAGTCAGAATATAGTTTTTTTCTTCCAGACAGATTCTGTTTTTGTGTTTGTATTCGCGCAGAAAATGGATGAGAATACCTTCCCCTTATATAAAGTTGATTCAATTGTGCAGTTTCTCCGCAACAACGTTTTAGATGAAAACATTACCAAAAATGATATTACACCGATCCCAAAGGTATGTACAAAGCTTACTTAGATTTCCCAAATTTGAAGTGTTTTTTTATGTATTACTCCCTAGCAAAGTTTGTATGGTAATAACTGGGTTAATATTTGTTTCTGCGATGTACAGTACAAATAAAAAAGGTTGTTCACCATTTTAGGTTTCATTAATGTTCAGTCTAATGTAGAAGGTAACGGGGTTACAAATTTCTGTGCCTTGTGAGTGACGGAAACATTGGTAATTTTAGCTGCATTGTCATCTGTGTATTTTTTGTATCCAGCCAGAAATCATTCAGAGACTCTACATGAAAATTCTGCATCAGGTGTTCGGCTTTCGACCTGAATTCCACGGCATGGTAAGTAGTATTTTCACCACCATTAACTGATGGAATCGTCTTATTTGAGACGAAAAATGTGTATAGTTGTAAAAGTATTTATTTTCACAATTTCTACGTGTTTTGTTCTCATTTTGAAACGCGGAAACTGTTTTTATTGTTATTTTTTTCTGTTTCTGGTACAGACCCCGGTGAATGAAAACACGGAGTACTCTGCAATACTGGAGGGTGTGACGCCTATTTTCAGCGTATATGTTTGCATGTAAGTGTTCAGTAACGCTACATTTTTAAAATGCTGTGTGATTGTGTACATATGAAAACAGTTGTTATTGCATCAAATAAAAGTGTTTTTTTTACATTTCTGTTTTCTAAATTGTGTTATATTTTAAGAGATTAATGTTAACTGGATGAATGGAATGAGTATTTGGGATCTTCAGTTAATATTCTGTTTTTATCTTCGAGTTCATAAACAGGCTTTGTGGCATTGGCGCTTTCCTTGTATTGGTAACTCTTGATTAAGCTTGTTAACACTCCATTTCATAACTCCAGGTGTCAGTTTTTGCCAATGTGCCACATCTATGACTTCCAGCTGAATGACATTATCAGTCCAAGTAAGTGACAAATTTGAAGAGATTTCTCTTTGTGCCTACAGTTGTGCTAAATTTAGCTGTAATTGAAAAGAACAGGTAAGTGTCAAATTCCCTTTACATGAGTTTGAGAGCTTATTACAGTTTATTTCCATCTCACAATGTTCTGTCTGACTTAAAGAACAATCAATAAGTGCCTTTCATGTGTGTAACTAAAGGTTTGATTGCAAGTCATGTATGACATTTGAGGTTATTCAACCTTTACAATGTTTGTTGAATAGTTATAACGTATTGACACAGCAACAGGTGTTCCCTAACATTATTATGACATAGACTGGTGTTAAAAGTCAGTTTGGAGATGAGGCTAGCTGACTAAACTGTCCAACATCTCTACACCTTGAGTGTTTTACAAGTTTGTCCTCAATTGAAGGAATTGCCTTTTCAAGAACAGGTATATATTACCACACATCATTCTTTGTGCTGACAGTCATGTATGTTTCTATGAGCTGAAGATCGGTATTAGTTTTCTAATCTGCAGCAGGGTCACCACCTTGCAGCTTGATCTTATGAGATCTCAAAGCTAAGCAAGACTGGACCTGGTTAGTACTGTGCCTGGAGACTTCCAAGGAAAACCAGAGTGTTGCTGTAAGTGGTGTTGGTGGACCAGTACGTTACACTATTCCCCTAGGACCCAAATGTCTGAGACAAGTGCCCTGGTTCTAAGACCAGGGACACTGTCATACAAGGTGTCATACTTCAAATGGGATGTTAAAGTGAAGTCCTATCTACTTGGTCATGAGTCAGTCCATGTCAGTTGGAAAGAGTGTAGGTGTTAACCCCTGTGTATGGGCTTATTCTGTGTTTTACTTGCACAATCCACCCTCCATAATGTTTCCCCTTAATTCAGTTAGTGAATCAAGCAAGTAAATAAATTTCTTGCTCATCCATGTGATCTGCTGTGTACTGAGGCTTGTAGTGTAGGTTGATCCTACACTTCAGTGGTTGATATCGCTGTTTTATGACTTTATCATGTAAACCGATACATTCTCTGGTATGCAACCTGTTTTAAAAGACGCCCAAGTGCTGTATATGTTTTGAAGCATGACAGGAGCTTGATAAAAACCAGATACCAAATAACTATTAAAAGTTAGAAGCTTAGTACAGAGGGGCGTACGCAGTCTTTAACTGTTAACGTACTGTTCCATAGCAGCCCTGCTTTTTTTAAAGCATCTGCCTAGCAGGCCCATCAACACAGGGCTGAGAAATGTCAGGAAATGTCCTACCTGTCAGAGGATGACCATTCTCATATTAAACCTGATTTTGCAGAAGTAAAACGAACCATCTGTATTCTGAGTGGGATTATGAACTTTCTTCACTTTCGAAACCTATGTCAAGGAATGCTTGCAGAGACCCAGCAGACCTATGTGAGTGGGACTAAAAACTGTTAACTTACAATACTGGTGCGGAAAAAATGTACTGGGTTCTGGTTCAAAAGAGTACTGAATTATTTGTATGAGATGATAACTCTTTAGATTTTAATATAGTTATTCAAATGTAATGGTGACTTCTTCAATTTTTGGTCCTAACTAAGGTCTCAATTTGAAGAGTGGAGTCTTAAGCCTAAATGTGCTGGTGAAGCACTGCTATAATTCAATCGGCTTGTGATAGTCGATAGTGATTTTAATTCAATAATCAAGCCTAAATAATTTTAGTACGTTTTTTTTTTAGAAAAGAGGTACGCAAAATGCAAAGCGATCGTCCACCTGACAATAAATGGAGATCTTTTTTAAAATCATTAATTTCCTGACTTTACGTCAGGAAGAGAACAAAACACATTTTCTTCCTTACAGTTCATGTGGAAGAACATAGTCTTACCAGTTATATAATCTTGTCATTGCTAAAATATGACCAGATTTTCATTGTGGTGCTACAATCTGCTCGGTGGTCAGTTTTGCATACCTTGTTTCTTGCACACATAAGAGTAGACCCATAAAAGATGAAGTGTGTTACTGTTGGCTCTGTGCTATTTGTCGCATGCTGTATGTACCAAAAAACAACCTGTCATGATATTATTTTTCAGAAATCTGACGTGGAGAAGCTACAGAGCCTCCTTCAAAACATAAACAAAGCAGAAAAGAAAGTTCAGGAGCTCATGTATGTGTGGGCATTCCTTCTGCTGTAGCGGTTTATACAGGCAGTGACTTAGTTTGTATGCAGCCTCACTGCTGGTCCTCTGACCCTTCCAGGACAATTCCACCTGAACAGCAGGCTCAGTATGAAGAGCTGGCTGCTGCCCTCGCTGACCTCCAGAGCCAGTCCTGTCACGGAGCGCAGGAGGCGGTCAGTCGCAAAGCAGTCTTTTCATATTTGGCAATTTGACCTTAGACTGGAGATTTTCCTGAGAAATTGGTAATCCTAGCACAGGACGCAAGTTCCCAGTGGAGTGCTAGGAGTATGAGCTGCGGACCAGAGTAAAGAGACCACCGTTAAGCTCACTCTGTTACGTGACGCTCTAGTGTTTTCCATTGCCAGTGAAGATGGAGGTTGTGTGGTCAAAGGGAAAACCAAACAGGAAAAAGTCTAATCCCCCATCTGACTACTTGGGTAGAATATATAGGTATACAGTGTTAGGGTGGGGAACTGTAATAGTACAAATTAGGAAGGACCATCAGCAATTTGGACTGATTACTGAATGGTAACCTTGGAGGATAGACTATTCCGAGCCTCTAACTGTGAGGATTCTTGGGGCTGTGCTACATTGTGCACTTCCCATGCTATCTGAGACTATAGGCTCAAATACTTCCCGTATTTAAAAGTCTATGGTTTTTGGTAAATATGACTTTTTTACCTTTCTACTATTAGAAGTTTGTAGAGTGAAGGTAAATAGATTAAATACTTGAGGGATGGGTGTAAATGAACAAATTGACATGATCTATTTCGGTGGTGAAAGTTCAGCTTTGGTTTGCAATGTTTAAATGTTTTTATTGTCATTTGGGATTAGAAATATTTTTAAATTGTGCATTGTTTTAGAAAAATAACTACATTTGCAGAACATGAAAATATGACTTGTTGCAAAAAAATATTTTCTTCCTACATTTAGGAAGCTTTCAGTTCTAAAATAACAGAACTGAAAACTGATCACGCAGAAAGGACACAAAAGCTGGTAAGGAATAGAACTTCTTAATTTTGTTTATAAACATTTGTAAGTTAGTTTACAAAAGCATAACATGCTACTAAAATAAAGCTAATATCTGACAATTCTACTTCTAAACATTGTTCATAATACTACTGAGTCGAAAAGAACTGCTTTAGAAATATAGCGGATAAACAGAAAGCAATATCTTTGTTTTTAGGTTTTTTGTTCAATGCAATAAATCTTTTAAGCAGGTTCATATTTAATGCAGCTTGTTCTTGTTGGCTATCACAGAAAACTGTAATGCGAATGGAACTGGAATGCCAGTTCTGATGCTGTAATTATGGTTCTCATGAAACACTCCACCAAACTTATGAAGACCGTGTAAGAGGCTGGCTCTTCTGATTCTCGGTGAAAGGTTTGAACATTACATTGCAACAGCACAGATGTAATGAGGAGCGACATTCTTTGAGATAAAGTTGGACAATCTTAAATGCTACAAACACATGAGAAACTAACTCTTGTTAAACCTGCAAAGCTGTGTTGTTGATGCCAGTGCCATGAGAATTGTCCGGAAATGGCTGGATGATATCCGGAGATTAAGATAAGGGTGATGTGAACACCCGAATATGTATGAGGGGTTGACTGGCCTCCTCGTCTGTTACCTTCCTGTGTTGTTCTATTTTCCTGTGCAGAACCAAATGAAAGTACAGGTGGCAACATTGAAAGAAGACATCGCTAAACTGAGATCCCAGATTGTGGAGCCTCCCGAGGAGATAAAAAAAGAAAAAGAGAAGATGAAGGAGACTGTGAAAAACGTTAGGAAATCTAAAGTATGTATTGTATTTTATATACATTATTGCAGCCGTAAATTAACATTATATTTAATGGTAATTCACTGGCGCAAGGTGTCGAAGAGTGTCTTCGTGTTTGGTACAGAATTTCTATTTGTTATTTTAACAGATTAGGAATGAACTTTCTGAATTAGCGAGAATTCTCTCTACAGGAAAAAACAGATGTGCGATTTGTGGAGCTCCAAATCAAAAACCAGACGTATAACCAGTACAAAGCCGAAATTCAGAGCATTTACAAACTGCTGCAGGATTTGCAGAGTGCAATGGACGAAATGTATAAACAACAGGAAGAGGTACGGTAGGTGGTACACTTGTTTCTGGGTGTGAGAAATCTTGTGCATTGGCAGCAGTACCTTTCTTGAGCATTTGGTGCACATTATGCAGAAAATCAGCAGAAAATGTGAATCTAAGGCACCTCTTCAATAACTTGTTTACAGTCGTAAAGCTTGGGCGTTTATATTTCACAGATTCATATTTTGGATATCTCGAACGAAAAGGCAAAAAAGGAACTGAAGAACCTGTTCAACGAGGAAAGCCGAATGAAGAGAGCGCTTCACATGAAGCAGGAAAAGATACACAAGCAACGGATCAAGAGGCAGAAGAAGCAGGAGATGAAGGATCAACATGTTCAGACCATATTTGGGTACGGAAGGTTTTACTGACACATATGCTCATTTTGACTTGTATTGGATAATCTCCTTCACCTAAAGTTGTTATTGTAAACGCTTGATCTAGATCAGTTCATTTGTATGACATATTAAACGTTGCTCATCTGTATACAAATAACACATCCGAAATGTATTTTTTTAAACATTTGAAAGAACATCTTGTTGGGAAAATTGGGTTAACTCTTTAACTGGTCTGACACAGTAATTGGAAGTCAAAGCGTGTTTGGTTTAGATTCAAGGGCAATTAAGTTTTCCATACCTCGTAGTGTTTTTTTCTGTTTATGTTGAACACGTATTTAACATCTTGCACCTTAACATAAGTTAACTATTTGTGTCATTTTTTTTCAGTGAATACAACCAGGTCCATCAGAAGAGGGAGGATATGCTCAATGAGATTCAAGAAATTAACAGTCAGACCCAGCAATTAAAAGCTAAAATGGACGATTTGAAAGCAAATTGCAAGAGCGAGACGGATAAAGCACAGGTACATTATTGTTCGCCCTGCTCTCTTGTATTTGAAAAATAGTTTTGGTGTTTGTGTATAAATTAATGCTGTTGCCTAAATTGGAACATTTTCAGTTATTTCAGTTAGCTGTTATGAAACAAGTCTTAACAGAGCATCTATTGAGGATGAAAGATGGTGGGATATGAGCCTGAGCACAATTTACACCTTGCATTCTAGAGCCAGGATGTTTCTGCAGAGTCAATAACTCGGACTCTCATAGATCCTATTCTAGTGTTCATCTCCTGCTCCTGTTTGTAGACCATGTATGACCATCTGGTGACAGCACTGGATGACTTACAGACCAACATCATGGACTACATTGAAGAGAAAAGGGGAGAAATGGAGAAAATGAAGGAAGATTTTTAACCTATATGCTGTATCCGCACTGTTCAGTAAAGGTATAAAGTTGTATCGATTCTTGGGATCTTTTTTAGTTGTGGTCATCAGCGGTGTATATATTTTGCCATATGTGGAACAAAACTTGAATAGGTAATTATCGTGTGTGTGTGTCTTTGTGTTTTCTAAGTCTGTCATAATGATTAGTGTGAGCCTGTTGGAAATACTTGTGAATAAAATGATTGTCAGTTGAACTACAGAACAATTGCATTAAATAGATCCAGATAAGTTTGACAAGCTTCTTATATTGCACAATTTAACAGATACTTAAGTAAACTGCAGTAATAAAATTCAATTTTTCACTGTCTCAACATAAAAAGAACATTAAATCCAAATAAGGTATGCGATCAACTGTTTCCTGCAATAATGTGTTTTCAGTTCACTTTACGTCATGTTGTATGTTGATATTGTATAAAATAAAACCATAAGTAGCCACTAGGTTTTCATAATGGATTTAAGTCAACAATCCATTTGAAACATGTTTTTTAGTTCTTCTACAGCTTTGTTAGATTATAACATTAGTTGCAGAATAACCAAGATTATCTGATGTATTAGGATGTGGGTTTTGAAATAAATTAAGTTGCTTTAATTTTTATATTGTGCTTGTTTTCCAAGACCTCTAATACCTGAGGCAGAATCTCCATGTTTAGCAAAGGCATTAGTTTCTCACTGTCCTCTGTCAAATTACTTTCCTCAAGCGGGGATTCTGGGTCTTTTGATAACAACGTCTTGTACGATGCTTCTGGTCTTTTTCTGTGCCTGGGTTTTTGAGATTTCAGAGTTTCCATTTCCATGCCTGTGTGCCTCTGATCGACGTTAAAAATGAAAGCCGATGACCTTGCAGTCTTGAGGGTTAGAAGGAGAAGAATGAGGAGAGTGCTAAGCAGAATTATTAGGAACACGTCATTAAAAACGAAACCAGCACATCGTCTTCTGGCGCACTCGGAAAAGTCCTTTTCAGCGAGCTGCAGTAAGGGTCTGTGCGCGAGGGCAGGTGGTGTGAAACACAAGACTTCCACGGAAGAGGGCGAGGCTGCGTGGTCGTCCAGCCAGGCTTTGAGATACCGAATGTCACAGCTGCAGTGCCAGGGGTTGCCGGAGAAGTTGATTTTCTGTAAGCTGGTAAGCTTGTCCAATTGCCCGGGTGGAACTGTTGTGATCAGGTTCTTCTGAAGGTACAGTTCTGTGGTGCTGGCTGGCAGAAGGGGCACTTTTGTAAGGCCTTGTGAGCTGCAATTCACCTTGAATCCCGACGATTCCGAAACGGCGCACCTGCAGGAGGCTGGACACACCTGTGCTTTGGATGAGCTGAGGAAGAGGAGCAATGTGACCCGCAGACAAACCCTCATCCTGCAAAAAGGTCAGATTTTAATAGTCGCTCACAACTGAAACAGAGCAAAGTAATGCTCATCTATGTAGAAATAATGTATTTTTTTTAGACGACTTATTTATCTCGCATTAGTTCTCTCAGCAGTATATAGTTATAAATGTAGTTGTAGCCAACACAGTAATTAAGTTTTTTGTGGAGCTTTTGGCAAACCGGAAGAGAGACTAACATAAACAAAGATCAGTATTTTTATTTTGATCATATTTCTTCACTTTCTTGTTTGAGATCATATTAATTGTTAACATTTAGGAAATGATAGCAGTCCTGTATTTTGAAACAAAGACATGCAATGTCTTGTTTTATGTCGTACCACGTTGTTTCTATTTTATTATGTTGGATTCCATTATATTAGAAGAATAGAGTGACAAATTGGTCAAAGAGCTCAGTGGTGTTATGAAGCTCCATTAGATCCATCAGAATGGATCCATGTTTATAATGTATGACCCACCACTGATCTAATGCACTGGATAAATGATGATGGGTCACAATGGTGGGATCTGCATCTTAGAAATGGCTACAACAACAAATACATGTGTCAAAAATAGAATAGACTTGAGGCTCAGAGTACTACAAAGGTGCACATTTTGAAATCAAAATGCTTTTTATATGTGTAGATGTAAATATGACTTTCTTTAGAGAAATAACTCTGCACAGTGCTAGTAGACCAAGAAAGTATCATTTATAAATAAGATGAGAATGGATAGCTTAGGTGTAAGATTAGTTTTCTCCTTTTACTTGACTAATAACTATACTGAGATGTGTTAATGACAAAAACAAAATTGCTATGTTTATCAAAATAGTCTCCAGGTTGAAATTCACAGACTTAATGAAAGCTCTGTGGACTTGGCATTGCTTTTAAGTAACTTCACCAACATTGGAAACTGTTCCTATATGAACATTTTAAAATCAAAGTGTTAAAAAAAGCTTACCTTTCTGTGTGATGTCAGCTATGACTTGGATTCCAACATTTCTATGCATCCTTACGGGCAGTGTTTTTTAGATCGAGTGTTTCCCTGGACTCCCCAGTTTCTGTTCTCCGTACGAGTCTGCAGTGTAATCATCACTGGTAACATCAGCCCTACGTTTTAAACAAGAACTTCCTGTCATGTGTGTCCGTACCCTCAAAATGGTGATATTCTTCACCGTCCAAAACTGTTGATCATACTTTTGAAAGAGTGCAAGGAACCACAGCTGGCTTTCAATATGCCACACTGGAACATGTGACACTAGGAAAGCCTTGTGCTACAGAAAGATAAGTATATCTTCTCCTCCTCCTTGGCAGGGATGACACTTTTGGGTTAAATGTGGAGAATGGACCAAGCTGTTGCTATTAGCCCCGTTATGCAGAATATATTTTCAGCAGAGTGAAGTTGCTTTGAAAGCAAATTGTATCCATCCTTTGTATATATAAATAATAAGTACTGAAGAAACAAACTTTCTCTGGAGATTTTATTATAAGAAATGCTGACTTTTTACATGCACAAAAAAATGGCATTATTATTTTGTGTAATACACATTTTGAAAGGTTTAAAAGTAGGAAGATCACAGAAAGCAGAAAGGATTGGTTTACAGTTGAGAATTGCTTTAAAGATGCCAAGCAGACGTTTGCTGCTCTGCTGCTACAAGCCCAGATAAACCCTGGCCATGGGTTTTTCACGAGTTTAAATTTCCAGTTGACACCTTTCACTACATACGCATTTAACTTGTGTGCAAACAAAATCACTCCGTCACTGAAGATGTGCTTCTTGATCAAACCTTTTTTACAATGGTTTCTTTGCAATAAGGAACAGCAGCCTTTTAGAGCACCACGTCAGCCAGGCCATTAACAGGAGTGATAGCAAGGCAATGCCTGCCAGGATCAGGAATCTTTTAAAGTAACCAGAGCAGTCCAGCTTTCTGGATGGGTTACAGCCTGGGAACTCGTTGCCGTGCAGCTGGGTGATGGCTCTGCCCTTGGTGTGTGCAGGTTTTGCGCACTTGACTTCTTCCACCATCACGTTGACCTTGTTGTCCTCGAGCCAGTGCTTGAGATACACAATGTCGCAGTCGCACACCCAAGGATTGTGGGCTAGCTGTAGCGTCCTAAGGTTGCGAAGCTTATCAAAGCTTCCTGGTGCCACGGTTGTGAGTTGATTGTATTGAAGGTTGAGACTAACGGTGGCATCTGGCAGCGTGGGTAGAGTGTGAAGTCCCAGGCGACTGCAGCCCACATGCAGCTCTCCAGTTCCCAGGGGTGCGCAGGTGCAGGGTGTTGGGCATGTCCTGGCTCCGTGGAAAAGCATGAGGAAGAGAAATGGAAGCGGACTCTCCATGTTGGGTATCTGTGATGAGAAGCATAGACATCAGGTTATTGTCAGCTGGGTTTGTTTTAAATTACATTTGAGTTCTAATGCCTTGTTCTGTCTGGGTCTAGTAGAGTTTAGGCAGCGCCTCTTCTTTTTGAAAACACTGAAGAAGTATATATAAAAATAAAATTTTAGAATACATATACAACATGCACCACAGAACATTGGGAAAAACAAGTGCTGAAGTAAAAAATTGTGTAAAGCAGTTTGGTTTTGATAAGCTGGTTTTATGGTTTGTAGCGCATTCGCAATATGAACAAGTTCCTTAAATATGGCCTAGTGTTTAAAGGAGAATACAGTCTCCATGGACAAGGTGTGAGTGAGGAATCCGTGTCCATTGATTTATTTTAGAGAGATTTGAACACCACAATTGTTTTATTGTCTGACTTTTTCATGGTTGAACTCACTTTTTTAAAGATGGAAAAAAGCACAGCACACGCAAACAATTATCATGAAATAAGGACAGAACAGAAACTGAAATTAGGGTTCACACTTAAATAACAAACACTTTCGATCACTATGGACCTTCTTGCTTATTTCTAAGATATACCAGTGTGTATATCCAAATAAGTTATTTAATCCTGTTGGTTATGTACTAGACATTATTTTAACTAAAACAAGCAATAATAAGGTAATTAATAAGACACCCACCTTGTTGGTGAATTGTGTTCGGTGTTAGAGGAGGCTTTCTGCAGCTAATACAGGAAATAAATACCGTGTCTATCTTTCATTGCTCAGGAAGGAAATTAGCATTTTTTATAATGCTTCTGGAAATGTAGTGCTGCAGAGGCTATCATTTTGGCTGGGTATAAGGAGACAAACATTTTAAGAGCCTTTTGAATATTTTTCCAGACAACTTCAACAAATTCTAATCTTAAGTAAAACACAATTGTATTAAGCAGTCACTACATTTAACTCGCAAAATCACCTGGAACCACATCATTACAGTGGAATTCCAAGTCAAATACTAAAAGGTATTTACATGTTTATATATTGTATTGATATATTTTCACAATTATTGCTTCTTAGTCCTGTTTAAATGGTTAACCCTTTCCACAATCTAAACTGTATTTATTCATTACCCGAATGCCATTAAATCCTGATAGGAGTTACAGAAATGTGCATACTATCCCACCAGCATAGGGCACAAGGTTGGACAACACCCCCGAAAGGAATCCAGCACATTGCAGGGCATGCACACACTCCCAATGGAGAGTGAGAGAATGAGATAATGTAGAGATACCAGATACTGAACCTGTCACCTGGGCGCTGCTATGCTAGTTCAGTGGATTCCAAGGGAAGGACCTTTGCCTTATGATTTAACAATTGAATCAGAAGAATTGTTTCATTGTTTTGTGGATTCCTGGCTGGCCAAGGTCTCTTGAATGGAGATGTAATTCATGTATCCTGCGCCCAGATTTAGCAACCTGAGGGGAACAGAGGTCTCGGTTAATTGCCCAAGGCTGGCCAGGGCTAACTGCCTGACTCTCTGACCTTGTTAGCACCTTATAAGGCAACAAATGTACTGACCAATCAAGACATTTTGTAGGTGGAATATTTACTGTTCTGTTTGAAATGGTGCTTGAGACATGAGGTTAACCTGTTAACTTCAGGTGGATGCTGCACATTGGTGGTGGTGGAGGGGAGTCCCCATTACCTGTAAAGCGCTTTGAGTGGAGTGTCCAGAAAAGCGCTATATAAGTGTAAGCAATTATTATTATTATTAACTTTGTAATAAAGAAATTATGATTTGATTCATCAGAGGCATGTGTGGTTTTCTTTGTGCAGTCTAACAAAGGCAAAAAGATATCGGCAAACTTCCTTGAACAGACTTCCCTGTGTCTGAAGGGCGTTCCTTTCTACTACCACTACAACAGCACAAATAGCAAAGCGCACTCAAGACTTAAAACCTGCATGGTTATTGCAAAATGGGAGGAAGTGCTGATTAAATGCTGAGCATGATCCTCATCTCTCTCCAGATGCTTATTAATAATGAGTTTCCATTTTCTGTCCTTATCATTTGTGTCCTGTTGTTTTTTTTAGCAGATGCCCAGAAGCAGTTCTCCACCTGCTCTCTTTGTGAAGCACACAGCTGAGTGGGAGCAGTTGGAGAAGCAGGCTTACATTGCAAATTAATTTTTGCAAAAGCTATACCTTTTTAGTTGGCTCTGGGGCAGCTTGTGTATGATACGACAGCAAATACCGCAATTCAGGTTGCTTTTTAGGGTAATTCCCCAAATAAATATACAGCAGGGTTCGGAAAAGTGCTGTTAGTGGTTTTTGTATGCATGCTCATCATGCTCAATTTCTCAGCTTTTTAAAATGCACAACAGGGAAAAACATTGGGCTAAAAAGGTCCATTGTTCTGCAAGTTATACTGTTTTCAAGTAGTATAAAGCAGCACAAAAGGAAAATGTAATAGTTATTTTTTCTTATTTACACACCAGGACTGAACAGTCCAGCGTTAAACTTTCCGATCAACATCGTACACCGAGACCAGTCAAAATAATTATTGCTTTGATTAAAGAAACGAGGCTCCACACTGATTCAAAAGCTTCAATTCTTTTATTTTTTGTGCACTTAGAATTGCATATGTCATAACCTATACAGTGGTTTAGTCATTCTTTAGTTGGGTAACAAGTACACATGAGCATAAACAAAACAGAAATTGTGACACACAATTTTTGTAGTACATTATTGATGCAAATGATATTCTAAACAGAGGTAATTTGCTGCACTCATGAAGTTGTTTCAAAGTTCTTTCTTTGAAGTTTCTTTATGCACAATATGTATTTTTTACTGATGTTACAATGGGATACCAACTCAAACTTTGATTAGTCTGAGGAAAGGAAAAAATAACTGGAAATGCATAGACATGACAGAAACAAAACCAAAACTGGCCAAAGAGGGACTATTGCACAGTTTTACAAAGTCACGTGTAACTTGATATTGTTGTTGGAAATGATTGGAAATGGAACACCATTTTGTTATTTAAATTCTAATATTTAAATATACAATTTCATGAACTTGTATATAATTTTTTTTTAGTCTAAAAGTTAAGCCCTCTTAAAAGTGAGTGCAGACTTTTTGACTTATGAGAGCTCTTCAAAATCTTATTTAAGAGAGTATTTAGACTCATAACAAACTTTCATTTACTAGAAAGGTCTGCGTAATGGTAGAGTACCTTCAGTTGATAATGTGTGATTGAAAAACATCTGGACTTAAAAATCTCTATAATGAATATCTCATTTATACAAGGATTTGTATTTTTAAATAGTTGTTTTTTAAGTAACTGCCTTTGGAAAAATGAATTATTATAATACAGAAAATATGTAAAAACTAAAAAATAAATTTGTTTACATAGCACCATAAAATACTTTATTTAAAGTTGTGATCTCTCAGCCTCAAGTTGAACTTTAGGGATGGTTTGTATAGTATTGGGGTACTTTTTGGTTCAATCAACACTTTAGTCATTGCAAGAAGAAGTTCTATTAAGTACAAGTACTAGCATGTCTTTAATATCAGCCTTCAGCTCTAAAGATAACCTTCAAGAAAGAAATATCTATTTTTATCTATTTAAAAAGTATTAAGGTTATATTTAGTAACAACCTATTGCATTTTGTGTATGTTGTGGCAGCTTATTGGGATTTTATATGCGTTTATACTGCATATTCTAACCAAAAACATTTAATATTACTTTATTACAAAAACTATTCTATTTTTAATTTTTTTGCAGAGACATCTGAAGCACCAGGTGTTGACAGGGAATTAAATGTCTTGAGTTAGGTAAGGTGCATACAAACGTATTTACAGAATGTGATTAAAAACATCACTTGAACTTGTTCCTCTGGCTCTAAAAACTGAAATACGTACTGTAGAGTGGAGATATGATAGTAGTTACAAATATGTAACTGTAAGTTCACAGCATGGGCGTTATAGCTTCATTGAAAGAAGGGATTTCTAAACATATCCAATCTGTAATTCTTACCACAGAAAAGAAATAATGGATTACATAATATTGCATGATAATTGAAGTACTATATAAACAATCTAAAAAATGCCCCTAGGTGTCAGTAGGTGGAATGTAAAACACTTTGACACCAGCTGGATTACAACAACATTTTTTCCGTCAATATCATTACAAATGTTCATGTGAAAAGCAAGAAAAATGAGGCAAGACATGTACAGTATCTCATAATTTACTGCGAAGCAACATAACAGTCCCGATCCACCATAGCTTACGCTGTATTTAAATTCCTGAAAACGTTAGAAGGTGCTTATTGCTTCTTTAGCCATT
This sequence comes from Lepisosteus oculatus, assembly GCF_040954835.1. Lineage (NCBI taxonomy): Eukaryota > Metazoa > Chordata > Actinopteri > Semionotiformes > Lepisosteidae > Lepisosteus > Lepisosteus oculatus. Next base: position 62,406,425 of record NC_090699.1, read on the forward strand.
TCAAGTTACAGTTCAGGCCTCAGCATTTTTTTTTTATAGCTTTTTGCAAAGATGTTCTGTTGGTTGAAGGCATTCACCGAATTTGGAAAGTGCTGCAGGGAGGGGGAGCAGCCTACCACCAGATGGCGCTCCAAGTCAGCATGAGATGAGGAGAGGGTTTGCTAGAGAAGTGTGACTTGATGTTCCCTCTAGAGGTGTGCTGGACAGCAGCTCACAGGCTGCTAATTCATGATACAGAGCATTAAGAACCTCCAAAATGTGGGCTTTGCCTGCGTTAAAACCAAAAGACAGAACACTTGATTTCAGGGTAATATCTTTTTAGCCATTCATTAAGAAATTGATAATTACTACTGTTGTAGTACGCTAAGACACAAACAGCCACAAACACAGACATGCATGCACTTACCTCTTTTGGAATGTGATGCATTCTAATTTATTTACAGCCCCTAGCAATGATTTTTGTCACAAATATAGCTAGATCTCAACACATAGACTAGACTGCCATCCCCTTAATGTTTGGTCTGTACTTTATTCATGAATATATGACTTGAAAAAACTTGATGCCATCAATGTAAAGAGCATGTAAAGAAAGTGACTGCACATAACTGCCTGATTTTTAGAGGTGAAAATTAAAAAAACTAGCCACATATTCTGAATTCTTTCCCAGACTTTATTAATTTACTAGTGCATAGCAAAAGAAAGATCATCAGTGTCTCAAGATCAATTAAGACAATAAGTATGTTGAACCCAAAGAGATGAAGAGGTCTGTATTAGTCTTCAAACACCGACCATCCTCCTTTTGCTGTGCAATAACACATTTTTCAATTACGTGCACTTACTGCTTTGAACTCAATCAAAAGGGTTACATAAAGGCGAGAGAATTTCTTACCATGTTGGGGGTCACTGCATGATTCCAAGGTGCTCAGCAAGATCTTCCCCAAAGATCTCCTCGACACATTCTGAAAGAAGAAAGTGCTCATCATTCACACATTTAAAAACGGGTCTAGGCAATATATAACACATAAATGTCTCCTTTGTACACCAGCATGGTTTCATACACAAGCAAGACTGTCTGTCTGTCAGACAGGTCGCGATTAAGATCTAACCAGGTCACGGAGCTGCTGCAGGAGCTGCAGCACATCCATGAGCTTCTCCTCGACCAGCGACAGGCGGACTCTCTCCGTCTCGAGCATCTGCAGTTCCATCTGAAGCAGCTCCGTCTCCTCAGCTTTCTGCTGCAACTCCATCACCAGGGACTCCTTCATCTGTGCCCGATACATGGAGACAGCACAATGGCGGAATGAGAGGGACACGCAGGCTAAGGAAGTAGGCCCAAATGAACTGTTCTTCATTCAGCATGAGAGGGGGTAACTTTTTTAGAACCAAAGCTTTTTTCCAGCTCTAAAGCTAACAAACAGAAATTTCACAACATGAACCTTCAGTGACATTGGATTGTGAGGTGTTCTTACAGGTTGAAATATTTTGTAACGCCATCATCACATGTAGAAAACAGGGTCGTCCCATGCTTCGGTAATGAAAGTGGACAGTCATAATTACACAGGTGTTGTAGTTATTATTATTATAGAGACATGTTTTGTCAAAGTAATACACTAGCCAATGGCTTATTGACACGGTGTCGTTTTTTGCAATGTAAGGGATACTGTTTATATGAGTGAGATTTCCTGCGTTCATCACATTTTGAACTAGCAGCATAAAAAGGGTAGGTCTGTGGAATTTTCTGCAGGCCTATACCAACAGCAAATTGAAGTAATTGTTGAGGAGGAGTGCACAATGAAGAGAGGTTTTACTTTGAAGACCTTTGATTACAGCTCCAAAAAAGTTCACAAAGGATTTGAGCTAATTTAGAAAAGGCTTAGTCCCAAGAATTGGTCATACATGCAAACTACAAATAAATGTGTAATTATTACTGTCCAGTTTCAGTTATCCATACAGAGTTGGTGAGCTGTTACAAAGGTGTAATGGTATTCATCACATATTCCTTATTTAATGGCTAGTAGCCAGTTCTTTTAGACCCTCCCACAACTCCCTCTGTGAAAAACGACCTCCTGTTTTCAGTTCAATGTGCACCCTGTCGATTTCTTTGTCCTCAGAACCGTGCTTTACTCTTGATCCGGATGTAATCCTCTGGGATGACTATCACAACACCTTTCAGAGTTTTTAAACGTCCACTTGTAGACTGCAACTATACAAGATTATGTAACACAACATCCTAAAGTGTACAACTTCTAAAGGTTCAATAGTAATTGTTCAAGTTTTAATTTTAAGAAGACGGAAGCAAAATATGATGGATTTTGTGCAGGATACTTTAAATTATCTTCAAATAAGTTCTTTAATATTAAATTGAAAATGAATTCAAGAGCTTGGCCCAGAATATGGACAGTGATCTATTATTTTTGAAGATATTGCTTCTTGCGGTTCTTAAACCAACAGGTCACTCCTAATTCTCAAGAGTAATAGGTTGGACATTCTCTCCATACTCAGATATCTATGTATTATGTTTCTAACTGTACTATACCTGCTCCATATCCATCTCCATTTTCTTGGCCTGACTCTCCTTCAACTCCAACTGTTTTGTCAGTTTGGTGACTTTTTCCAAAAGCTCCACTACCGCACTCCTGCTTTCCTCATTCTTCGAACCACCGAAATGGGACAGCAGTTTTTTCACAGTTTTGTCATCACACCTGTGGGTCAGGGGAATATTCAGTAAAACATTAAGAAAGCTTATCAGTTCATTTTTTTTTACAAGGGTTATTTTTTATAATCTGTTCTCAGTGGTTTATAAACATGTTGTTACTATCTCTGTATTTGATTGCTTACCACTTCATAGTATAAAAGTAAATGAATCCAAGGTGCACTTGGACTGTTAACATAATAAATACAAAAGGAATGTGGAAAATTCTCTGAACGATCCCTTTCACGTCATAGAAAATCAGACGCCAAGTGCCTGAAAATGTCCTTGCTTTGTGTTTGTGCCACTGGAGTGGAGTATTGTGTTACAGGATGACAGATCTGCTGTACCTGTCCCCACAGCAGGATAGTCTGGTGAGAATCCTCTTCACCTCATCCACCTGGCTCTGCTGCTCCCCCGTCCACTTCTCTTCCTCCTCATCCGAGGCCGCCTGGCCCTCGACTGACCGAAACAGCTGTTCCTCCGCTGGGCACAACACACACCGCAAGTATTATCACATTGCCACTGGTTAACTTTCAGAGACTGCGGGTGGGAACGATGTCCTCCAAAACTCAAGCGCCATCAGAAACACTAAGAATGATTTTACCAACACAACCTGCCTGAATGCTTCACAACCTCTTAGCTGGTATGTCCTTTTTTTTTACATGCTTTTCTTTCACTTTTGAAATGAGAGATTAAAATTTCACCAGGTGTAAGAAAGATAGGCCGCATATCTGTAAGCTAACTAGTCAGGCATCTGTTGTACCTGTTGTCGCTGGAATATGTGTATTAGCAGAGTGAGCTCCTGACTTACTGTTATCAGGTGGTGGTTCTGCATGGCCAGTAGGAGACCTGCGGTCTGACTGTGTGTTGATGTAGCACCTACTGGCCTGCAGGGCGGCAGCACTGTGCCTCTGCTCCTGGGGGCTGCTAGGCAGTATCTGAAGCTTTGATACCTCTGACCTGAAAAGGAAAACATTACGGAGGATGTGGTCAGAAGTTTGAACTCTAAAATTTTTTTTCACACTTTCCTGTCCACCTTCACAAAGTCAAATCAAAAACTGGAAAGTTGGAAATATTTTTTTTTGTTCCTTTTCATTTAAAGAAACAGAAATATTCAAATGAAATATAGCTAAAATTTAATTTTTCATTTTTTAACATCAGCTTGCATTCTTCTGCAAACAAAAAAACGCTATGGCAAAAGTCTGTGTGAATTATTCCTAAGTTTTATTCAGTATTACTTGAATACTGGAATAATTAATGTACAACAAATGTGTCACAAAGAACCCATAAGCTCATTTAGTTCATGATTTCTAAAGGAGATATTAAAATAATTGTAACATAAAGTACATTCCATTCAAAAGCCGCACACACAACCTGAGAAACATGTGAGCATATCGCAGTAATGAAGCTGTTGTAGTATGCGTGTATATCTCTCTTTATAGTACCATAATTGGTAGCAGTTCTTTCCTGAATTTTTTTACATTTCCTTTCTGAAGAGAATTAAGCATAGATAATTCAATACAGGCTTCACAGAAAGAAAAAACTTAGTGACTTACTGGCGTTACTACTGCTGGTGTGGCGCTTGTCAGTTTTCTGAGATCTTTTAGAATTTGTTGCGCCAAGTATAACAGTATAACAGTAATCATGTGAAGACAATGGAAAGCAAAACCCATTAACAGTTGGTAAATCCATTCATAGTACAAATTTTCCACTTAATTTGTTAAATGTACAGTTTGGGCCAAAATAATACACCCAACAGAAAATATTCCATGTTGGCATTGAAGTCTAGAACTGAACGATCACTTAAAGGATTAAATTTATTACAAATTTTTTTTTAGGTGAGAGAGTTAATCAGCACACTCCAATCAGCTCTGTTACGTAATTGTGCTACAATCAGCTCCTTGATTATTTAAGTGATAATTAGAAGGATCGCTACAGTAATAAAGGAGGCATGTTACATCAGCGTACAGCAATGGAGTGGATTCGGGAGACTGCAAGATACATTACTCTAATCTAAACAGTCACAACTTCTTGTTTCCTGGGCAAGTTCCACCAAACTACCCACCCAGGCCCAGGAAACACATTTCCTTTTGATTTCCTCCTTAGAAAGAAAGAGTTGTTGTGCTTAGTTTTTCTTTCTTAAGATTTTGGTGTTAAGGGCATTGAAAGAAACTGTTAAACTGTTTCCAGATGATATTACCTTGTCAGGAAAAAACACAACAGTTTTCCAGGGGATGAGTCCTACAAATAACTATACTCCAGCTATACAACCACTGTTTAAACATCTAGGACAGAGGATATGTTGTGGTATTGAAAAAAAACTGGAAAGTGATGTATTTAACATAATGATCAAGACATGTATATATTTCCAACATGCTTTGAAAAAGAATATTTTTAACTGTGTTTATCACTCAGGATAAAATATACAAAATATAAATTGTGCAAGTTAATAGATTTAATTTAAAACAGAGAGGGAAGAAAATTAAAAATATTAATACTGTGTATGAATATGTATAGATTATAACCCTTGGGGGTTATTAGATACATGAAAAGTGACTATTTTCTCAATTTAAGAAAGTAAGGGGCTGTAGAATTGTATACTCTGTAAAATGCAATAAGTAAACTATCCTAAATAATGAATTCAGAAATTGAGTATTTAATCTGGGGCCCATTGTAAAACAGATCAATCAAATTCAGCTGAGGTCTGAAACTGAGCTGTACTTTTCTCAAAGGTTCAGAAGGCAAATGAATCCCCACAGCTGTCTGGGAAGATGTCAGTGACACACAAACACAGACTCAGGCAAGTTTCCATGGAGACACCCAGGCACCTCACATTCATCTTCAGCTTTTGTGTTTCTAGAAAATGAACTGCTCAGGGCGTAAAAAAATAAGGTCACTGGGCTTTTCATGTGATTGGTCTCAAAGTAGTACCCATGACTAATTGAATTTTAATTGATGCTCCACTCATTGATGGGGAACGTTTGGTAAAGCACAAGGAATAAAGTTTATGTTAGCAATGGATATATAAAGCTCTCTTTTTGTCAGACAAGACAAATGAGAAAATGCTGAAAGCTTTTAGCCCTTGGAAACAGAAACTACTAAAAGAAACAGTACCATCTCTATGAAGCCTGAAAATACATTCCTTCAGTGGTGTCTCATATACGAATGCATACAATATCAGATGTATTATATGATTAAAATAATATTTCAGTCTTATTGAGAAAAATTAAAACACTGAAATGAAGTCTGGGGAAAGTAATGAATCAAGAAATTTCTAAGTGTTTCTTTATACAAGTTGTACAGTAAGCATATGGATATACAGATTAAATGATAAATATGCTTGTGTGAATCAGTAACACTGAACTCATTTGGCCAAGATTTAGTGATTGTAGGTACAGTACATAAGAGACCCAGTGTCACTTGAATTCATGGTATAATGTCTCAAATATACTGCCAGTAGTCAAAAAAAATGCTAATAAACTTAATCCTTAAAAACAGTTAAAGGAATTAAATCCATAAAGTTCCAAGCGAGGAAAATCTTTTGCTCAGATGCGTATTTCTTTAACCAATTGTTAAGGGCAATCGACCATACTCTGTTTATTGCACATCTAAAACTGTATGTCTTATCAATTTATTAATAATGTTAAATTAAGCAGTACTGCAAATTAAAGGATAATTCAGTTGGCACACACTGTCACACTGATGTCACACTGTTGAGAGGATTCTTGAGGATAGAATTTGATGTGTAACACCTAAAGGCATATGAAATCATCAGTTTATGTTTTTGACTCTTTTATTCAAAGGGACACACATCTGTAGCAATTTATACAGCCAGGTTGGTATTTAATTACAGCAATATGAGTGAAATACATTTTCACTTTGAAAAGATACAAATTTAGAACCCATATATTCACTACTCCATTCTATTACCTAATAGGCACACACTATTAACTTTTATTAGCAGCATATAATGGGTTCTTTTTCAAAAAGTAGAAATGATCTGTTACAGATTTTATAAACAGTAAGTGCATTTGACTGTAAATATGTCTCCAAAATGTGCATCATTTTCCTTGTCTGTAGACTAATCATACAACTACTGTAAGTGAACTGAATGCCATAGATTTCAATCTCTACCAGAACAAAATGTCCTTCTCTGTAGCCTTCTGTAATTCTAGCTCAGTGATTAAATTCACTTTAGGTTGAGAACCCTGAGCTTCAGGATAGAGTCAACCATAAACACAGAGCTGGTCCCATCTGGGATTAGTTAACTTCTCCATTATTATTAATTTTATTTTCTTTGATTTCTTACTTGAGATGGGGGACTTTTTTACCTTACCTTATGTGATCCAGTGTTTTACTGTGATTGCAGGAAGTCATTGAAAATGATAGATTATACTTTCTAATGAAGATCTGTATTCATAAGGAGTGGGGTTTTGACTCAAGGATGAAAACTAATCTGAAAATACTGATTAATCGAGATAGTGAACAGATGAATTTCATCGTGCTGTGTCCTTTGAATAAATGGATTCAGAGTAAACATTAATGGCTATCTTGGCTTTTTTGAGGGAATCTTGAAATACTAATGGGAGTTTTAGCATTGAAATCTAACAGTATATTTTCAGTGTCTATGTTATATTGTCACAGCATCTTTCAAGTAAAGATGGTATTTAGCTGAATATGTAGCTTAAGCTTGTCTTGCATTCGATTGGCTATTTCATGCACACCATGTGTGTATACTAAACAAATGAGGTACCACTAACTGATTTTAACAAATAGCTGTCACAAACTTTAAACACTACTCTATATATTCCCCTCACATTAAAAGGTAACAGTTAGGTCAAAAGACCACACATGTGGACAGGACTTCACAATAACAGCCTTATCTGTAAAGATGGATACATCAAATACCTACAACAGTTAAAGGATCAGATAGGGTGGTTGGAATTCAATTTAAATGTGATGAAGTTGTTGGCCAGCACACTGGACAAAAACAATATCTTTAGTCTCAAACTACTGAACTGTTAATTCTAGACATAATTAAACAAATATCCTTCCCGTTGCTTACTCAAAACCAAACAGACATTCAGTTTGAGTCTATAAAAAAAAAAACAAGCCACAGAAATAAGCCATATCCAATTATGTAGATGTAAAGTTTGGAACCATTTTTAACTTTTTGGAGCCCTGGTATTTATGTAGATTACTACAAAACTTCAAAAACAAGGAAGCTAAATTTTATAATGTTAGATGTTAATCATAATGTCTTAAAGACATTAAGATCCGGTAATTCAAATGATAATTTGTCTGTGGGCCATGTAAAACATTCTAGCCTAAGAATTTTGTTCTTTTCCCAGCTGATTCTTCCATCTCCATTTTTTTCCAGGAGACTTGAGGCTTGAATTAAATCAGAAACAGATGCTTAATGTAGATGGAAGAAACATATTAAATACCTGCTGCAGTCCACATTTAGAGGAATTTCCAACTCTGTAGTCTGAGAATATCAATCACAGGAACACCTTGTTTTTTTTAAACCTATAAACTTTCTCATTGAGAGAGGCATATCGGATCTCAAATAAAAAAGGACACTTCTTCTTCAATCGCATGTTTGTTTCATCACTGAACACATACTGTAGTACTAACAATTTACTATTTGTGCATGCAGTTGGATTAAAATGCAATCTAATTCTATCTATATGCTCTACAAGTATATGGTAAAATCTAATACTTTCAGTTCTGTAACTGCTGTCAGTAAATTCAGTTGCGCTACATACATAGGCAATTTGTTAAAGAAATACTACCTTCAACCCCAGAATAATGACACCGCAGTCTTCTCTGGATATCTGTACTGAACAAGGAGTTCAGAACAAGGAGGTACCTGTTATGTGTTACAGCACAGAAGCAAGTGGGACCATCAATAGAAATTAATAAATAAAATATGAATTACCAAGATCTGGAGGAGTAATAAATAAATCTAAAAGCAGTGCAGGAACATTTATTTAACAATTTACCTTAACCTCCTTAATCTTTCAAAACCTCTTCATCGATTTGTACAGCCAGATACAATACACTGTTAGGTAGCTTCATGAGTCTGTAAACAGAGTATAAAGCAAGATTGAAATATTTATAAAAGGACTCAATATCAGGGCCGTATTTACATAAGAAAAGCCTGCTGCTTTTAGGCAACAGTAATCCCAGCTGTTTGTGGTTATAGTGAGGACACAAGGCCATTTCCTTTGTTTATTACAGAGAGGGCTCATAGCAGCTCTTACTAATCTGAGCTCCCCAGAAAGCGTCCTGTAGGATTTTAGAACGTTTCCACATTTTAGCTCTAAAGCAGAATCAAATGTACAGTACCTATAGAGTTTACAGAAGTGACCCTTAAAATGAAAGAACACATTAACAACTATGCAAATCGCGACACATGCAGGTAGAAGATGCTGCCTGGCATGTACTTAAAAGACCAATTTTCCTTTCCCTCCTTTTCTGATGACAATGTAGATTATTTCCGGAATGGAGTAAATTTAAGAAGACGTAACACACCAAGACTTAACATTTAAGAGACTAAATTCATATCAGTGAATTTTCAATTGATAAAAAAAAAGTTCTCATCAGATATATTTAGAAAATATATATAAAATCAGAAAGTATTTGGCATAAGCCACTCTATGAACAAAACCCTCTTAATTAAAATCAACGGAGAAGTGCTCAAAGTGTGCAGTACCTCTGTGAAGGGTGATTTGGATGATTTTTACTTGGTTATTAAAGATATTTATCTTGTAATATGATTTTTTTAAACATGCATCAGGAAATGCTATACTGAAAACTAGACAAAAGAGTTAATCAGCAATGCTATAACTGGAAACAGATAGCTCATATTTATAGACATGCTCTACAATATCTGAAGAGGTAATAGTGTTGAGCTGCTCCAGCCTTAATTTTGACTAGTATCCGAATATTAGTTTATATTTTTAATGTCAAAATATTGGGTGGATGACTACACTTCTGGCAGTGTGATATTATAACAGATATGTTAAAAAGTGTAAAGAGTGGCACATTTCTAGTTTTTGTCACCTCTCTGTCTCATCTTGGAGACATTGTAAGAACTGGGTTTGCAGAGCAAAAGAGTCTATTTCTCCGAGTATAAGTACAGACCTACAGTTGTGCCCATTCGCCTTCACTCCTCATTTCACAAATGAGCTTCATGCCAACATGATATATATCTTATGAAGCTTGGTCTTAAAGTAGATTTTGTTTACTTCTGCCTTATGAAACTAGAGAAATGCAGATAGTTATTAATCGGTCCCACTCACGTTTTATGGATTAGTTGTGTTAGAAGGCCTTGCACATAAATGTTTTCAAAGGAAGAATGTGACATACAGTACATGCTTGAAGACATTTGTGAGACAGAAACATCCAGAACTGGTGTAAAAAAGGAGATTTTAGTATACTAGATTGCATCAGCCATATTAGGAAAAACGTCTTATTAGACATGGGACAAGAGGATTTTAATAGTTTTTTTAAAAGGCCCTCAAAAATGTATGCAGTTATATAAGAGTGCTGATGTCTGCACAGCTGAAATTTCTTCAAGCTGGAGGAAGGGCTGGGGGAGGGAAATTTTCCAAGATGACAAAAAATAAGGGGGTTTGGCTCTTGGTTTTGAAACCCATACAAGAACAACACTGCAAAATAAGAATCCATAAAGTTCAGGCAAACTTTAAAGTGCATTATCCCTCATGGTAAGCTTCTTCATTATTTATTTGGTGAAGATGTCACAATCAAACACCTAGATAGACAGAGAAATACTATACGTAAATTAATTATTAAAATTAAGCCACACATGGAGATGAATTGGTAATATTCCAATGTCGCATTAGATATTGAAGATGTGACCAATCTGAGCCAATTTCAAGTTCTTTTTAGTGAAACACAGGAAAAATGTGTGGAATTTTAAAAAAACACTGAACTTAATGTATAGCATTATTTTCTACATCTCCAAAAACTACTACTGAATATTTTTATTCGATTATATAAAGACATATTTTTCAGATGTTTTGAAGCATCATAGAGAATAAATTGCAGATCTTAAACAATGAAACATTTATGTTGATTCATGAGTAATATATATATTGCAATCCAATAATTGTATAGAAGAAGAATTTACTTTAAGCATTAATCATTTTAGTTTACCTATTTTTAATGCAAAGACAACATTATATATATTGTTTAAAATACTGAAGGACAATTCAAGGTGATGTACAATCCCCATCCAAAGTAGTCTCCACCCTGCAGATATAATACAGAATTACTTTAGATTTAATCAGAGTGTATGAAAAAACCCAAACGAATGTCGTTTTAAGCCCTACTCTTTATAAGCTAAGGGACCTTCACTTTATTATTATTTATTCCCATCTTAATCAAGGTGCTCACATTGCAAACTTATCACAGGAACCAAAAAAACTATTGACAAGAACCGGAGTATCACTTGTCAAAAGCAATGAACCAGATATTATAGGACTTTTTCATCATAAATAAAGGTGGGGCACTAAATTAACAAAAAAGGAAAAAGAAGACTGTGTAGCTGGTAGATCCATTATGTGTTTTTTTTTACTTAAAAAAACAACATTAAGATACAGGTTGTTCTCCATATCTACTTGAAAATGGTCTACTAGGGCTTACTTTTTTCCTTTCACAATGCGGTTTAGGAACACTGTGGCTGTTGTGTGCTTACATGGAGAAAGAATAAAGGAAAGGGAAAGGTCCTCCTCTCTTGTGAGACTTGAGAAATGAAAAATGCACTTTTTTTTGGTCAGGGGGCCATTGAACACACAGCTGAGTGTTTGCGCCTTCTTCCAGATGGTAGTTCTTTCTCCGTTCTTTTTGTACCTCTCTCCCAACGGCCTCCATTGTTTCCTATTCCATATTATTATGCTTTTTTCATTGGTCCTACTGACTGTTTGATTTAAAGCCTTACTTTCTCTGGGTCAGGAAAAGCCCACAAGAGTAAAGGATAAAAGACGGTGACACTTCGCTGGCCTCTCCTTTCTTCACGGTAATGAACCAAACTGTTCATTCTTTCTCCCAGGCCCCCATCAACCACCTCTCACACACATCCCAGTGGTGCCCTGAAAAGAGGCCCCTGCTTGCCTCAGTTGCAGTTTCTCTTATCATTTTAGTCTTTGTATGCAGCAACTAAGAAATCCTTTGTTATGAAGCAGAGCTCGTATAGTTGGACGGGAGATATGCCCTACACTGCAAGACAAATACGTATTTTTATTTTTAAGAAACTCATGCAGGCTGGTGACGGTTACAAATAAAATTGCCGCTAACAATCATCCGTTCAGTTGTGAAATCATAATCTAAGAGGGATCAAGCTTTTAATTGAAGTGAAAGCTAATACAAGTGTCACCAAGTGACCCACTCACAGTTTTACAGTATGTCACAACATTTCCCTGGAATTAGTAAGAACACCTTTGCAGTTATTCTGCGCTGGTAAAAACTGCGGCCCTATAACAATTGTATAAATGTACAAATGGGTATGTGATCCTCTAATAACACAGAAACACAGGGTAGGAGGGACACCTGTCCATTGCAGAACACTGGCATACACACACAATTTAGAGACAACAGTTCATCTGTAGCATGCTCTTGGAAAGAGGGAGAAACATAGATGTAGGAACATGCAAGCTCCACACGGAAGGTGTCCAAGTGTGGAGAGAAACCCAGGACCCCAGAGATGTGAAACAGTAGCACCAACCGCCATGCTGCTCATCAGCTCTTTTTAGCATGAAATGCTGTGTTTAATATTAATGCTGTGTTTTAGCAATAATACTGTGTTTAAAGTGTTTTTTCTTTCACTGATTGTATGTTGCAAATGATGAAACCACTTTGAAAGGATATCAAATGATAAACATGTATATAGATTTGATAATATCAGGTGAATTTAATCTAAAGAAAAGAAATGCAATGAAATTAACCCTTAACATTTTCTTCCCTAATGAAGGGTTCTTGGTATTTCACTCCTTGAACTAGCACTCAGTCTCTCAATACAAAGATTGTGCAACCTGTAGGAATAAAATGTGGCTGGATATTTGTAGGTATATTAAGCTCACACATTTTCTTGAAAACACTCTTTAGTTTCTACAGTACAACAGTTCAGACAAACTGTATAAAAGTTAAAGATTCTCTGACAAATCAGAGAAAAAATCACGTCCAGCTGCTGCCTTTATAAATGCGGGGGCTGCAATTTCAGCTGACATGGGAAAAGGAGAACAATACTTCATCCTTTTTTGTATAAATTACCGTAAAATACTGTGGAATAAAGCCAACACAGAAAAGAGATCATCCTGAATTTTAACAATCATCGTTAGAGGGGAAGGTTGTTTCAGATTTAGGACTTCAACTGTACTGAACAAATCTTGCACATTTACACTTCATTCCAATCTTCCAATCCACTGTTTTGACAAAACAAAGTGATACACAGAACTCCTATTTACATAAATTACAGCCTCATTTTCTAACATGCGTTATGTTTTATATATGTTATGGAACATAAGTATCCCTTCATAAAACACATTACGAATCTCCTTATTTTAAAAATATTGCTTAGTTCAGGGGTCCAAGGAGGCCACTGTGTCTTTTGGTTTTCATTCCGTCTGTGCTTTGAATAACTTAATTTGAGCAATCAGTCGCTTAATTAGAAGATACTAACGTGCTTTCTCAGCTCTTTGATCATTGAGGGCTGCCGATAATACCCACAGGATTATGGCTTTCCAGGACCATGGTTGGACGCCCCTGGAATACAATTTTTTTTTAGTTTCAAGCAGGGGCACGGTAATTAACACTAGTGCCTCAAAGCTACAGTGTCCTGGGTTTGATTTCTGGCTGGAGTGCCTATCTGTGCAGAGTCTGCATTTTCCCTGTGCTCCCATGGGTTTTCACCAAGTGCGCTAGTTTCCACCTCTGATGAGCATGCACGATAGGGTTGGTTGACTAATTTAAATCAACCCTTTCTGGGGCTTATCATCATTGGGGTTCTTTCCCAGTACAACCAGTAAAGGGATTCCAGAGAAATAGAACTGGCTGCTTTTGGAGGGCCTCCTGTTGTCTGAGGAGGTGATTGTGGCTCATGGTTTTTTTAGCGGATCTATAAATGACTCCAGAGAGAAAAACCCAGTAAGCATTGACTCAAAGAAGAGCAGACTGCATTATAAATTGCAGCAGATGAATTAAACATGTTGAATTATTAAACACATGAAGACAGTATATTTGTATAAAGAGCAGGAGGGAGAGATATTTATACATTTTTCAGATATTTATATTCAGGAATTGGGTTTGGGAATTGCAAACATTTCTAAAGTGAACAATGACTAAATCTGTTAGCTTCTATTTGTTTTTGGTAAAGGTCAGAACAGGTGAATGTAAACACTTTGTTTAAACCTTGAGACTAAAGAACTTCAGCCGTGCGTCCAAGCTGATCAAATGCTACTTCGAGGGATATGACCTCATTTCTTATGAAGATACTTTTTCTGGCACAAACAGTGGGCACCCAAAGGTTATTCTCATTTATCTCCAAACAGCTGCTGGTCCACTGGACTTCCTCCAGCAGTCTTTGGCCATTCTTTCAGGGCATTCTGCTCCTCCTGCTGTATTCTCAGAGAGATATATCTCCTTATTCTGGAGTCTAACACAGCCTTGAAATTATTAGAGCAGATTACTGGTTACAGACAATGTGTATTAGCATTTTTCCTAAGCCTTAGCAGATGGCCTTTTTGGAAGGGCTGTTCAAGCAGCCATAACTTTACAGTAACACACTGTGAGCTGGCAGGATATTTCCAAATTAGGAAGGTGGGAAGAATGTGTCTGAAAGTTAAAGGGACTTTGGGCCATCCATCCTCATCAAGACCTGCTGCAAAACTTTCACATTCCTGAAAGATTCTCTGGTGTCTCGTTTATATTATTGTGTTCTACTATTACCTGTCGTTAATAGGCAGTTGTGAAATACTGGAGGCTCAAAACAAACTTTATCTTGACTGGCGTATAATGTGCAGTGCCCATTTATGTGTGTTAATTGAACTTCAAAGACATTCTGGTTATTTTGACCTAAATAAAAACATACTTAAAGTAGCCTTTAAAACTGATCATTGGCTTTTTCCTCCTTGAAGAAAAACTCAGTTAGGAAACTGAAAACCATGCCTCTTTAAATAAAAGCATGGCTTTTATTCTGACACTGATAAGAACAGATAATATTTGGAAGATACAGTATTACACAATCAAGAATAAAAAGATATTGCAAAACCCACGTAGTTGCCATTGTACAATTCTAAGTATTGACCAACAAGTTACAGTAAAGCATTAACATTTTTAAAATAACACAGAAATGCTATTTTGCTTAGTAACTTTGTGAAAAAGTCAGCTAAATTCTTGTGTTACTAGATCCAACTGCAAGCAAAGTATTCACAAGTCTTTCGACTTTGTCTTTGCTGACCACATATATTCCAAATGCGCAAGATTCTCTTAGGTAGAAATTAAAACTAAACAGTATTATAGTGTGCAGCTGTTCAAGCTTAGAACTGTCAGGAAAAAACAGCACACTGAGCGCAAGATTTAACAGGCTTCAGAACTTCAGGACACAGCAGGATATACAATATCTAGACAGCGAGACAATTTATTGGACGGTGGAACTCTTTATAAAGATATTATAAATCAACTTAATGGCAGCAGAACGGTAACCAAGAGCAAAGCCAAGTCTATGTGGTATGGGGAATACAGGATTTTTTCCCAGGATGAGGCAAAAGTATCAACTGATCCAGAAACCGATTTTGCAAACCATCTCTCGAGAAGACTAAGAAAAAAACACATAACAGGACTTTCACTAAATGTATAATATTCTTTATTTTGGATATGTATAATCCACATCTTTTTAAATATTTTTATCAAACTCAAAGTTTTAAATTTTGATAGTTCTATATACAGTATATGTTTAACCGGTTAATAGTTCAATGTATACTGTATGCACAAGACTTCCTTTTTACAATAAAACTGAGTTCAAAACAAAAAGTAACCATTGTGAAATCTTAATTAACCCTCATTCGGATTTCTGGTGGGTAGGCACATAGAAATGGGTTGCTAGGATATAATAAGGGAGTGTATCAATTATTCAGAGACTGGTGAAACTGCAAGAGGACTGTTTGGAGATTGATGGGAACTTTCAATCTGTTTCGGTCTGGGTTTTCTGGGGTGAATGGAGAGCTCTTACAATGTGTCAGCACCATTGTCATGTGAATGATTTACTTTGCTCTGAGCACATCAATGGAACGAGGCAGGGATATGCTTTCTGGCTGTATTTCAGGCTTTGGAAACAGAATGTGAGGGCTGGAGACCTTGGTACTTCAGTGTAAGACAAAGTGAATAAGAATATATTAAAGGAAGTTTAAAACCTCAAGTACTTTATGGATAGAAGGATATTCATACTTCTTTTTGCACAAGAGCGGGCTTCCTTGAACTGGTTGAGATACAATAATTATCAAGTCAAAAAAGTCAGGGAATAGGACCATATTGTTTGAACTCAAAGATACACAGTGAAGCTTCATTTAATCCCTGTTACGAAACTGGCCACATTTCCATTTCCATGTCCCTTGGACAACACGTCATGCTCATTTTCTTCTAAGTAAAGGCTTTTTCTTCAGAAAAGCCTTTACTTAACTGGTTCCATTCTTCGCCCCCCTGCCCTTCTTAGTACCACCTTCCACGGTCTCCTCTATTGTTATTGTTGTATTGTTGTAATTATAATTGTGTCCTATCTTGTGAAATCTTCTTATTTATTGCTGTAGTCTTCTTATTTATTGTTATTGTCATCCTGTAAAGCGCTTTGAGAAGCCACCTTTAAAGGCGCTATATAAAATAAAGTTTATTATTATTATTATTATTATTATTATTAATGAAGAACATTCCGGGAAGTGACTCTACTGACCAGGCCAAGCCAGAGCTCAAGTTGTTGTTAATTCTATGAAAATAAACATGATTTCCACAGCTTGGCATCCAAATAATAAAGTCCAGCAGATGTTATATTTTGGTCAATGCCAAATACAATTATGTTGCTTGATGACGGGTTTTCCTATCATATATTTAATGGTAGAAAATGAACACAGTCTTAGAAGTCTAATCAGATTTTCTTTCAATATTAAGTTAAATTGGAAAAAAATGACTTTCAGACATCAGCGCCTTTTGTGAAAGACTACTTCCTTTCCCCTTCCTTATGTATGCATTAAAATGTAAAAATAAAGGAAAATAATTAAGCTAAGAACAAATGACCAATCTAATGTTCCTAAATAAATGTTATATCTTGTGCAAAGATAGAACTTTCTGGATACAGTAGACAACACTGCCAAAATACCACTGTGCAGTCTTTGCCTCCACATGGCTTTTAAATGGACACAGGAAATCTGAATCTTATGTTGTCTATTTAAATGCATGTGACAAACTACTATAGATTCCATTTAGTTTCTAAAAAGTCCTTTAAATTGTAATTTAGACATTAATGAGGGATAAACACAGACTTTAAACACTCAGCCTTGCATTAGAAAAGTTCAATTTAGTGCTGAAAGATGGTCCAATTCACTCAGAAATTAATAGCTTGGAACAGAAATTGTACACAATTAAACAGACCCAAACTGGTATCCAATCCACCACCCACACTGTCTGCAAAGCTAACCCAAACAAAACATCGCTGAGAAAAATTAAAAGGAACAACACGTTAAGCAACAGAAATAGCATGCATTCTTCCCTTAGCCTGTAGAAATCAAGTACAGACTAAAATCAATAAGAAATTCCCACTGTGCTCAATGCTCCGCATCATTGTTGGAAAATTTAAGCTAGAGAGATTTGTTTCAATATGTAATATAAGGTTAAGGCAGGAGCTCATATGGTAACAGCTACTGTACACGTGTACACGTCTTTTAGTAACTGGATTTTGTTTTAAATATAAGGGGAAAGCATTTATTTCTTGGAAATGCATTGAAAATAACTTCCTTCTAGTGCCATCTTTAAATACCAAATTGCATGAACAGAAAAATCAAGCACTGCAATAAAATATGAGCAGAAACCAGCACATGCTCTGTGCAGCCTTAAATCTTGCCCATCTATCCAGGCTGTGCGCACAGAGAGTGTTCTAATTACCTGTAATAGATGAGTTCGGACTCCAGCTGCAGGATGTGTCTCTGGAGCAGAGGCATGTGATTTGCTTTGGCTTCTAGCTCCTTGACTTTTCCCAGGCTGCTGAGCACTGCCTGCCTTGCGTCTTCCACCTTCTTCCTCATCTCCGCCTGCTCGTGCTTCAGGGTTCTGTTGCAGTCTTCCAAGGTGAGCAGGGCCTCCTGAGACCTCCTCAGCTCCTTCGCCAGCTCCTGGTTGTACCTCATGGCCTCCTCTACCTGGCTGTCTCTGGCGCTGCGGATCAGCTCTATCTCTCGGAAGAAACCCTGCAGGTTCCTCAGGTGGCTTTGGGTGCTGTTGTTTTGGGATGAGAGCCTCCTGTTGGCTATGAAGCAGCCCCCTTCAGCCTTGTGTTTCGAGTGGCTCTTCCACAACCCTACCTGTGACAAACGATTAGCCTGGGATCAACCACAACTACTCTGTAGAGTGCTTTTTCATGCCACTTAGCCCTCTGCAGTCTGCAGCGCAGTTAGAAATCATCACGTTTGTCTGCTTCTGTAATATTAGTCTGTTGCCTGTAGCATTGTACAGCAATATGAGAAGTTTTAAGATTAAAAAAAGCCATGATGTTAAAAGCTCTCTCAATAAAAATCACAGGCAATGTCTGCAGTGCCTTCTATAAAAAGAAATGCTCAAAACTTACAGCTACTGTATGTACCTCCAGTTCCACTAGTTCAAAATTTCACCACTTCAAAATGTTCAAAACCTCCACCACAATTCCCTGTGCACCAAATGAAAAATGTTCACAATCTAGGACATATTTGCCTTTCCCCAAAATCAAGGTGTGAAACATAAGCTTCAATACTTTAATAAACCATCCGGTTAAATTATGTAGAGAAAAACAGAGTTGTCTTTTTCTGCACAGCTGGTTTACTTCACAGGCATACTTATTTTAACATCAAATGAAAGGGGCTGATGAAACTGACACAACGCTATGGTAGATCTTACATTACTGACACCAAACAGGAACCTGGAGACTAGCATACACATATTGTATGAGTCTTTTTCCCCTATATTGTTTAAATTGAAATTGAAGACTATCAGACCCTTTTAAGTGCATATTTTATGTCACCCAGTCGTTATTTGCCAATGGAAAACAATTTAAAACATTTGATACGGATGATGAGGTGCAAAGCAGAATCATTTTGCTGTGCGAGGAGAGCAGATGAATAAAGTAAAAGATCATGGATCAAGATTACATCAGTGCCCACCTGTAGTGCCAACGAACGGGCATCGCTGCTCTGAAGCGCCGCCCGCATGTCTTCCACTAGCTCTCTCAGACTGGTATTCTCATCTTCAAGTTTTACAATCCTATCTTCAGCCTCTTCCAGTGCCACGATCTCCTCGTAACATTCCCGGCTGCAAGAGCCCAGCTGTCTGCAGTTTGCTGCATGTTGATCTGGAGACGGAGAAGACCCCCTACTCCCTCTCCGTTTACCGCTGACGGACAGCGTATTTTCTCTGCGCCTCAGAGGGCTTCTCAGCCGTATCTGAGTTTCGATATGCTCGCTTTCTTTCCCCACAAGCAGTCTCCCGTTTTCGTACTGGCACCCAGCTTTTGTGCTGAAATAGCCACAGAGTTTAGCATGGAATTGCCTGAAGGTAAACTCTTTGGGGATATTCTCCAGCATGCCGGCACATTCCTCCTGATCAGTTTCGTTATCCAGACCCAAAACTTCACAGAGTATTTTAAAATCTTCAGCGGGGATCTTCCCTTCTCCTTGACAGTCCAGATGGTGAAAGATCTCTTGCAAATATTGATCCAAACCGGTGGCCAAAACTATTATTTCGTTTTCCACCCCGCGGTCTAATCCATAATGATAAGATAAAGTACTGACAATCCACTGGGTTCTCCGGGCTGGCCGACTGTAGGGATCACAAGTATCTTGTTTATCCATGTCGGTGAGTTTGGCAAAGTTAAATTTGATAAATGTTCATCTATTAAAGAACAAATCCGGTCGAGTGAAGAAGTGAGATGCTATAGCCTCCCATGTTCTGTGGACTGTTACCACACCACTTTGGACTAGAGACCCTCTACTACAAAAAGCGCTCCTGCGCTCTGCACACCCCTCGTTCGCGCACGCACTCCTCCACTGCTCCAGAAAGAGCGGATCAAAATAAAAACTCAACATGTGTTTGCTGACGTCCCGGGAGAGGCCGGGTTTAAATCTCCTGCGCACTTTTAATTATTTCAAGATGTCATTCAGCACGGCGGCGAGAGTGCTTCGGTCTAGGCGGATGGTAGCTGCCCAAGTCTATGTGCCCATTACTTAAAGGCTGTGATGGACTTGAAACATACATATGAATTTATCCACACAATCTCACAGTACATTTGCATGGTTTGTAATGGCGAAGAAATCTGAAAGTATGACGTATTTTCTTAATTTTCCTTTTGAACAACAGCTTATCAGACTGCTCGCTGTATATTACTTGCCCATCCATCATTTGCTTAGAAGTGTTAAATTCTGTACCGTTAGTCAATGTTTACTTGTTTTTGTTGCTGACCACACTAAACAGTGCACATCGAAGCTTTCACCGAAAGCCAACGTACTGTACATGACAATACCATTTAGTTATTATGACTCGATAATAGACGGTTTTAGTCGAAGCACCTGCTGCCCTTTGGCACAAATGATTCAGGTGATCATTTCTGGCCCAGCTGCACTCCTCCAACTACAGTTTCCATTTTGTTGTATTTTTAATACGAAGCACTCGCGTTGCAATTGAGTAACTGACTGAGTCTGAGTCTCAATTACTCAGTCTGAGTAATTGAGTAATTGAGTCTCTTACTAATTGGAATATCGTCGTGAAATTGCAATATCCATCACTCACTTTTAATTTTTGTTGATCCAGAGAACTATTATTTAATAGTATGTGTAGCTGGTAAAGAACAGCCAAGGGGTGCTTTTTATTGCTTTTATTATTTCATTATCCAAGGCGACCTACATAACATAATAGCATTTTTTATGTTTATTATTAATACTTTTAGCGATGTCGTTCCTTGGGAGTTTCACGAAAAGCATCTCGCAATTATGAATTTGAAGCAAAGAAAATGAGTTCACTCCCAACAGCTCGGCTATCCTGCTTTGAATTTCCAAACGGTTCCCAGTTAGATGTAATGCATTCAGCGATTGTCATGTTAACCTTGTCGTAAAAACGTCGACATAAATTTCTGCCAGAGCACCTGCCCTCTCCCTATCCACACGAGTTGCTTTTCACGGATTTTTCACTGTTCTCGGGCAATTAAGAATAAAAAAAAGACACAGACATCAGAAGCATTTGGCCCTCGTTTGTCCCTCTCACTATTCATCTGCTGTTTTGAGAACGTAAAAGAAGACGAAAAGATTTATTATGGATGTTGCGTGACAAACTGAAACAGCATGTTACGTCTACAGGGAAAGTGTGTCTCAAAATATTCCGAATTTCTTTAATAGAAGGTTTGGATGAAGTAGCACAGAATGTGTTTTATAAATATATTTAAAGAAAATAAACGTCCATTACAATTGATTCAGTTGATTACATCTTGCTCCTATATCCCGGGGGTGGGAGATATGTATTACTCAGATGTGTTAAGCATAAACATAGAACCTGAAATATTTGTTTTATAAACCACACGCTGGCAGAGATCATTCATGTCTAAAATAACACGCAGAAGGATTTTAGAACGCAGCATTATTTACTCTTATTAACGAAACAACATCAGCAAGTTGTTAATAATTAAGGAATAAGCTAATAAGCGATGCTTTTAGACTAATAAATATTAACAATTGTAAAGAGATACAAAATGAGATACATGCCTGCGGACATTACTCTATTTCCAAGCTTAAGTACAAAAATACTCGTGCAACATACGCTTCGAAAAACTTTTACGAGTAACCATATGAAAAAAACACCTGTAAAGCAAATTATTAATTATATAACGCAAAATGCTGCAGAAAAAGTATTTAGAAGTACGTAAGTTTAGTACCAAGTAATTAGTGAGAGACAATTGCAAGCACCTCTATAGGTATCCCGTCAGCTCTAGTTGCCTTGACGACGTTTGTAGCAACAGAAAACTTCTTTTGTATTATTCCGCCAATGAAAGAAACAAATTATCCTTTTATTATATCCACAAAACGTATACATTTAAAGTAAAACAATTAATCCTCAATAATCATTGGCTGAACCCTAATATTCCCTGGGTTTACCGGCTAGCAAAACGTAAAGCGATTTTTCAGCGTTGCTAGTTTGTTCTGCGGATGGAAAATGCTGTCATTGTACTAAGGCTGTCCAGCGGTCAGTTGCTATTGGAAAGAGAGGTGGGGGAAAGTTTTAACAATGGGCATTGAAGTTCAAACTGTAAATGAAGATTCACAAGGAAACGTCTTTGTGAAGGATTCTCCGAGGTTGAAATCAGTATAAACAGATGGTAAATATTTTAAGTTCTTTTTTTGATGCCGTGTCGTTATTCTTGCCAATAGAATGTTACAATGACAATTGACATGTAGTGCAATAGTGTGGGACTGATGTACTGTAGTAATTCTGCAATAACAAAACGTAGCAAAACGAATGAAAAGTTAAACCAGTAAAGCAAAAACAAAAAGTCAAACATTGCGATTTCTTCTTCTACATTACGTGGTATCTTATGCCAATTCTTTTTTTACAAGATTTTGTGTTCCACGAAAATGGGACTTTTAGTACGAGGAAATTTCAAGACTTTTTCTGTCGTTTCTGCTATTTCTTATATTTAAAAAGTATTTTTTTTTCAAAAGAAAACCTTGTCATTAAACCGTTATAGGATTTTCTTGATATAGCGCTAGTTTGCTTAAGTAAAGTGCCTGAGTATTGTCCCTGATTTCTATTTTTCTAATGTACGGTATTAAAACCACGATATATCAGGATTGAAAAGCTTCTCCCAGCTCTTCTGGTGCTGCTAATTTAAACAGATCTAGAAAACCTGCCATAGATCCTAGGGGTAGACTAGTTTAGAATTGAATTTTACTTTACTCTCAGAAGGTATTAGTTGTTTAGTTGGTATAATGTAATTAATCCTTTTTGCATGATGATTGTTTTGCTAAGCTCAGAAAATGTTCAGTGCCCCTGCTCTCTGCAGTTTCCACAGGTTTGTGTTGTTCTTGGGCAGAGGTTAGAAATTATTGCTCTTTGTGCTGTCTCTGATGAAACCTTGAAAGAGACACCTTGGACCCAGAGGAAAGTAACGTCCCGTGTTTCCTGATATCTCGCAGAAACCAGATCTGTGTTCCTGAGCTGTGGTGCCTCTGCTTTTGCTGCTGCGTGCTGTTGCGCAAGATGGATCCCAGCGATTCAGGCTTCCCTTCAGAGTCTGAAAGAAGCAACACCAACTGCTCTCTGAAGCACCAGTCTCCTGTCGAGGATGACAGTGGGGTTGCAACGGATGATGGTGGAAGAGAGACGGAGAGGGACGCCTTCGCTTCATGCAGTGATGGAGGAGACGACAAGTCTGAGTGCAGTTCGCGGTCTCAAACGGCAGTAACTGCAAACTCCTCTCGGAGCAAAACTGAATCCTCGTGCTCATCTCATGTTGTCGCCTTTACAGTCAGTATTGCGATAGCGATCCCTAAAGGTATTATTGTCTGCCATACTATATCAGAAACAAATGATGGAGTGGGGAGTGAGTCCTTGTACAGTAGTTCCACTGTTTTTATAAAATACCTAATCCAATGAAGAGGTGCAATAACCAGGCAAGACAGAATACCCTCAGGACACACACACACTTACACAGGCGTATGAGAGACAATTTAGGGGCACCAATTAACCTACACAGCAGGTTTCCTCCTGGTGCTCCAGATTCTTCCCATTCCAGGCCACAGGGAGACTTACTCCACAAAGGAGGCACAGCAAGACTCTAACTGACCCCCAGCTCCCAGAAACACGTTGTCACCCTGCCACCTTGTCCTTCCAATTCCTATTGGCATCTATAGTACTTATGCTATTACTTATTCAGGAACAATTTGTATTCCTCAAACACCCTTTGAAGTTGTGCTCGTGTCCTGGTAAAATAAAAAAAGCTGGGTATTCTTCTGCCTTTATTTGGTTGTAGCCAATACCAATATGATCTGGTGGCAGAATGCATGATGTTTTAGTCTTGAATGTTGAATTTCTGCCTTTGCTATTACCACTGCCTACTGTACACCCTCTTGCTGTTTTTTTTAATCCTTTCATTTTCTTAGGGGGCTTATAATCAAAAGAATAGAAATGAAATGTTTTAAAAGAAACAATACCAAAGCCTTACCTTATTTTCAGCTTTTATTGTTTGCGTTTTTTTTTAAGGGGAAGAGGATGAGCAAGGTCTTGCTGTAGAGAAAGAGAGGAAAAGACCCAAGAATTCCAGTGGATTTGTAGAATCCCCTAAAGCTCAAGGTTACTACCACATTGAATACTCCCTCTTCCCTGATGACCCTGAGCCAACAAAAATTGATTTGGTAATGTTCGGATTAGCTGCAAAAATCTACATGGAAAACGAAACCAAGGTACAGCCATAAGGGTTTTATAGCTTAGATTACAAGAGTAAAATTTGGATCCTGGTGGTGTCTGAGTCTTGGTTTTTACGTTTACGTAATGCTGGATTTAGAACGTTGCTACATATACTGTGCAGTGACAGAAAATCACTTGAAAATAAAGGACCTCTAACTAAGGTCCTAGTCTTTAGTAAAAATTCTATCATTTGCGATATTACCTGTTCACCACATATCTCTGCAAGGTGTTCCAGCTTTCTCAAGAGCTTGTGTATGGTTAAACTGGACTGGATGTGAACTGTTGTGATCCCGGGAGAAAAAAACTGCAGTCGAGTATTTTTGGCAGCTGTATATCCCACAATGTCTTCTTTAGAGATCAGATACACCTTCCTCAAAGCAGTACTGTGTGCAAAGGCTATTTGTCTTAATGATTGATTACATGTGGGATTTTGGCTTGAAGCTGCAATTACAGTTTGAAACTGACAAGATAATTGTCATTATAACCTGAAAATATTAGGCTCTGCCGTGTGGAGATTATTGCTGATTGCTCAAATAGGTTGCTTTGTGAACCATGATAACAAGTGAGTAAATGTGTGCATGAAACACGACACTTTAATGACTTTAACTTCACACTACTGCTTTGAAGAGTAGTGTCCCTCAGGACGAGGTTAAAAGAAAGTCAACCTCATGCAATTTGCCCTAACTTTGTTTTTTTTTGTAACAACTGCGCTGTATAGTTTGTGTAGTATAACATATATCATTTCTAACACATAAGAAATAAGAAAGACTATAGATGTGAGGAGGTCATTGGCCTACCTAGCCCTTTTATAGCTAGTGGGTGGTTAGTTTCCTCACCTTGCACCAAATAAAAATATCTACTTTAATGGTTACAAAGTAAAGAAATTATGGAAAAAAAGGGGATAGTTGAAGATGAACCTTCAATATAATATTATTAGGGAGTGAATGGCATGTGTTTTTTTATGATTAAGTTTTGTCTGGTTAATGCATCCAAAACAGTTTTTCTTTTTAAGTTTTAATGGATCTGTGCTGGTTTTAAAATATTAACCACCCTGTAACTCCACCGCGGAGTTAATGAGCTACAGTGGTGTAGAGTGACCTATAATTGACAATGTGACAAGACAGGAGCATTGTGAGGTGCTGCTTTGTCATCTTGCCTTTCGCTTTTGACAAAGTAAGTTCAAGTGAAATGTCACGGAGGCACTTAACTTCCGTCTGCTTGCGCAGCTTTCACTTGCTCTGTTCTGCAGACACAGTATACCCAGGCTTGCAGGATACTGGCCTCGTGTCATTCACGTCAAAGATTTTGGACAGAGATGGAGGATTTGCTTTATTCAACACAAAGTCATGATTGTGTCTATAAATTAATATTGTGGTGATTCCTATCTTCAGATTTTGAAGCCTTGGCAAGAGGGGGAGCAGATATGGCTTGGATGGAGCCAGTGTGTGGAGCTGAAGGTCACTAGGGAGCTCCTGCTAAAACTGATCTCTCACAGAATCACCTTTAGGGTATGGGACACTAAGGACAAAGTGTCAGCCAAAGCCAAGTATGATAGACCAAAAGCCTTCAGATTGCCGCAAGGAAAGAGTGGGGAGAATCCAGATAATATAGGTATGTTTTTTTAAAACACAGAGTTCCTAGATTCCAGAGTAGGAAAAGTAAACTATTAAAACTATTAAGTAATATCACCTTTAAATTCTTCGTGTCATTCTAGAAAAATAATTGTTTTCATCCTGGTACACTGTATTCTATTAAATAACAGTGCTGAACTATCCTTTAAAAATCCCTAATCACTTATAATGACTCAAAAGCACAATTTTGTTGTGACCAACAAAACATTTTCTGAGCGAACCTGCTAATCACTATCCTGCGTGGAAGTCCCGAACGAGGAAAGCTAGACAGCAGTGGTGAAATCCTTCATTCTTTTCAGTCGAGAGTTATGGATAGTGGCTGGTCCTTGTGATTCACAGCTGATAGAGATGTTAAGAATATTTTTTTTTGTAAAGCGGACAGCTTTAATTATCCTGTGGAATGTATTTATTTTTAGGTGGGGTGCAAAGCATGGTTCTGAAACAGAGAAAGCTCTTTGAGAAGGGACAACCAAAAGCTAGCTACACTGGGAGAAAAGAGAAAGGTTTCATTGAGATGGATACTGAAAGGCAGTCTAAGCTGAACTGTATAGCAGGTAGGGATGTTTAAAACAAAATACTAAACATTTGTTATTAAAAGCAGCCTGGAAGCAATTTAGAGTAACCAACGCTGTCAGGTTGTTTCTTTGTATCCGGAGGAATGCACCCAAGATATTGCTGGTGTTTTTTTAGTATGTATTCATCTATACGCGTGGCATCTTCTCCATGTAAGTTTTATGTTTTACATTAACATCATTTTCAGCTGAACCCAAATGTTCCGCTCCTGAAATTGGCATCAGTGAGAAGCTCTCCTCTGCCACTGCGCTGCATGGTCATCTGTCCACAGCTTCAGAAGGGGAAGATGTTTCTCCCCAGAGGTATGGAATGTTCACTGTTTACAACCTGGGGGAAAGATACATTCCTAAACTTGAACTACTCTATGCTTGCTTGCCATTAACATAATTGCAACCATGTGCTTTTTACTGAATTTGTCATGATTGTGCTCATGTTTCAGGGCAATTCACCTTTGACCCCATTCTTAATCACTGTACCAGATGGCGTACAGTTTTTAGGTGTACAGCTTGCTCCCCAAAAAGAGTTTGTCCAAATTCACTAATATTCCCCCTTTTCATATCACTTCTACAGTTGTATAATGTGCATGTCCCCCCATCAAGTGGAACATGATGAAATTGCATTGGAGTATAAGTAAAAGTAACATTCAGTATGTCTCAGAAATATTCCTACATTATGCACTTTCTGACTAAAGACATCATAACATTAATATTTTTGTGTTTTGCATGGAATAAATGCAATATCAGCATAACCATAGGAGGTCAGCATTCATGCCCTTGAAAATATTGCATTCCTGTTTGTAATTTTAAGACAAAGAATTACCCAAAACAATCAAGAGTTTTGATTGTCGTACATTTTACTGTGATCTCTTTCTGAAAGAAAGGAAGGTTACCAGAAGATGTGCTGTATGTGCTTAATGAAAGACAAAGTACAAAATGTGACTTTCAATGTTTCGGCCATATGATAATGTATGACGTTATTGAACCAACAAAATCTTCCCTATAACTCAGGCTTTCCACTTCATTTTTCATTTTGACGTGGCTTTTGTTGAAATAGACCTGAGCTGCACTGATTTATATTGTCTTTACTTAGAAAGAAAACACAGGTCAGGTGTTAACTTTGTGTTCCACGCATAATTCTAAACAGGTGCTATCTCCTCTTACAAGGTAGAGATGTTTGGGGGAAAAAAATCTGTCATCACTTGGTTTACAGTAATACATCAAATTGGTGTGCATCTGGTTTAGTTTTGAACTTTGTATGAAATGGTGGGCTATCACCCTGTTCTTATTGTATAACCATTCGTATTTTTTTTTAACCTTGCAAACCATTTTCAGTTTACATACAGTATACATGATTCAAAACAATGAAGAGAAATTGAAGTTTCTAAATGTCTTCAAAATACAGTCCTTCTACTTTGCAGTTTATGGCAAATTGATTATCTCTCGATTGTGCCAGAATACAGTAATCATTAAAACGGGCTTTGGAGACTGATTTATCAGTGGAAAACCAAAGTTGTGATAAATGGGACAGTTCTGTAACTTAAAAGGTAACTAAATATTACACTTTCTAATATGTTATATTGAAATTATTTTTTAATTAGTTTTCATAATTTCGCCATAGTATACTATGACTCTGTAATTCAAGAGTGTTTATTGTAAGAAGTAATCTGGGGGGAAGGCAACAGTTAAAACTGCAGTACACTTAATTTCTGTACTGGCACAAGAACCAGCCCTCCTTTAGTAGCTGGAGAGGCACATCTTTTATTAGATTAAACTAACCCCCGATATGACACTCTGAAACTACTTTATTCAGATACCACCCTATTAAAGTGTTTTATGAACAACAGAATTCGGGACAGTTGCTTTGCTTGTGTATTGCCAAAAAACAAGTCCTTCAAAATACTGCTGCTGAGAAAGCTGCACAGAGCAGGCCTACTCATAGCCTGCCATGTGTGTTACTGCTCTACTAAAGCAACCCGTTGAAGAAAATGTGTAGAAAATGCATGCGGTAATTTAATCAAGATTTCTGTTTGTCTAAAGCAATGATTGAAGGCTTAAGTGATGCTGTGCTTGCATGACTATCACATGTCCAAAACGGGGTTGTGGTGTAATATTTAAAGCTGACCATAACAGGACATCACTTGAGAATAAATGTCAGATCAAATCCATCTGGGAGTAAGTTAATGAGTAAATAAATTAATGTTTATTTGTACTCAGATCTTTAAGCTGTTTGGGGGATCAAGAGGGTGCTCTTCCTGACTCAAAGAGTGCAAAACTGGAGGTCATTCCTGAACACAATGAGCATATCACACTCAGACCAGCAGAGAAGAAGTCTGCTCTGGATCAGTCTAAGACACTGAAACAAATCAGCAAAACGGTAGTGTGTAAGTATCTGAACGAAACGAAATCGGCATATTTACATTAATGAGCAAGAATGTTTTCAGCGTAATATATGACATGAAATACCAATGTAGTATTATATAGTGTTTATGATTTATTGTTTCTGCCATTTCACAGATCCCAGGAAGAGCAGTTCTGCAAGAGAACGAATTGAGGGCACTGGCAGACGAAGAGCCTTGTGTAAAGAAACACTGGAAGGAGTGGTAGCAGTGGAGTTGATGAGGAAGAATGGTGTTGCAACAGCTGAGTTGGATCTAATTAATTTCCTTGCAGGTACCTTCGTCGAGACCTCTAGTTTGTACAGTTCATATGGATCTGCAACGTCTTTAACGCATCTTACGTCAAATAATAGGAGGAATAAGAACGGTATTTTTGACTTTGTTCCTAGAATTCATCCCCCCAAAGAGCCAACAGTTCTGAACTGGGAGAGCAAATTTATAATATGAAAGGATTTTAAGATTTAAGATATTAAGGGGAACATGTTTGAAAGCTTTTCCATTATGTTTGAAAAAATAAAAATGTTTTCTCTGCAGGGAAAGTTTAAAAAGCATTGTTTTAATTAGGGAAACCTTAGTATAAGTTCCTGTTTCCTCCAATTTATTTTAAACCTTTATGTCACTCAACATATGCAGGTACAGTATATGATTTTTATAGTGAGGTGGATTGAAAATCTTGATTTCAGTGGCCATAATGCTCAAGGAGAACCGCATATCCTGTGACAAAACAGCAACATGTGTTACATTTCCGAAATCCTTCTGTCTTTTGTAAGAAAGTTTCATGATGCTTATATTGATGTTGGTGCCCTTTGTAAGACTTTGATGTTGGCTTTGGGGGAGTAGTGCTAAAAAATGTTCTAATTGCCTGCAGACTGGCACCAGATTTAGCTTGTCTACTTCACTGTTCTCTTTTGATGTGTTTCACTAGCTGCCACAGTGGGTGACCTTGATGAAAGCCCTTTCTTGCGAAAAACAGCCTCGCGCTCATAAATTGGAGCCAGACAAATCAAAATATTTTTGGGACATGAAAGGACACAATTGTATCCGAGAGCACAAGAATTTTTAGATACATTGAAATTTGACAATAAATTCACGTGCATAATTGTGCACAATATCTTGCTATGTGCTATGAAATTCTAGAAGTGTAAAACTGCTGAAATTAAGCAAACACAGAAAAAGGCACAGCCTTGGTGACTTTTCTCAAGCTCATTGTGATAGAATAAAGCTTTATTTTTTTTAAACGCAGCTGTTTACAATTATCATGAACTGTTATGTATTCTAAATGCCACTCACTGTATCATACCTCTTATTGCAGTAAAATGGATTGTTATCCTAGTGTATACTTTTATCTAAACTTTAAATTGAAAGGAGTAAGAATGTCATTTTTTTGCTGCTGTGTTAAAATGTGGTTCAGCACCACAAAACAATGCAAATAATAATATTCAACACAATTATTTTCCTTCTTTAAGCTTCAAAAGATCTAACCTTCAGTCTTTTATCAGCTATTGCAAACTAGAGAACATGTTCAGAGGGTTTACCTATCAGCTCAAGTGTGGAGTTGTGTAATTGGTAAAAATTGAGGAGCATCAGTCATTTGAAAATCTCTGGTTTCTATGTGATTGTCACTCTACACTTGCCTCGTTTAGTATTGTTGAAAGCCACTGTCAAGAAACCATGAGAGTTTTTGTCTTTTTTGGCTCTAAATAGAAATAAAAAATGTGTAGTTCTTCGTGTCTCCAATGCATTGTTCTTCTTATCGTAAATATCTTATTATATCAGACAATAAGCAAGCAGAGATGAGATTAGAGATACAGTATATTTTTCTGCTCCTTCCAATATGATGTAAAGGGCTATCCACAGGAACTACCACTTGTGTTTCTTATTCATAAATTTTGAATTGGAGACACTTGGAAAAGACTATTTCAATATCAAATTATCATTGGCATGTTTTGTCCCATGTTTTTAGAAAAAAAAATGCAGTTGCTGTGGAATATTCTTTTGTTCCACTCAACTAAAAAAAATACATTATATATTTTTGCTTTTTTTTTGTTTCAGGTGATAAATCTGTGACAAATTGCTTGAATAGCTCCTCTCCTGATGTTCGAGAAGGCTTTTGCACGGTCTCTGTTGATAAATCTCTCATTTCAGAGGAGCTCAGAATAGAACTTAACCCTCTTGTTATCAAAATAGAGTCAGCTACATCTATGCCAACATCTCCTGTTGCTATTCACAAGCTAAAGGTAGAAACTCAAACAACTGGTTTAACTTGCAACATATTATATTTCTGATTCATATTTTCTGAATTATATACTTCTTAATTTATTTTCTTTTAGTTTGACATTAATTATGGAACAAGAACTTTTTGTACACCATAATTCATTTTGTGGTATATTAAGTTTTATGTTCCCTACATTTAATAGCCAGTGCTTAAAATGTGAAAGAAAAACTTTGTTATTCCTCCTTACATTCAACAAAGTTTGATGAAACATGACAGTTTCCTTGGAAAATTATATACTGTCATCCCTACTTACAACTCAACATAATTGCTATCACATTTATGTCGGAGAAATAAACTTACGTTTTAGTCTGGAATGGAATAAAGTCAAGATATATTGAGTTCAGAATTGCTTCAGTTTGAAACACCCATAAAATGCATTCCATATGAATTGTCTTTGTGCTGATGTTTTAAATCAGTGTGATGTTTTTGTGCTAAAATATTGCATGCCTTTTGACATGATGTAGTTTTTTTAATTAAAGATTATGAGGCCATGAATAGGTTTTTTTAAACGTTTGTTGGTTTCTATGGATAAACAGATTTTATTGAGATAGGAGACATTGTACAGAATTTTGCTTTTTAAAAAAAAATATATCTGTAAATGGGCAAATGCAGATACTTTGTCAGTTTTATGATTTTCCTCTCCAATCTTCTGCCCAGGAAATCTGTGCACCAGTATATTGCTGCTATAAATTCCACAACATGAACACCCATCGGACTAAAGGTCGACCGCATGGGACACATGTGTACTTCAGAGACGTCAACGTCATCTTGACAGGCCTGCTGAGCCCGGGCGAGCTGCGAGAGTACCTCAGGGGTACCCCTCTAGAGATCGAGGTGCACGACAGGGACCGAAAGAAAGAAAAGCCACCCACAAAGCCGGCGCTGTTTGGCGCCGAACCCGAAGACAAGAAATTAAGCTGCGTAGGTCTCGTCAGCAGCAGAAGAACGACTCATAATCCCTTCAAACACAAGACTAGATCGTATGATCCGTACGGCATCGCGAAGGTTGACCTCTCTGATCTGCTACAGGGGGAGACGTCTTTGAAAGTGAGGGTGCCGATCCATTCTTCACCTCCTCCAGACCCAACGGGTAAAGAAACGAGTGGATGGGATGGTAGGATCGTTGGATTATCAGGTTCTGTAGATGGCCCAGAGGATCCCCCTCTGCCCACAGGCCATTACTTGGATTCCAACTCTCAACTCAAAATCAGCATTGAAGTAACTTGTCCTCTGCCCCAGGAGTTGGACATTGCCGAAGGACCGATATCAGATTGCCCTTTTGGACGCATTATTTACATCTTCAGATACAATAATACTTCTGTCCTGTCCCAGCTGAGGGCTGAGATTTCCAGGATCAATGCTGCTGCTTTTCAGTTGCATTCTTATCCCGACAGCTTGATTGAAAATGCTCTGTCTTGTTATAAACTGAAACCCAAGGAACGAGAGAGCAGGAATCTGGATATTGTGACAGGTTTTCATGTGCAGGATGGGGAAATCCACCTTTTCATTTTAGAGGGGCTGAAGAGCAAAGCCATCAGACGGTTGTGGGAAAACATACCAGCAAAGTAAGGTTATTTTCCCTTGACTCAGTATGTGAGCAATTTGAAGTGATGTTTATGTGGCCAGTCTATATAAAAATGGAACAATGTGGAATTGCTACTCTAGGTTGAGCATTATGAGGAAAAACAGGTGAAACATTCAAGGGTGGCATTAATGTTCTCTAGCACAGACAGTCCTTTGGATGTACCTGTAGGTTGCTAACCATAAAAAAAAAAAAACAGTTTTTTTTCTTAAACTCAGAGTTTAATATTAAGTTTTTACTTTGGGTAAAACTTCCTGCCAAACCATTACGGTGATGAACATCTTCTTCCTTTCCTGTCACTTGGAACCTCTTGCATTATCAAACCAATGTAGTTATGAGTAACCGGACCACGATGAGTCCAAATACTTTAGTTTTGCTGTAATTCAGGTCCAATTACTTTTGTCTAAAACAATGTTAACCTTTTTTCGATTACATTGAAATAAAATGGGTTGTCTTTGATACGTTACAGGTCTTCCAGTGCTGATGTGGGACATGTGGAAGTCCTTTATAATTCTGAGTTGTGGTTCCAGCAGCGGCTGTATGCTACACTGGACATTAATGTCTGTCAAATCCATCTTCATGAACCCCTGGTGGATATAATGAGGCAGCCTTTGCTTTATGTAAGAGATATGGTTCCTCTGGCTTGCTTCCAAGCTTTGTCACGGTATGTGTTTTTTATTCATTTAGTTTGCACTGCACATACAGAAAATGTCATCTTGTAGTTTAAAGCAGCACAATTTCAGTTCACAATTGAAACCACACTTGGTTACAAAATTAAAATTCCTGTTAAAGAAAAACAATTATTTATTAAATGCACATTTGTTTCAACAAATGCACATAGAAATTTGTTGTTCCAGAAATGTGTTTGTTTATAATATACCAGCACACAATAAATTCAATACTTAATATTGATGGCTCAGCCAATGTGTTTCTAAACACATTCATACATTGAATCTAATTGCAAAAGAAAACAAAACGAGCAAGGTAGATGTTTCGTCTTTTTCCTGCCCAACGCTATTCCTGAATGAAATGTGTGTGTCATAGACTAGACCTCATTTGCAAAGCGAAGAAGCTCAAAGATGTCGCGCACGGCAATTTGTTCCCGTCAGCGGAGATGATTCTCAGCGTAAGCAAAGAGTTTGGGATTATGGAAGGAGGTAAAGGAGCTTCCGAGGAGCTTGGGAGAGCCCCCGATCTGGAGGGCGCAGAACGTAAAACCTTGACTGCCAAACTGAAGCCCCAGCGCAGCCCAATTGACACGCACAACATCGAGTATGTGCAATGGAAGGCCAAAATTGGAAGCGAGCACCAAGGGCTGCAAAAAGATTTCATTAAGGTTGGTGTGAAGGTCAGCTATCGCATCGTTTTTTATTACAACAGAATAAGCTCGGTGGGGTCAAAAACACAGACAAGTAACTTTCAGAGTGAGGCTATGAGTTCCTTCTTTCTGTGAGGGCTATCTCTCCATCTCAGTCATCTGAATCTTTTTATTTCTTGTACCGTAAGAATTGGGGGATGCCTGAGTGATTATTTGCCTCAAATTTGACTCATTAACTTCCTAAGGGGCATCGTGACTATTCTTTAGATAGCTCTGACATGTATAAAACACCTATGTCTGATACTGGATGTGTTCTAAGCAGAAGGTTTTGCCTGTTAATGACTTTCAAGACATACAGAACCACGTGCAGCACACTACCCTCTGTTCCGCGGTACCTTACGGCAAGGGTTTGTGTTGTTTTCCTTGATGATGCAGGATAATATTGAAGAAGTGCATCAAGCAAGTATGAAAATACAAAGACCGAAACCTGATACAATTGCAGCTCTACCCGCTCCTGGAAAGGAGGCCCACAACTACAGTACTCACGCCCTGAACTCTACAGAGCAGGCGAAGGAGCTCCTGCGGAGAGAGATGGCAAAGGTAGGAGTGAAGATCTAATTCTCTCTTTTTTTTTAATAATAATAATTGCTTACACTTATATAGCACTTTTCTGGACACTCCACTCAAAGCGCTTTACAGGCAATGGGGACTCCCCTCCACCACCGCCAATGTGCAGCATCCACCTGCAGCCATAGTGCGCCAGAACGCTCCCCACACATCAGCGATCAGTGGGGAGGAGAGCAAAGTAATGAAGCCAGTTCATAGAGGGGGATTGTTAGGAGGCCATGACTGGTAAGGGCCGAAGGGAAATTTGCCCAGGACGCCGGGGTACACCCCTACTCTTTTCGAGAAACACCCTGGGATTTTTAATGACCACAGAGAGTCAGGACCTCGGTTTTACGTCTCATCCGAAGGACGGCGCCTGTTTACAGTATAGTGTCCCCGTCACTACACTGGGGCATTAGGACCCACATGAGCCGCAGGGTTAGCGCCCCCTGCTGGCCCCACTAACGCCTCTTCCAGCAGCAACCTTAGTTCTTTCCCAGGAGGTCTCCCATCCGGGTACTGACGAGGCTCCCACCTGCTTAACTTCAGTGGGCTGCCAGTTGTGAGTTGCAGGGTGATATGGCTGCTGGCCATATCTTTAACCTCAGAGTTTATCCAGTAGTTATGAGAAACTCTCCTCAGAGCTCGGATAACCGTTTTCTCTGTAATTGTTCTAAAGCAGTGCCAATCAGAAGCTTAGATAAGATCTTAGTTGTGTTACCAAGGGGTTTTAAATAACTTGTGAAAATAACAAGTAAAGCTTCCAACTGGGTGGGGCACAATATTATTTCATTTGTTACCTTTTGCATTGGGCAAAAACAAAGATATTAAAAAAAAAAGAATAAAAGTTTTTTAATCTTATACTACGGACAGATAAGTGAAGCTATTCATCAAGTATTTTTCTCCTCAGTCTCACAAACGGTTTCTGAACTGATGAGAGTAAAGCTATTGTTCGCCCTCCAGGACACTTCGCGGCGATTCACCTACAGCCAGGAGTACTTGTCAGCCACAGCTGACCCTGTGGACATCGAACGTGAGCTGAAGGCTTCTGAAGCCAGATCAAAGGCTGCTTGGCGTACCTATGATGGCTTCACATACCCTGGATTCAAGAGCAGCATTGAGTCAAATGAACATCACAGAAAACCTGATGAAGCACACATCGAGGAGCTGAGAAAGGTCCTGTCAGGCTCCATGATTCAGTTACTGAGACCTGTCTGGATTTGGTTTCACGGCGGCGTTTCCAAAAGGGAAATACTACTTTTATGGGAATTCCTCAGTATTTAGGCAAAGGGATTGAGTTTAATGACATTCTTGTTCCCAGGGAACCGTCGTATGAAACGGTAACAGCATAGGAGAGTATCGTGTAACGCTAAATGTGACATAGGTAATTCACAATCATTGATAATTCTGAATTGTTCTGGTGAAGCTCTGGTATGTGATTGCTTTATTGAATGTAGTCATTACCTAATGAAGTACCCCTTTGAAGGCAAGGAGTCTGTCTTAACAATTACACGCAGTGCTTGAGGACTTGTTCAGTAATTTTATCCTTGAATAAGAGGATGGTTACAGTGTATAAATACATAATCATCCTCCTAGTGCGTTAAATGCGACTTGCATTTGAAAGATGGCTGTATTGTATGTAGAGATGAGATGTCATGTATTTAAAAGCAACTTAGTTATTTTTGTACTTAATGTACCACTTTCAAGACTTTTCCAGCACTTTGTCATTTCAAATTGCATTGCTAAACTAGGAAGTTTAGAGCAAGGAAAAAAAAAACATCATACTGTTATTTACCCCTCAGAAAAAATTGTGCTCTGCACAAAATATGATTAATTTTGTTTTTCCACAGTGACCAAACCAAATCAGTTGTAATTAAAATTTCCGTATCCTTTCTCAGCCCTGGAGAGAGAACATTCTGCATGCAAACTCTCTGCAGCCTACGCTGGCTCGTGACAGGTGGAGCTGGAGCAAACGGAATGAGGATTTTGAGCTGTACAAAAAGCCCCCTCTCCTCTTCAGCCCCGTGCCGCCAGCTTCAATGTTCCTGGCAGGTAGATTTGAATACCTTCTGCAGTGACTAGATTGTCACCTACTCTGCTCTTTTTTTATCAGGTCATTTGTCTGATGCCAAATTTTTTTGGTGACCAAATCAACAACATAATACAACAATGAAATAAAATATCCTAGTTGCTCATGTTCACATTAACAGCAGTACACTATGCAGTACCTAGTTGTACAGTGTATGCCTGAAAGATATGCTACTGAATGGTGGCATTATTCTTATCTAATTCATAGGATCAGTGGCCAAATTACTAGGCTTACTCTAAGTTAATTCATCTTGATGTATTGTCAGATGTAGTATTCAATGGCCAGAAGCTCTTTCTAATTTACGTTCTCTCCCCCAGGAGATCATCTGCATGATGAGCAGCTTCAAGCTGCCAGGAAGCAGTATATGAAATGGCTACATAAAGTGCTGGCTACTCATGACATGAAACTCAACAGGTACTCTTTAGAGTTTAAGTGTCACACAGCTGGAGGTAACATGGACAGATTCCAGGAACTGCTGAAGGACAAACCCATGAAATATTCCCTAAGGAGGCCAGGAATGGTCCTCAAGGTAAGTGAATCTTCTACTCCAGGAAAATAAAAATGAAAATGTAGCTTTCACCCTGCTCACATAAAGAATGTTCAAACAGAGTATGTATTTGTGCATACAATTAAAGATTATAGATAGGCCTACATTAACTTTGATTTAAATTTTGAATGTTTTTCCTGAAAATGAACGTGACCATCTCACTTAACCAACTTGTACATCAGACAAATACTGGCAGAAAATCTAATGAGTATAGCACTAGGAAAAGCTAGCAAGCTATACCATCACAGCTAAGGCATTTGAAACATGCACAAACACACAAAGAGTTATAGTGTAAGCGTTAAGAATAGTACATCAGGGGTGGTCTGTGTCAATGTAATTCTGTCCCATTGTGCTGAATTCCTTTGTCAAGATCTCATGTGCATCTTAATGACAAGCCTATGAGCTCAAGTGTGAAATGTCAATCAGTGATGTAAAGAATAGAAAATCTGTTTTGATTAACCAATGAAAACAGTTGCAGTGCCAAAATCAGACAAATAACAGTCTTAAAAAAAGGTGAAAGAATTTTGTTAGCCTATATTAAGTGAACTGAACAAAAAACATAGAGCC
Source organism: Lepisosteus oculatus (assembly GCF_040954835.1). Taxonomy (NCBI): domain Eukaryota; kingdom Metazoa; phylum Chordata; class Actinopteri; order Semionotiformes; family Lepisosteidae; genus Lepisosteus; species Lepisosteus oculatus. The sequence continues at coordinate 62,444,402 of NC_090699.1, forward strand.
TGATCTATAAAGATTCTAGTGACTGTCTTTAATGATAGTATCTAGACACCGTTATAATAGTTATGCTTTAGTTTTGTAATTGATTTTTTCAGTTAATATAATAATGCTTATGTAAGATGTTTAACATTAAACATTTCAAAGAAGACTGTTATTTTCACATATTTAATGCAACATATTGTAGGTTTTGTTTTACTAAAATCCTAAGTTGTTAAAAAGTCAAACTATTTTGTTGTTAATACAGTGTGAGTCTTGCTTTCTAATCTTAACTTTAAATGGATATATGGAAGTCCCATCTCTGAAAAATATAGGAGAAACTTGTACTTTGTACACAGTACTTTTACCATGTCACCGAAATTACAATCTCAATGCTTCCAATACACTAACTCCTTTTAGGTAGTGGTCTGCTAATACACCTGTGGACACCTATAAAAAACTAATTGGCTGCTTTGTTCTCATGTTGTTTTCTGTCTGCTGTAGCCCATTCCAGCACTGTCTGTGATCCAGGATCCATATGAGTCTGTTGAAGAGGTCAGAGCGGGGTTTGCACCAGGCTTACTAGAGCACCACAGCCTGAGCTGGGATAAGAACCTCATACCTCGCTCCAGTTTTCAACAGCTCAAAGGACAACCTTTCATGTGAGACCCTCTCTTTATTCTTACATGCATTTTTCGTCTCCATCCATTTTTCACAAGGGGAGATTATTGAAAGAAAGCATCAGAGTTGGAGTCAATGCCCATGCCTTATTCCGATTTATTTTTTATGATGGGAAGAAATGTGACTTGGTTCAAAAGAGGGAATGAGTAATTGAAAAACACAAACCCCAAATCTGGAAAGTAGTATTTTAAAGTAACACAAATACTTTAAAGCAGTTAATGTATACTGACTACTTCTTTAAAGTATGCAGTTTGGTGGCAAGTTAACCATAATTAAATTCCTGCCTCTTATATCAGCGATGAAAATGCATGATTAAGCAGTTTAATTACCACTGCAAACAACTAATACTGACCTTCTGCGTAAACTAGTCTCAAGAATTGCAAATATAAAAAAAAAATTATAAAGTTACAAAAAGTGCTTATTTGTGTTCCTTGTTGCAGAGGATATTGGAAAGACAGGTCATTCCGGTACAAGCGTGCAGCCAATCCCCTTACTGAAGAAGAGAGGAGTGGGTACTTATTTCAACAGCAAAACAGCCCCTCTGAGGCAGCAGTGGCTGTCAAAACCCAGCCACTGAAAAACATTGTGGAGACACAGACTTACTGCAATGTCATCATGCAGGTCATCTAATGAATAAAAGGTTCCCTTTAACATATCTGCAAAGTTTACAATGGTGTAACACAATGTGGATAATGTTAAGAATAAGGCACTTTGAGTTATCATGTTTTGATAAATTCATTATTTTGTACCAGCTGTGGCTCAGTAGTAAATCCAGTAACTGTTTAACTGTGTTTTATTCGGGAGAGATCATTTATAGCCACGGTTAATTAAAAAATATTTACAATTTTAATTACAACGCAAAACCGTTTTCTGACAAACTGAAGTTAACTGTGGTTAGAAAACAGCTCAAAATAATTCTCAAATGACTCATTTAGAATAGCTGTAACCAAAACTGGGCTCACAATTAGCCTTTAGCACACAGGAGAACTTCAGAAAGTTCTGTCAAGTGGATGTGAACAACTATATGCCCTATTGTCCAGCACTTGCTTAGCAATCTTCTTTATGCTGTCATCGTTGTTTTCCGGGGAATCTGAAACAAAGGACACCTCAGTTATAGTTCTATGAATTTACTTAAGTCTTTTACTTTTCTTCAAGGTGTAACTTAAAAATCAAAGAGTGTAAAAAACATTATATACACGTAGTATCTTCAGGAATTTCCGACATTCTTTAAATGGTGGCACAGTGCTGGAACCCTGTATTCCATTCAGGACCTCTGCTATCTGTGTGGAGTTGTATGTTCTCCTCATGTTCATGAGGGTTTCCACTTCGAGCTCTGGTGTCCTCCCATAGTCCAAAAACATACTGGTAGGTTAACTGGATTCTGGCACAATTGGTGTGTGTCTGTGTCTGTGTATCTGTGTGTGTGCCCGTTGCATGCTGAGATGTTTTTTTAAAAAGAATATATACGTAACTTATCATAACCCAAGAAAACCTAAGTGATTATGTGGTAGTAATGTGAACTAAAATGCGGAGACAAATATGATTTATTGAAATAAACTTAAAGAAAAAGCTTCTTCCATCTGTTCTACTTACGTTTTTCTAGCTGAGTCATCCAGTAGTTGTTTTGGAAATAAGCTTCACAGCAAAATGTGTTTGCAAGTAGCACCTAGGATTCACAGAAGAAGAAAATATTATATTTCTGCACAAATACTATGCCGAAATCTTCAAATCAAATCGTTTCTTCTTAACAGTCATACATAACTTTGCAGCCAGAAGAACACCACTTTCAGATACTTTTCTTGACTGGGTTTCACTTTTCTTACAATTTATATTTTAAAAATTGCAAGCTAAGAGGAAACAAACATCTGTTACCAATATTAACCTTAAATCAACATCCAGCAGGCTACATGCAAACAATTCAAAAGGGTAGGAAAAACAACCCATATGTGAGAAGAAAATTGCAGGTGGCAGGCGACTGATGATTGTGTATAATAGGTAAAAGCTATGCGTTTTATAAGGTCTTGTAATACCTTATAAAAAATGTTTATTTGTAACATGTCCAATGTGCACCTAATAGTCAAAAGGCAAAGTATTGTTTAACAGATAACATCATGTTGCAGCTGGCTGAGCTAAATCAAAAGTTTCTCTGAATCAAGCGTAATTACATTTCTCAGTTTACCATTACCGTTTCCTGCTGTCATGCTATTTTTAATGAATTAAACAATTTCCACAAAGGAAACTAGATAATAATCAAAGTCATTCAAATTCCATCTGCTTGCTGCAAACTTGAGATCCATATCACCAGCTCCCAACGCCAGGAACCCAATTTCTCACTGTTAATGGTGTAGAAACAGTTCCATTCGTCATTAATTACAGGGATAAAACATGAATGGGAGCCGCACACAAATGTTTCACTGCAAGGAAATAACATGTTCAACCACAACGCTAGTCTGCATTGTGTTCAGTGTTACGTGTCAAACTAAAATTGTTACAGAAGCAAACACAAGGGGAGGTCATACCAGCTGCTGTTTGGACCTTCCAAAATCTAAATGCAAAGAACAAGCTTAAAGCCTGTATTGCTTATATTCAATTCGATCTGTGATTCCATCATTTCTGGGGGAATTTTTTTTATTTTTTAAATAATTAAATTTATTTTGAATTATACATCCACCCAAACTGAAATCGCCAATTGTGTCTTCACCTCTTGGCTCTCATGACCACGCCCTGTACTCCTACCATGCAGGGAAAACGAGGTACCGCAGAGCGGCTTCTCTGACTACTGCATTCCCGTTTAGCGGACGGGCAAGATGTACAAAATATTCCGCGATGGCCGGAGGAGAGGGGCGTCCCTCACTCCTTCTGAAATGGCGGAAAACTGTGATTCCGACAGTAGCCGAGAGCTGCCCGGCTAACTAAGGCTTACCATACCCCCCAGCGCCGCTGAGCTGTTTGTGCGTTACTGCCTTGGGGATCCCAGCCACAGCTTGTCGATAACAACGATCCTTTATTGTCGAGAGCCATACTGTACCTCGAGGTCGTGGTTACGGAGCCCAATGCTGATGGAACGGCTTGCTCTGGACAGAACAGCTGTCATAGCATAAAGGTTAATCATGATATCGGCCACTCTCTTTAGAACCAGCTGTTCATCAACAATCGTCTGGGAGAGAAAGAGAGTGCGAACATGATCACTGCTCCTAAGAGTATCCAAGCTGGAAATCACATATATTTATAAGAGTTTTTTTTTTTAAATATTAAACTTTTTGCCATATACGATTTTTTGTAAATCATCCGCATCCTGGTAAATTAGGCGAGAGGTTCTGTAAAATACAATTACTAATATTCCTACGGTACAAGATACTTATTGTGTACTGACAAAGGGGGTTGTTTTGTGCTATAGTTGCATTCCTGAAGACATGCTCACAGTTGATGAAAGACTAAAGAATTTACACATGGAAAGAGGTTAACCACTCAAAATCAAAATCTGAAGAAGGTTATTTGTACTGATGTGAAGAGATATTTACAAGGGCAAGCTGTCAAACAGATGATCGATCACCTGTAACCTGGAGAACCACAATCTGTAAACTTTTACAGCTTTTGTATGACATTTTGTAAACAGGGAATCCAACCCAACTTATCTGAGGTATTATACAATTCATATGATTAAGTTTGTAAAAGCAGAAAAAATTAACCAAAATTACTCCTAATTAGCACTAAGATAAATTAGTTTTTATTCAGTTCATAAAAAATTATTTTATTCAATCTTATTCAATTGCTGACATATCTAGCTTGTTATTTCCAGTTCTATATTATACATTATAATTATAATTATTTGATACATTAGTGAATAACCATGTCATAAAGGGACTGAAATGGGTAAGTTGTAGCAATAAACAAAGCACAAGATAGTACTGAGACCAAATGTTACAAGATCTAAAAAGCTCAAAATATGTAATGGAAATAAGGAATTACCTTTCCATATCTGTAAAGTAAGCTTTCAACAGTACTTCCAAAGAAATACACATTTTCTTCAAGCTTCTTTGCGCTGTCCTACAAAGAAAAAAAAAGCCATAAGGCTTTGTGGCCTGTATGAAAAGTAATGTCCTATCTGTTCCAGCAAAAAGGTGCCCCGATTAGTTTTCCATACATCTTCCACACAATGAACTGGTTGAGTTGGTGCCTGCACAGTAACTTTATTGCCCGTTGGGACTTGAAAGTCCCGTCAGTAGAAAAAGTCTGATTCTGAGCTTCAAAGAGGAGGAAGGAATGATATTAAGGTGAACAGCAGCCTGCAGTTTATGAACACTTTTGTTTTACACAAAAAAACAGGCCATAAAGAGTTACATCACAAATGACCACTGATAACAGGAGACTGAACACAATGTACAATAAATGACTTTGTAAAACATTACATTTTAATGCAATACAATATTTTAATAGGCATTTCATTTTCAGTGTGCTGTAAAAGACTAGAAGATTTGAAATTATTTTATAAACAATTCATCTCAACACAATGTTTATTAGCAGTTCTCAACATTTTTTTTCCTGAGGTCCCTATGTCATCTGCCAACCATGAAAACTTACTACAATGATGAAATGAGAGTAGACGGAGCCAGAAGCAAGACCTCAGCTTTCAATTTCCCCTGGTTTGTAGTCTCAGCAGAGGCTGTTATACCAAGGCGGTTAATTGAAGGGTCAGAGGTGGATCGCTGCTTACCGTCAAGCTGGGGTGCACTACACCGTCGTTGCCCGTCAGCCCTAAATCAACCTTCTTGCTGACTGAATCACGCAGCTTCTTTCCAAACATTTCCAGCACAACTCCAATATTACCTTTCTTCATCTCCCTTAGTGGACAAAAAGAGAATCAAAAGACGAGAAGAGCAAAACACTTTTGGAGTATCTCCCCACTTCATTGAAGGAAACGTAATAATGCACACCAATCTTTCCTAAATGATTTATTGATTTGACTCTAGGCAGCACAATGACACGATGGTTAGCTCTGCTGCCTCACATTTCCAGAATTCTCACCTCCCAGAGACTTGCATGACTAGTCTGGCTGTTCTATTGTCCCTTTCTCTGCAGTCCTGGGCAGTCAATGGACTGCAGTGCTATCCAGCAGGAGAGCAGTCATGTGCTTTCAAGTCTTATGCCTCTTTGACAGGCACCAGCTTGCTGTGACTCTGACCAGGAGATAAGCAGCTTACCGAAAATGGACAGACGTTTTAACTGGTGTTCAAATACTGCCAACCCTATACAGTAATTTATCTCTGCAGTGTTATCCATGTATTGTACTTGTTTTCAGTATGTGCTTTTGTAAATATTTTAGTCTTTCAGTGAATTTTCCCAATGTACAATATTTTCATTGCTGTACTCTTATTGCCTTATTGGGATATGGTAGAAAATATTTGATAAGATCTAAGCAACATTCCTCATCACAAATATGCACAAATCTGTTTTTTACTTATTCTTTTTAAATGCCTTCATATGTTCTCAATCTGGTAAAATGATTTTGCCATAAACCTTTACTTAAAAACATTCCCAATCCTGTTGCTTTAAGTCGTAAACTGCCATATATTACTACTTTTATTACAGCATACTGATACCAGAATCCTGGTAAGCACCATCAGTGGATCTATATCTTTCTAAAGCCCTAACATTCTTTTTTTTTACTTACAAATAAAAAAGAAATCAATTGGTTTAACTTGAGCATGGAAAAACAAGAACTTTATCATGTTGTTCCCAGGGTCACAGTGAGTGCTTAAAGCATTACACAAAACATTCTGAATAACAGAAAAGACTCAGCAAAGATATATTTTTTTATTTTTTACTGTTAATACTTTTTAGGAATAATTTACACAGGACGAATACTTACTTTATTTTTCCAGTCAGGATTTTACCTGCATATTGCATTCCAGTAAGAGCAATATACATTCTCAGAATTTCATTGGTTCCCTGTTGATTGACAAATTTAAACACTGTTATCTTAATGATTTTTAGCCACCATTAAAAGCAATTAGAGCACATTTAAAAGTTCAACCTCTTAAATGCAACATCATATGATTTTCAGGTTGATTTAAATCTGATGTCAAGAGTTTAGTTATAAATCTGTAAACATTTTAATTACAAAGGTGTGATATCCAAATGCAAACTGTTTTCCATAATATAAACCACAATTATAACCGAATTAGTTTCAAGAGAATTCATTCAACGGCTCCCCACATCATACCTAATGCGGTTCCTTAAGATGAAATACTAATTTGTTTTACAATCCTGCTTTCAAGGACTGATATTATATCCATTAGCTCATGACTGGGGAGAGTGTACTTCCCAAATATCCCTGCAGGAATTTCAACAGAATCCACTGTAAGAATTTCAGTATGGCAAATTTCAGCTAAAGGAGCTTCTACTGCTCCTTTACTGAGAATAAACCTAAACCCAGACTGGCAGGAAATGTGATTTATAAATAAAATGTATATCTTTGAGGAGTTTTCATCTCCTAATGAGCTATAAAAAAGCTCACAAAATAACTCAATGATAATTTCTAACAATAATAAATTATATTTTACACAACTATTCCTCCTAAGGTTCTCCTATGTGCTTATGAGGGGACCATTTCATCTACCGCTGAAAAGCTGCAGCACATCTAGTCTCATTGAACAGCAGATCTAGTGGAGACGTTGGATGTTATTTCAACAGTGGAATTAAGAGGAGAGATTAAGAAGTCCAGACTGAACAAATCCAATATAAAATTTATCTAGGACATTGAAGTTAAAACCCCCATGCACTCTTACGAACAGCGTTATGGGATTTTTTGATGTCTCATCTGAAGGAAGGCATCTACTACAGCATAGTGTTCCCCGGGACACTGGGTTGGAAATTCTGGCTCGGGGGAGAAGAGTGCCACCTACTGGCCCTGAGCTGAACAGCACGTACAACAGCCACCTGAAAATTCCTTGGAGCTCTCTTCTTCCAGTCCTGACCAGTCTAGTCTTCCCTGGCTTGTGAGCTCTGACCAGGCCAAGCTCCAATACTGTAAGTCATACCTCAAAAATGAGCAGGATGCGGCAGTCCCTGAGGTAGCGCTCATAAGGGAAATTCTTGGTGTAGCCCAGACCTCCTAGGACTTGCAGAGCTTCACTGACACACTGCCACCCACCCTCAGAGCTGAAAACCTGAAAACATGATGAGCACAAAGCACTAAAACATAAACGACTGAACAGTGTCTACACCGCAATAACGAAAATACTGTACATGTATATCTCCTCATTTAACAGAAGCAATCCTCTTTTTCCCCCTGAAAGGAAAACTTAAATTAGAAAACAGACCTTCTTGCACATCAAACACAACTTTTAAACGTCCGTTTTTAGTACATGTAAAGTATCACAGGGACGGGTACATATTTGTTCCCTGTGACAACAGCAAAAAATAATTTGTAATATAATTAGAAACGTCTCAAGAGAAAAGGAATAAAATGATAAATTACAACATAAGTATGACCTAATATACATTAAAATGCCAGAGCAACTGACAACTAAGGAAACAATACAGGAGTAGAATATTGCACCTGATTCAGAACACAGATTTCAATTAAATAATGCATTGTGACAAACCTTTTCCATTCAACTCAAATCACCACGGTTATTATCTTATAGGTGGCAAGAATGTACAGTAAGTGGCATTTTATTACGATTTCTTTCCTTTAAATGGCTGAATCGTGTTCCTATTCCTCATAGACAGCAGAGGAGAAACATTGTATCATCTCTGATGTCAACCTAAAACGCCAACCTCACCTTCACCATTGCAGCCTCCACTGAACAATCGGGTATTCCTGGCCGATCCATCATTCCTGCCGTCAGGTAAGCCATACTCTCCATCACGTACGCTTTCTGAGCCATCAGTGCAAACTTCTCCTGTTAATGCACGGAATAAGACATCATATATCATCTGCTTAGGACAGGGAAGCAGCTATACACATGAAGCTCTGATATAGTTTGATCCTTTAATTACACTAACAATTATACAGGCAAAAGGTTTGACTCCATGCAAAAAAGAAAGCAGACACAAAGTTTCAGCTGCGGAGCCTTTTCATACACCTGAAGAAAGCTCCACAGCCAAAATGGAGTGTCTCTTTTCTTTTCAGCATGGAATAAACCTTTACCTGTTCCTCCGCAGCCTACGCATGCTGATGCAGCTCCCTACTTGAACTACTCTAACAATTATACTTACAACACAAGGTATTCGGCTGGACTTTGGCTTAAGTGTCTTTGCTTAAAGGGTGATCTCTTGGCACTTTTGATGTTTTACTCTTAATGTTTAAATAGGTAACATTAGCATTCACTGAAAAGACACACAAAAATGGATGTTCTGTTTTTAGACATATCTTACCTGAATCATTCCAAACTCACTGATACTCGTGTTGAACTGTTTTCGCGTACATGCATACTCCGAGGTTAGTTCTGAAAGACAACAAATCGTCAGCTATTGACAATATTTTCTTGCTGCCTTTGATACATCTCCATAAAAATGCACTACTAAGCAACCAAAAGGAGTACTGATTGAGATCTTAAAAATAACCCTGCAAGGTCACAGGAGGCCTTCAAGTCACAGGACTGCAAAAACACAGCTAGTCTGTTCAGTGGGCATTGCCTGGTCACTGTTAAATGGCACAGACAAGACCCATACAAGCAAACTCTGGTTTATAGGACCCAACATATGATAGTAAAGCTTTGGATTAGAGCCATTTCTAAATGTTTTATGAATTGAACATGTTAAAACATACTGACATAAATCTGATCATATCCTACCTGAACTGTGAATTGTGTCAGTAACCAAACCCAAATCCAAAAACTGCCTGAACCACTTTCTACCATTAGGACTAAGTTTAATAGTTTTATAACTGTTTACATAATTAATAACAAGTTAACAGAATGCTTAATTTTCAGATTATAATAGAGATGCAAACTAAAGAGTAATCTGACTTCCGTAGTTTTTCGTGTAATTCCATTTTATTCATAATGCAAAAGAAGAAGAGTGTTAACTGAAATGAGAAACGAAGCTCTGAATCTCCCTGCACATTGTTCTGATGCTTGTGAAACAGGCTACATCAAATTCCTCCTACCTATGAGCTTCTTTATCATCCCAGCACTTGCACTTCCCATGCTGAATCTCCCACTATTTAAGATATTCATAGCAACCTGACAAAAGAAGAGGGTTTACGTCAAACACAAAGAGCCAATGAACCAGACACTCTGCTCACAGATGAGGAGAGCAGGTACAGTATATCTCGAAGCAGAGGAAAGAGCTTTAACCAAACTGTCTAAACAATCTAGAGCCCCCAGAGCTTGTTCTGAAGATCAATCACACTGCTGATTCAGTCCAGAGGAATATCTGGTGCACAAAGATGGTAAATTATGAATGCATTACCTTAAATCCACCTCCGACTTCTCCAATGACATTTTCTACTGGCACCTTGGTATTTTCAAACAGAACTTCGCAGGCTGGAAGTTGAACAAAACCCAACGCTTAAATCAACTCACAGTGCATCACAGTCCAGTGAAGGCTTCGGCAAAGTTTTTTATTCTACAAATCTAGCTACAGTATACTAGTGCACAAAAATAGCAAACACAGCTGCGAATAAACTTACTGTTAGAACCTCGAATGCCCAACTTATCCTCAGGTTTCCCACTACTGACTCCTCCGAAGGCTTTTTCCACAATGAATGCTGTGATTTTGTCTTTCGTTTGCCCATCTTTGTCAACTACCTCTGTTCGTGCGAAAACTGTAAAAATATCAGCAATGCCTCCATTGGATATCCAGAACTGAAAAAAGACATGTCCAAAGTGGGTAAAAAGAAATAACCTCAGTAAAAATAAATAAGGTCCTAGAACGCTGGAATAAAACAGATGTTTCTCTCGTGAGAACATTTGCATTGAAAAAGCTCCCTGAAAGTCGACAAACTTTTCAATGAGCTTTATATTGACTATTAGTTAAGCTGCAACTGTCCAATTATTCTCAGTACTTTTCAGCTCAAATTCAGTAAACACAATTGCAAAAATATATTTTTAGCTATTTCATTATGGAATAATTTTCAGAAAGTTTTAAATCACAAGAAAGTATTTTTTCATTTGCAATAAATCACTGACATCTGTGTACTTAATCATGCTGCTATGACCCATTCTGCAAGATCATATTTGTAAATGCCATGTAAATCTGACATTCAGAAGCTTTAAGAACTTTTAATTAGGAAAACAGGGGATGGTACCACACTAATGAGGTGCCTACTACACATCTGCAAAAAGCACAGGGCTTTATTTTTTTAATATATTCGGCTTATCCAAAATAAACATTACCTTTGTTCCATTGAGAACAAAATGTCTGCCGTCCTCACTCAAGGTGCCTCTGGTCTGGATGGATGCCGCATCACTCCCGCTGAGTAAACACAGACAGGTCCTTACTAACAGGACACCAAACACATAAATATACATCTATATTCAACACCTAATTCAGGAAAACAGAGCACATTCTAGTGTTCAGCCCCTCCTTATTATGCGAGTCCCAATGTAACAGAGCTCATCAGATCTGTGCCTCTTACAGAAGGTGATGTTTTCCCCTGTAATTCTGATAAGTCCTGTCTTGCAGCAGAGCTGGTCTTCTGCTGTGGCAGAAACCACTCGGAGGCAGAGAAGCACTTGTTACACCAAGCACCCCTGGGTATCTGTTCTGGGACCTACCTGCCCGGCTCTGTTAGACAAAAGGCCGCAACATGCTCTCCTGATGCCAGCTTCGGCAAGTACTTGGCTTTCTGTTCATCGTTACCCGCGATGAGGATTCCCTGAACAGAGGACAAATACAGCAGTTGCACTCAAAACGAAACTTGGTTAACGCATAAACCATCCTCGAGTATTTTAAATAAGGGTTCAGAGCCCCTTCACAGTCTCACATCTGGCAAGGAAATTCTTTTGACGGGTGTAATAATGATACTTCATGGCAAATGTCTCGGTTCTGACTGATTGCTTGTCTGAGGTGGCATCCGCACAGCAAATGAATGTCTCACACATTTTGTGAAAGGAGAGGTAATGTCAGGAAAGCATGTGTTCGGATGGCTCCGGCTGTGTTATTTGCATCTGTCCTTGAGATTCAGTGACAGTTACCTTCAGTCCTATTGCTTGATGAGCTGCTAATGTGACTGCGATGGAACCATCCAATGATATAATCTCACCCAGGCGTGCATACATTGTGTTAGACAGTCCAAGGCCCCCTGCAAACAGATAATTCTTTAATATTGATAGCAAAGTAGCAAAGTTTGCTGCATCAAAATTGTGGTTGATTAAATCTCCTTTGTAGAAAAACAGTGCACTGTTACAATTAAAAATTAGAAAAAGCTCACAAGTTCTTAACCCACTGTTAAAATAAGCTGGGAAGATTCATTTTTAAACAATAAAACATTAACATAACATGCCTAATTTTAATAACGGAAAACAGGTTAAAATGTTTTTGAAATACTGGCTTTAAAAATTGGGCTGATCCAACAGTTTTTGTTGTGTTACACCAATAGAACTTACAGCTCTGGAACATTTAACAAACTGCAAGTTTAAAAAACGGACACATTTATCACTTGCCAATGAGCCAATTACGTAAATCTGCCTCTCAGGTTTTTCTCACAGCTGCAAGTTGGTAAATTGTGTGTGATTACGCGACATGCCTGATGTATTATGTTACTTTTACATCTGTTCACCCAGGGATAGCAGAACTCTGAGCCATTCAGGTGCTTGAGTGGATAATTCTCACTGCCTGGTAGAGGATCCTCAGCAATGCTCATCAGAAACTTTGAAATACATATTTTGAAACGTATCAGAGACAGAGCATTGACATCATATGACTCACACTTTTACGCCATATTCAGAGGGGCAACGATTAAAGTGCAACAACATGAGCAAACTGAGTCCCAGATGAGACGCTTTTCTCATGAATTATGGCAAACCGTTCCAATCAAAATTTGAACACACTGATGGGCTTGAAATCAAAAGATCAGTTGGTTAAATATCATGATCACAACAATCCACACTTAATTTGGATAGAAATGGTTCAGATCAAAAGCGCAAGCCTGTGAAGAGAGATGGGGCTTTGAGAAAAAGCCATCTGTTAATGGAAACAAACCCATGGAACGAGGCAGTCCTGTTCTTGATTGAGTAATTAAACTGGAAGGACAGGATCGTTGAAGAACGTGCTAGTCCACTGGGCTAATTAAGAGGCTTATAAGAACAGGCAGAAGAAAAAGGGCTCCAGAGACAGTGTCTAAAATCTAGGCTGTCAGAAGAGGGTAAATGAGAGTAATTAGTAAGAAGTAATGGATATACTGGCTCAAAGGCCTGGGAGACTCAGCAGGTTAGGGGTGTTTGAGAAGATACAGCTTGGGTCTGTACTCGAGGGCTGCCACAGGGGCTGGACAGGTGGCTGTTTGGCAGAATGTCAGCCAGGCTTCATGAGGATGAAGGCACTGTGGAGGAGAGAGGTGGGTGGACCTTCTCAACCAAGGCCGATGGGAGGCGTTGGGACCTGCAGGAGTCGGGCATTGCTTGTTATTGTAGTGTACTCTCCTCCCACAGGCAAGAGAAACTGGAGTTAAGATGACGGGCTGAATCCTGACTCATCCCTGTGTCTCAACATCAGCAGATAGGCAGTCCCAGAATGTGACATTTGAGAGAACCCCAAACTGGCTGCTGCTGCTGTATAAGGAGTGCAGGTTTTGATTAAAGAGGTGCGTTTTTCCAGCCAAATCGGATTGGCAGGAAGAGTCGGCAATAGGAAAAAAAGACCACATGCTTGGTTAAGAGCGGCACAGTTGTTGTTGTATTTGATGTGAAGATTGAGAACTGAGCATTAGGGGTTAAGCCATGTTGAATACTCCAGTATCTTTGAGTTCATGTGAATATTGCAAATGGGTGATGTTAAATTTAAATTTCAGTGCCTTCCGATTAAAAAAAAAAATCAATTTCATCTGAACTCTTAATAAGAAATAGAAGGTAACTGAGCAAATACAAAAGCGCGATCTTATATACATGGAACGGCGTTAAAAAACAACTGAGAAGGAAGAAACCTCTCTTCCTTGAGAGGGGACTAATGTGGTGGATCGAGAATCACAGAGAGGGAGAAGACAATGTTGGCAATGATGGATGTATGGTAATATGTCTATTGGCACTGACACAGTGACTACATATTATTTGCATTGTTAAATTATTTGATGCGCACATCTGTAACTCGACACGCTTAAAATATTGCATGAGCAGGCAGTTATTTCCTTATATCTGTCTTAACCTCCTCACCATATTCCTCAGGAATCTGGATTCCAAAGAGACCTAGTTCTTTTAATCCAGTCATTGTTTCTGGAGGGATTGTAGCTTCATGGTCAATCCTTTTGGAATCCACTGGAAAAGGGAACATGAAAGTTTCAGAGAAATAATTATGCAGATAATTAAAAAATAGCATTTGTTTATGGCCCAATATGGTCTGGTATACCAAGAATACAGGACATGAACTAAACTTCAAATACATTGCGTTTTACAAATAGAATTATAGTGTAGTTTCACATTAGTCATACGTTGAGATTTATCTAAAGTAAATTAAAGGCTCAGGATGAGAGTTAATTGAGTTAATTATGATCTAACTGCCTTTAGATTTGACTGTAACTGAGGTGTTTCAAAAATCATATTTGCTTTTGCCTTAATAGAGCCAAGACCATGCACACTACCTTGAATTCTCACTATACTTAAAGAAAGCTATTTTATTCCCAGGGTCTCGCCAGGTTTCAACTTTGGGGTATCGAACTCATGTAGCCATTTTGCAATTGTTCTGTTTCCAAACTTGTCCTCACCGCCTACCATCTTCGTTGAAAAAACGTTCCACTGGTGCAACAAGCTGATTAATTTCTTCTAGTTCTTCCCTGCTGATTTCTGGATAGGGAAAAACTTCTTTCTACAAAAGAAGACAATGCATTAATTACACCAGACACTCAAATGGATTCCACATATATGGAAATGTATACTGTCAAGAATCCATTCTACATCATAACACTGTTAAAGACAGTAAAGTCAGATACACTACTTGTACTGTACGCCAGACTGATTATTCTCTTAGATATATTACACTAAACAAATGATGATCAGATACGTTATTGTGCTAATGTAACAATCGCGAAAAACGTCCTGCTATATTACTTTGCTGTATTATATTGTGAAGAGAAAGAAATGGTAAAAGAAAGCTGCACGGCCGAAACGTTGTGTTTTCTCTCTTCTCTTTTCAGCATGGAATAAACCTATTAATTGTTCCTTTGCAGCCTACGCATGCTGACGCAACTACCCACCTGAACTATACATGACATATTTAAATATATATATAAAAAACTTGCAATCTAATTTAACATCCGTTATTGCTCCAAAATAAGGTGGTGTCATACATTACTAAAACACAATCTATTCTAATTCCAATATTTTCTAAGCAGAATATATATGTGGTAGAATTTGTATAGTAGACACAAGTACAATTCGAAAGATATTCTGATGAAAACAGAATACAGCTTATCAGAACACTGAACTTTTTTAATCGTGGCTTACAAACACCGACTAGGTATGTAAGTGAATCTGTATTACTACTTACCTTGTTGATTTGACCAAGAAACAGGTCCTTAGCATACGCCAGACTCCTCCCATGAGTCTTGAAATACCGTTGAGTTTGCAAACAAGCTCTGTAACCTTCATTTCCTATTAGTCCAACTCGGAGGGTCAACAGATTCCTCCATAATTTCACTGATTTAGAAAACCTAAAAAGCCCGTTCAAGCTCATTGTCATATCAGCCAACTCAAAGCACTTTTCTCCTTCAGCCCTCCAAAGACCTTTCACCCCTTTCTGTCGCAGTGTGATGACATAAGCAGACGTGGAACAAAAATACCATGCAATACTATTCACAACCACAAGATGGAGCGCTTTAACCAACTGCGATCTAAAGCAATTCAAAAAGACGGACTGAAAATTTCAATACAATGTGGAGCTCACTTCAGTTGCAGCTGACTAATCTAGAAGACCAGTGAGACAATTACAAAGAATGGATTTGTTTGTCCTTTAAGGATACACAACATAACACTGAAACTGGTAGCTGGGATAATTTATACCAATAATTTTCTTTTGACGCTGTTGATTGCTTCTGTTGTAACCAAGGGTAATATTTGATACATTACATTTTGGCTGTGTAGCTGTCTTCATGTTTATGAAAAGATTCCCAGTAGAAACACGTTTATCTTTCATTTTCTTTTCCATGTGGAATTAACCTCTGCTTGGTCTTTGAGGCTCAGTTAATAAAGACTGACTCAACATCTCCACACTCTAAACTGCACGAAGTACTGACACTGAATATGTTCAATACATTTGACTTCCTAAAAGCTACAATAACACATCTTGCACGCTCACGTTTAATTTTTAGTCTAGCCCAGAGCCTACTAAAAGATTCTCAAAAATATCAATGAAGATAAATTATTAATTCTGTTTCATAAATGCTCTGACGAAGTAGAAATAATTTATTCCTCGTGAGATTAAAGATGGTGAGAGAGGGGGGGAGGTACAGATGATGTACAGACCTGAGCATTTGCTGTATTATCCCGTGGGAAAAGAAAAACAGCCATCTTTTCCATGCTGCACACTGGTGTTTATATCATTTTATATCATTGTACCTAACCTCATTCACCTGTTTGGAATCCTGTTAACTGTGATTTTTAGATCACAAGTGGATTTATTATATCGTTTTACACTATAATCCAATTGGCAGAGGAGAAGCTTATTATATGAAATTTATGTTTAGGCCAGTGTTCTCAGGTTTTTAAAGTTGACTTTCCCTGTAATCATTCTTGGGGTAGCAACTGAGAAATGGAAAATATTCAAAAACATTAACATGGTGGTTCTCTGTTATTAATTTCTGATATTTTCTAGAGGGTAGTGCATACAAGAGAAAGTCAATTGCCATTTTCAAATAAAGAATTTTTGAGGGAGCTGTGCATAACAGACCTTGAAAAGAAAAAAAAACATGTATACAGTATATATATTCAATATAGGAACAAGTAATAGGTTTATTCCATGCTGAAAAGAGAAGAAAGTAAACACAATGTTTTTCGGCTGTGGAGCCTTCTTCGGGTGTGAGCCCTACATATATACTATATATTCAATATATATTTCCTTCTAAAGATCCAAATTTCTTAGAAGAAACACTCACCTGAAATCCACTTCCAAAGTTTCTCTCCTTCTTATTGCACCATGCAATTAATACATATCTCCAAAGTTCTGAAAGGAGTAGCCTAAGACATAATTTTATTCCAGTGTTGGCTTTGTAATCTACAGTCTCCTCCCTGGTTACTCGTCAGTTCTGTGGTCAATCAGTCCAGGCCAATCGCTATCGCTCAGGAAGATACTATTAGCTCATGTGTGTTTGCTTCCTAATTGTACGGACAGTGTATGTAATACTAGGCAATAAGCTTAGAAACTGATGACCAATATTACATGAACTATTTTGCTAAAATCAAATTCGTAGTACTGCATGTTGTATTGCCTGGTTATATTTATTCGAGGATGTCACACAGGTCTAATCATAATCTGTGTCCTTTTCTAAACAATTCTTTATGCTTTTTCAATAAAAAAACACCTTGTGTCTCAGATAGCTCATGGAATATTTGTGAAGGTCATAAAACATTCCAGTTTTCTTTTACTGCAGTGTAAAATTTTCACAGTTCCAAAAATACACATTTCCACGGATTTATTGTTTTTTATAATCAGAATACTTCAGTTTCATATTAAGCTTAATATACAATTCCATGCATGGGAAACAGGGTGTATTTATGTGTTTTACAAAGCATGGTTTATATCCATTCAGTCTTAAAACGCCTGCAAATTTGAATTGAGTTCTTCAGAGTATTATGCTTTTTGTGTGGAAGTCATGCAGGTGAAGTCTTTGGATGGCTTCTAGTACTGGACATTGAACATGTTGGTTTATTGTTAGCAAAAAATACTTAAATGTTTTAAAAAATGATAGTTACATTATAATTTTTCTAGTTTATAAAGGTTTTCCTTTTGTTTATTAAATTGGATTTTCTGTACTCTGAATCACCACTTAATGATTGTCGTTACTATTAAATATCCTTATTACTGTATGTGATCAAGACCAAGGTTCTTAAGATATCCAATCCCAGAGTAAAACTCTTAGTGTTGCACCAAAGTGACAAGTACAGCAATTTACTGAGTATCTGGTGGACTGACCTTGTCAGTATAGCTGACACTTTCAGAGTATTTGAGAAATTTGCATTTCTTCACAAGACATGAATGAATTTTAAAAGCATCATAAGCTGGACTTGTCAGTCACTTTGATAGCTTTAGGATTCTGGAATGAATTCAAAACCAAGCAGTGTTGTTTTGTTATCGGGAACAGAGGGGCATTAAAGTTCACGAGCTGTCTTTCAACAAATAAATACTGCTAAGCTGATGTCCCGGATAGTTTTTGCACATTCTAAAAAATGCTGTATGTACAGTGTAATATTTTTATATGAGGTTATAACTTTAATAACAAAAGGATAGAGCTTTGTAGTCCAGGTGCAATACCTCTTTTTACAACTGAAAAAAATCATCATTGTAATTTCTAAAACACATGCAACATACTCTTCACTTTTGCACAATAAATCTGTTGAATATTACCTATTTAGTACATCAAAGTGCTCAGAATGTCATTTTATGTAGAATTAAAAATTACATTTTTGCAAAACCAGATATATATGAAGTGAATTTGTACTCACCTTATGTTCAACTGTAGGTATCAAATTTTAACACAGTACAAATTTTAAATTTAGTACAGGACATGATTATCTGACAATGCCAGAGATTTATAAAGCTTACAAATGCAGGAATGCATTATAGTATGCATGGTATACAAGCTTTCTACTGTGGCTGTGTTTCTATGGGGGCTGTACTAATGTGATACAGGTTATAGGAACGTTCTGTAATGCAACAGATAAAGATCTGATCATTTTATCTTCATTTAATAGTGTGGGGATTGTAAAAATGGCTTTACAGAAACCTCAACCATTGCCCCAGCAGGTTACCTACAATTTTAATCTTGTTCACCTCACCGAGAGCTAAGATACACACCACAGCCACAGCACTTTTCAAAGACTAGTGCATGTCATTCACACAACCCTGGGGTGCAGCTTACCTTTATTAAGCTTCCCAATGTGTAAGAACTCCCAGAGGTAGGATTTGAAGAGGAGAGAGAGAAAGTCTTTCAAAAACTTAAAAAAGCCCATAAAATGGCTTTTTAAATTGACCAAAGAAAAGCCTTTATACTATAGCACAGGAATATGGTGTGATTTCTGTGTGTATGTGTGTTAGCAATTGGGAAAAAGAAATAATCTCATTCCTAACCACAATTATGATTTGCAAGTATTTTTAAAGAACTTTTTTCCTGGCACCATTATACCAACAAATAAATTAATATAATGGTATGCTTTTTTTGTAGTAATTAAGTTGATAAATTATTCCCTTAGAAGAAATTTAATGCTTTTATTAGGTATAGACTGTTAAGCATTAAAACTCTGCATTATTTTGAGTTTCACCTGAGCTTTTTTAAATTTCCATTCTTATGGATATGTAGTGCTGCCTAATTTGGGGAAATGCCCCTAATGTACCCCCTAATTTGGGGGAATGCTTGAACACCCCCCAAAATTCAAGGATGATTGTAAACAACAATGCAACTGCCACCACATCTCAACATCTGCTTGGTCTCTTAATTACTTTACAATCTGGATGCGAATTTAGGTGTTCAACAATAAACTTAAACCCCATTTTCATATTTTAAAGACACCAAAATTTAGACATTACAAAATGACCGTTTAAAAAATGTAAAGGTGGAAATAGAAAAATGCTTTATAGTGTATAGATTTATAAAACCACTTCGTATAGGAGGTCTGAATAGGAGGTCTGAAGAATCTTTCACAATCCAGGGCTTTTACATATTGTAGATATTTTCTTGCCTATATTTGACTTTTACATTTTTTATTTCTTGTAATATGACCTATGTATCCTTCTCACAAAGTAAAAAATGATCACCTGATGCAGAATATGGAGAACACGTAGTATGTCAGTGTGATCAACAGGTAAATGCTGCTTATGGGTGACAGATGTACAGTAAATGTTGTGAAAATGGGATGCTGAAATAGTTTCATGTTGGTTTTTTCACCCTGTAAAAATGACAAATGCAGGAGTCTTATACTGTTTATTTTGCGTTCTCCACATGATCACAGTTATAGTTTTACATCGATAGGGTCTTATTAACTACTTACAAACAGAATGCATATTAAAATGAAAGCACTCCTCTCTCCTCTTGTACTTACAAAATGGGTTCTGAGCCTGAAAGAATAGAAGTGGCTCATGACAAGCATGAAAAGCTGTGCTAATTCTTTAACAGTCTGTTCTTAAGACCTAAATCCTATAACAGTTCAATACAGTTTAACGCAGAAGCAAGCTAAATGTTAGTTTTTTTTTTCCTAGGGAGGAGACAAGAATGCAATCTCAGTGTGACTGCAGACATTGTATTGGAATACTAATAATATACAGACTATATACAATTTGTTTCCCAAGTTGACTTTTCTGTTGGTCCCCTTTTCCATCATCACCTCCCCACTTTTCCCCACCCTTCTTGTTCCTTGAGATACGATCTCCCCTCCTATTGGATATATACACACTAACACTCCCCAGCTTGCAGACAGAAGTGCAATGGTATTTTACAATGAGTATATAGTGAAATGCATGCCGGACTGTAGTAACACACAGCTTCATATGGAACAGCAAGTCAACATCAAGAGATTCACTTAAAAAGTAAAAATAAACTAAAGACCAAAATAAAATACATTAGCTGATTTTCCATCAGCTTCTAGTTAACAAGAAACAATAGGCGTCTGCTGCATGCAGTGCTTTATGGGATTTTTCCACAGTGAATGGCTGCAGACATATTTGAAGCAATACAATACGTGTGCATTATATTAAAGTCAATTTTTACAGTTCTTTTTCTTCTTTTTACATTGCCATACAACTCATTCTTTTAACTTAAAAAAAGATACAAAGACACATTCGCTTAATATCTGTTGTCCCAGAAAAGATCTGTTGAGGGAGTGAGCTGGTGTTCATTACAGATACTCACTTTTGGGATGTTCTGCGTTGTTCTGCAGAATTGATATTTTTTTTTAGAAAACCAGTATAAAACCTTGACACAGTTTGAGATTTTATTGAAATTAACGCTATTCACTTGATTCAATCTGAGTAACACTGAATAAGCCAAATGCAGCTGGGCAACTAACCCCCACAATATTAATGCCATTTAAGAAAACCCCTTTACATTCATTGTCATCCCCAGTATTTTTTGTTTAGGCACCAGTTTTAAAATGTTTGAATGTGTTAATGATTTTTAAGTTAGATGCTCCTTCCTCCTCTAACTTCTATAGCACAGTTCTGCCTCTGACGGCCCCAGTATTTTTTTTATTTTTTGAAACCACCAATAACAAGTTTAGAAAAACATAATCTTCATCCCCCTATTACTTTATTCAGCTACGCTCTCCTGTGTTGCAAAACCAAGAGAACATAAGTTAGAAAAACAGTATCTATATTCATTTCAATCACTGCACTAAAGTCTGCGTGCAGGTGAGCGTGGGTATTAGCTACAGTAGTATTTACAGAATGGAAAAAAAATAGTTCTGCATCCTATCTAATCTCTTCTGGAACAACTTATGAAAAAAGACTCTACTATTGGTACAGAGGTATGAAGAAAAGTCTACATATTTTAATATGTGAACATTTTACTTCAACAACAGTAAACAGGAACACTGATATTCTGCAAAGATACAATATGTAGTGAATAGCCTCACAATATTAACATGACATGCAAGAATATTTTTTAGACATTCCTTATTACTGCAGGAAACAGGTCCTCATGGGACCCTGGTAGTGTGCCCACAATCCGCTGAGAGATGATCCAGTACATTTTTGAGAATTAAAAAATCAACAAAATGGAAGATAGAAAAAGGGAAGAGATTCTTTTGAATTTTGATAAACAACTCACCTCCCCAACAAAACAATACAATGTATATTGCACATAAAGTTAGGAAAACAAACCGCAGAAGAAAGAGCTAAACTTCATACTGCTGATATTGCTCTCAATGGAGGGTGACAAAGCATTGAATTCAGCTACCGGTATGTACAGTATGTGTCATGAGCAAACAGAAGCACTTTATTTTTGCTAACTTTTGTTAAGCACTCTTTAATGTACGAGAGCCAGCACCTCTGTCTTCCACAACACTCTTCTCTGTTTCACTTTTTCAAACTTCCCCGGAAACAGAAGGAGAAAGAAAACAAAAACGCTAGAGAATCACTGTAACTCAAAACTCAGTGAAAACTAAAATACAGTAAGAAATAACTCCAACTTTTCAAAATATAGAAAATATTTCTTTCTCTTTTTAAATTGAAAATACCTATGTTAAAGAATACATACAGTCACCTGCAGAGTTATACATCCTTGACTCATTTACCTTCTTGGCAACAAATTAGAGGTTTAAATAGTTCCCCGTCTTTTAACTTGAAAAAAACGTTATGGTAGGGTTCTGCAAATTGTCCACTCATTAGCAATGTGATACTACTTTAAATCTGTAACGACTAGCAAGGACAAACTCAGCCAGCTGAGTACCATGTTATTTGTGAAGAGCAGTGAAATGGAAGGAAGAGAATTGAATGTTTCCCTGCTATACCCTGCTGAGATCAGAAGTTTTAAATTCAAACTTTGAAATCCACAGGCAAGATATATATATATTAGCTTCCAGAATCATACAAGTTTAGGCCATTAGTAAATCTAATATAATGATGTACAATAATTTGTTTTCATTAATATTCTAAAAAAATAGTTAAAAAAATAAGATAATGGCATACAAGCAGCTGTGTCTCATCTTTACAAGCTGATATTGGAGACTCAGCTCTTGGACACAGTGTTGTTCCCTGTTAATGACCTTAAAAGGTAGAGTCTGTGTGGGGACGTCCATTTTGAAGTTTAATAAATTATACAGCTGAATATGTGCAGGACAAGGCTGCAGCTGCAGTCTAAATCCTTCAAAAGTTCTATCTGAAAGGCAACCAGTAGATACAGTATTCCAAATCATTCAATTTCCTATCTAGCATAAGTGCTGAGGTTTTCTTTGAACTCGTGAGACTATACCTGCTACAGTAGAGAGATTATAATACAATGAAGTTCCAGATTATGCCTCTGACCTTTTTATATTTCTTTTTTTACAAAATACTGTAAGCACAATATACACAAAGCAATTTATTTCGACTAAAATATTTAATGCTTTAATAATTGGCACATTTACTTATGATTGCTAAACAACATCACAGAGAGCTGTGGGCTACTGAGTAAATACTGGAACAACTACTGTATGACTGATCTTTTTTTAATGGTTTGTTCTCATAGCTGTTGCTTTAGTCTTTTTATTTTATATACGGCGCTTGTACTAGGTAAAAGTATTCTATAACAAGCAACATACATATTGCTATCATATTTTTAGAAAAATAATTTGCCTCTGCAAGCACTAATAAGCAAGTTGTTAAATGTTGCTCGTAAGAAGCCTGTTTATATTTTTGCCATCACTAAAAATCAGATGCCGTAATCTGTATACACCTCCTTTCCTTTGTTAGCGTTCTCCTTGGTTCACTTAATGGGGAGACAGACATCTTTATGCAGAAACTTATAGCGACCAGAAGAGAGACCTAAGCAGATAAAGCTTTTTTTCCCCCCTAAAATCTAAAGGCTCTGACATGATTGGTATGCATGATGGATAAAACTCACACGCCAACCAAGAATGGTTAAAGGCTCTTCCGATAACCTGATTAACAAAGCCAGCGATGTCTGTTAGGAATTCGTCTTCGTGGAGAAGACAGGCTCTGAGTAAATGGAAGAAATTAATTGAGATGCCTTTTTTATTTCCTGCTTCCCATCTGCATCAAGGTCGGCAGCCGGAAACACTGCTACCTGTAAGAACGAGCCCTCACAGCTGCCGAAGGCGGATCTGCCATCTACCGTCACAAAGGCGTGCTTCTTTGCTCCTTGCTCTTGCGTCTTTCTCAGTGAGACGATTAGACAATTGTGCTGATGCCACTGTGTTTGGGCTTTGTGCTGCTGGGAGCCGGGGCAGGAGGCTGCTGTTGTCCGTGGTGGTGAGCTGCATGCTGGGAGTGGGAGGAATGCTGGGAATGCTGGCTGTGGCTGCCGTGGGAGTGCTGTGTGTGGGGGTGCGGCGCGTAGGGGGGGTGCTGGGAGTGCGAGGAGTGCTGGTGGTACTGGTGAGAGGAGTGCTGGACGTGAGCTGGGGGGTGGTAGTGGTGGTGATGGTGGTAGGGCGGAGGGTTCTGCTGGACGTGGCAATACTGAGAGTGGTGAGTGTGCATCTGGGCCTGCGCCTGGGCCTGCGCTTCCACTGAGCTGCTGTGGTGCAGGGAAGAGGGGTGCGGAGTGTGAGAGATCAGAGTAGGGTGCTGAGGCTGTGGAGGAGGAGGAGGGTGGCCCTGAGAGGACGCCTTCCCTCGCTTACTGCCAAAGAGCGTTCCCAGGAGCGAGGAGGAATTGGGGATAGGCTGGTGTGGGCGAGATGGACACTCGCGGGTTGAAGTGGCTCTCCGGCGCATGTGGGGACTGCTAATGATGGACCCCTGAAGGAAACAAGAAAGCCATGTCATTACTACAGCATCTCCTTCAGGAGGGCAAGCTGGACAGAGGCACAGATAAACCCTTCAGGACAACCCTCGCCTGTCTCAGGTGTCCACTAAGATAACGAGTCACTGCTTTGGCAGGCTGTTTGAACCTCCATGGTTAAGGGATTCCCCGCAACAACACAGGATTTTGTGCTCTACACAGTATGTCAAAGGTGATTACAGAGATAATATTCAACATTAAAAATGACAGCAAGGTCCACGGTTTTAGCTGAAAATAATTTTGCTGCCGATTCAAATACTTTGACACTCTGTCTCCTTTAAAATTGATCATTTTAATCACTGTACGGCTCTAAATGAAGATATTTTGAAGCACAAAAACACATGCAAGATTAATCCTTTCAACCTTAAAGAAAGTTAAGTGTGAAGTTAAAATCTGCAGTCCAAATACTGTATATTCCCTGTGTTTCATAGTGCTAGGAAATGAAAGGGGATAAATTAGTCATGTCTCTGTTTCTTCTTTCAAAACACTTTGTCCATGTCTGTATGGAACATAAAAACATTTTTTTTCTGTTTTTTTGGAACAGAACTGAAAATAAACCACCACCTATCAGAAGATAGAATATAGGGAGGTCTTGTGTTATTTCAATTGATGAAAACCAGTCAAACCCCAGCGCTCCTGACAAATTTCAGATTTAAGCAACTTACACTCTTTACGGTGAACGCATATGAAAGAAGTGTATTTTTCATCGACATGCATGCCCAACATGCAGAGGCTAATAACAGGCAGTGTCCATATCCACAGCAGATAAGCGCTGCACTAGATTAAAGGTTGCAGTATCCATTGGTTATAAAGTAGTTACAAAATATTATTCACATTTTACCCTAATTACGTGATGCATCTCAGAAAGTAATGCTCGGGTAGTTTTTTTTTTAAACTGAAGCTGAATTTGAAAACTAGTTTCAATAGTAATTAAAGTGATTCAGATGTTTAGTAACAACTATAAGCTTTGAGATGTATTCTTTGGGAAAAGGAATGGGAAGAGGGATACAGCTCCTTTAATCCTCGATATAGAGGCAGTTTAATACCTTGAATGAAAACCACAGGTTTTCATTCTACATCAACCCTAGATGTGGAATGTTTGTGTAATGATGAATGAAATCTCATGAAATCCACATTTTGTTCTATTTCTAACACCCATCCAGTTTTTCCCCGTTTACAGAGACTGAATAGTTTTCAAATTTTAAAAGCTCTGACTGCTGAACCCGGTTCAGAAATCATCCATGGAGGAAGGGGGAGGTGGGGTAGGGAATGGTTTTTATTTCAAGACCAATCACTTAAGACAATTGCTCCAGTATTGACTTAATAGAGTACGAAAAAAAAAACCAACGCTGTTGCTCGCGCAAGGTCTCCAGTGACAACTCAAAAGAAAATACTAAAAAAATAAAGAAATGACCCAAAACAAACATTCAGCTGAGGTTGACACCAACAATTGGCAAAGGTGACATGGATTAGTCTGATTAGTCAAATCATGCTCTTTATGTGTACAAGAGAGGGTTTACAGTTGCCACATAAACAATATGATAAGCCTCCCTGAAGTCAATGGCAAGCAGCCAAGTCATGCATATTAATCGAGGCAGGCAGGTTACTCATTAATAAAAAAAAAGAAGAAATAAACTGATAAACTACGAAGCAAAAAAGGGTGCAACAAATGCTTGTCAAAGTGCACATCATCACATTGAATAGCTAGACATCAGTTGCTTCCTACTTACTTCCATATTGCTGTCTAGTGATCCTGCACTGCTGCGGCGCCCACGCTTGCCTGCCCAGGACATGCAATACCATAGATTAGAGGCTGAGAAGAAACTCTGGCGATATATATGGAGGGATATAAGCTAGATATATCCATCCTCCATAAATGCGCTACGAGGGGCTTGTGGACACACAGCAAGCTGAGACACGGACTTCTGAAGTTTGGGACTAGCAGGAGAGGGGTGGGCTTTGCAGAGGAGGGAATTGCAGGCATCGCTTGAGACTGGGACTATGGAAGAACAGGTCAGTACCGCGGTTCCAGCAGGCACACAGCTACAGGTGTGTGTTTTTCTAGACCCAGAGGGAACTACTTCACTACAGACTCGACAATGGCTTTTGGAAACAGACAGCGAACCTCTTTTGTGTGATACCTAGAGCTTTCCCATGGATAAATCATGGAGATCAGTCAGCACCGGGAGATATAAATGCGTCTGCAAAACTTGGTTTAGCTTTGTGAAATCAGATGAAGCCACCCGGCAGGATCTAGGGCTTCTGATTGGACCTGAAAAAGCTGAGCCTGGACAGTGGCTGCCACACTTAAAGTGTGAAATACGCACACACGTGTGTGAAGTCTATCAGAGGTCGCTGAAGCAACAGTAGGTCAATTGTGGAAATACAGTCGCAGCCACATAGCGTATCATTTTGCATGTGCTTGAGATATATCAGGAAATGATGAATACTTTTCACAGGTACATCTTAAAAAAGCCAAAAACAAAAAAAAAAAGTTGGGAAAGTAAACAACATGATGGCACGTGGTAGGAATGCAAAAAACAAAATAAAATAAACTCAACAGCCAAATCTCACCATGTTGTCCTAAAGCTAACAAAAAAGAACCGACTTCCAAGTACTTGAAGAAATCCGAAAGAACAAAGGGATTCTAGACATCTCCTGCAGCTCCATCTTATAAAACAAAGCAATCTGCTTGAATGAGCCTCAAAGAACAAAATGCTTCTTCATACGAAAAACTGGAATTCTAAGTGGATTTCATTTTCTAACCTAAGATGGTAAACAGACAGGTAAACGTGAATCGTAATCTAGACTGATACCGAAAAAAGGCACTTACTAGCCAAGTTCAATGAAGTGATTTCTGAGCTGTGCAACTGGGTATACAAAGTACGTCTTTTACAGTTTTCTTTGTTAATGTAATTTTAAACCAGTCTTTGGTGACACAATAAACCAATGCACTCTAAGTAGACTGTTGTCTTTCTAAAATGGTTTAACATATTTTAGGAATGGACATTTGCAATTGAAACAATATGGTAGAACAGACATCATAATTTATACACAAATTCGAAGCATTTAAAACCATTTTTGTCAATTAGTCTTAGTGGCACTGCACAGCAACACAGCAGAACTGAACATAACTGTAAGTGACTTCTCATCTGATTACAATTAGGTTTAGCTGGGCTATATCAGCATTATATTCACACGTATCAGGGATCCGAATGATCATCTGCTACCATTTAGAACTTTTAGTTATGATAATGTCCGAGCTAGACACATGGTACTGAAACATGAGATGTCATGGAAAACAATAAGAATAGAAATGCAGATCTTAGAAAAAAGAAAAAGAAAAGAAGAACAAAACTTGGAAAAACAAGCAAATGTGGTGATGACACTCATCTTGACCTTAGATACTGTTTGAGAAAAAAGTCATCATAACCAGGCTTCATTCAATTTCATTCATCAGTGCAATGTACAAAAAACACCAGTACACAAAATACACACAAAGCAATGACTGTACAAGGAGTCCAATCTGCAGCATATTGAGGTTACTTAGGGGCCCTCAACAACATTTGTTTTGGTTTGTCTACTACACTATTACAGTGTATAACACGGTATACTTGTAATGAAGTGTAATATGCTTCCTTGCTATCACATTTCACTGTACCAAGATCCACAAAATGCTTGAGTATTTCTCTCATTGCTGAAGCCCAGCTTTCACCGGAAAGGACTCAGGATGAATGAGAGTTCATGCATTGTTCTGTCACATCCTCTTTCTATCAGAATCAGCTTAGTTGTTTCTGAGCTGTTGACTAATAACACCAAATGGATGTAGCTGAGCCTAATTAGTAGTTTCCTGGTCTCATGAGTGTCCTCATCTAGTGGGAATGCTTATTCCAGTATGGTAAACTTCATGGATATTCCTAGACAGCACACCTTGACCTGGCTAACACAGATGACAGATGGTCATTGACAGATGGTCTGTCAATCCCACAGACACCGACATGTGATGCCACGTGGGATGTTATTTTAACTAGGCTAGGCTGTATCAATGCCGGAGTTTATAACGATTTTCCACCCAAACAACGGCTAAGACTGCCCTGCTGGATGTAAACCGGCCCTGTGAAGGATTCTGCTGTGGCACAGACGATGCTCTAGGCCCTCACCTGCATCCGACAGGTCCCGGAGCGAGCTGCTCAGGGCACTCCTCTTCAGCCCCTCCCCCGTGGCATAGCTGTCGTCCAGGCTGGCCCGGTTCAGGGTGTTGTTACCGGCCTCCTTCTTCAGACCAGAGCTCTGAGACATGCTGGGCCGCACAACTCCTTTCTGCTTCTCCAGCTCGGCTGAATAAAAGGAACAGTCAGGGGGTCAAGGTAAAGGTGACGCCTGGAGTGTGTTTATGGCATAAGGCCAATAATTAAAGCTCCAGTAAAAATGAGTCGAATGACAAAGACCTACTTTAATTTGGTACTTACCATTTTCTAAAAAGCAGGTTGAAAAAAAACACTTGTGGAAATAAAATTTTTCTAACTGTCAGACCAGACCATACTGAGGAAAAAAAAAAAAACAAGTTTTCCTAATGTGAATGTGTATTTTTTTATCTTTATTTGACCACTTCGAATCCCTGAGTAGCATTATTTATAAGAGATGGGTTTTATTCTAGAGCAGATGGACCAGGCTGCAATGGATGAGTCTATAAGGGAAAAAAATGGTCCTAGTTTTTCATCTAAGAGTCTTTGAATTTTTTCAAGTGGTGAAAAGAATGCAGGAAGTGTCTGCTCACATTCTATCCTGTATTTCTCCATTTCCTGAACTTCTGCTATGGACTCTCTCAGATCGTCTGTGAATTTTTTGCGATCCTGGGGGTTGGGGGCATTGAAGTTTATGAGGACTTTGATGTCTGCACCTGGAATGGCTGACGTGAGCCTTATTCCATTGGGATAATCTGAAAAACAACAGAAGCAAAAGATCATTAAGCCTGACAGATTCCAGAGCCGTAATACATGAGAAAATAATTATTTTTCCAGCCAATTCTTCCAAGTAGAATTCTTCCAACCTCTTCTTTAAGGTTTGGAAAATAACTTTGACAACTTGTTTTTTTACGTACTGTATATGTAAAAAGGTTATTCAGTTTTGTGAGTGCTCTTGAGAATTATAAATATATCAATACCTTCAACCAAGCCATTAAAGTGACATGGCGTAACTAATTATGAATCCACTTGATTCATGTTTTGTTTTCAATTTCTTTGCTTTCTAAATTGTCTTCTTAAAACACCCGCCAATATCTTGCATTTTGCAAGCTATCTAAATTATATCCTATAGAGCATGAGTATGCACCACCACATTCTATTCAATTAAACTACAAATTGCCTACCCCATGGTAAGCTCAGTGCTCAGGTCATGCAGCTGGTAGATCAATGCTTTGCTACAGGCCATGCGGGGATCTGAGATTTTGGCACTTACACTGATTTTCAAAGAGGAGAACTTGCATCCCATACAGAGAGAAGGACTGCCTGAAGCTGTACGTCACTGAGTTCTTCTTCTTCTGGAAAATCTTAGTGACCTGAAGCCAAGATAAGAGACCAATTTTTTTTTTAAAAATCACGTAATAAGAATATTAATAAGAGATTATATTTCTTCTCACATAAGAAAAGACGGAACAGAGAGCAGGGAATTCCACTAAAATAACTTGGAATTGCAATGTTAGGACATAACCTGATCAAAGTACAGTCGCTGGTGCTTTGAATTCGAAGTGTAACAACGTATTCACAGCCCC
Source organism: Lepisosteus oculatus (assembly GCF_040954835.1). Classification (NCBI taxonomy): domain Eukaryota; kingdom Metazoa; phylum Chordata; class Actinopteri; order Semionotiformes; family Lepisosteidae; genus Lepisosteus; species Lepisosteus oculatus. Next base: position 62,474,635 of record NC_090699.1, read on the forward strand.
AAGGCTACTAAGAGCAACGAGTGATTAATAAAAAGCCACTTACCACAAGAAGGTCATTGAACAGGAAGATTTCTCGTTGATGCAGGCCCAGTTTCTGAGGCTTGTTGGGGTCAGGAACTTCAAAAAGCCTGCAGTAACAAACAAGTCTCCGGTGGGGAAGGGACAGCACCTGCAGAGATGATTCACAAGATAAATGCAATATCAATTCGAAATAAATTAAGGAATTCGTTTTTCTGTGCTAGCAAATAGGGATTGAATTTAACAAGAGACGGAGGATCATCATCAGCAGTCCCTAAAGGCCTTCACAAATTTGAATTTCTCTATACTTGTACTTTATAATTCATTATCCTACTTTTCTGCAGTCATTTAACTTGCCAAATTTATTTATGCCAAGGGATCAGTTCTGTTTTAATACCCCCCCCACCCCCGAATCACTTAAAATGTAAATACACTTGGTACTTAATTAGGTTCACTTTAAATGTTTTTTCCATCATAAAATCAATTCAAAATAAACTAATAATGTATAATAAAAATATTAACAGAAACACCAAAAAGAGACACAATTACCACATTTCAAACAGAGAAAAAAAAAGACTTAAAAGGTTCTAGATTCTGTAAGTCTTCCAAACCTGCTTTAATCTTCAAGGCTAAAGTTTTTTTTCCCTCAAATAAGAAAGGATTTTCATTTCAAGTTTATTATTAAAATTCACAAACCAACCTATTTTTCGGCAGCAGCTGGAGTTTCACTTAAAATATTTATAATTGTCATGCAACTAATTTATTCCACGTCAAAACGCACTGCTTACACCACCAGTTGGATAACAGAAACAACACTGACGGATTTCAGCACGATTCTCTACTCGTCCCTCAGTGGTGAAGGTTATTCACCAGGCTTTCAGATCAGAATGGTCTGGAAAACCAATTACTGAGCAGAGGATTTATCACTTATCTTGTATTTGGCTAAACATACAAACTGATAATGAAACTGACTTTATGTGCTGTCATCAGCCTACAGTCCACAAACCACATGCCTCATTGCTGTCTTGGAATTTTTTCCTGTAGGCACTATCCAGATATCCTATATAGGGATATCTGGATAGGGAACTTTCTGCGATTCTATTCTCCTCTCTCACGGCAGGTGTTGTTGATGAGGAGAGTTCGAATTAATTAGTCAAGAGATATGTTTAGGGCGAAAACACCAAAAAACCTTCCAGTTCTTATAGAACATAAACTCTGATCGACGTTTGAGCTGAGTAGAAAATGAAGCTCAGCAGGAAAAAAAAAAAACACTTACACAGCCAAGCCCGTGATGCAGAGATCCAATCTATAATGCAAAAGTAAAAGGAATTAGACAGAGGCTGATAAGCTTTCCCATAAAACAACGAGATGAGCGGCTCTGTTCTTTCAGACTCATTCTGAGCGTGGCAGGGGGGTCTTTCTTGAAGATAAGGAGGTACAATGTTGCTCTGCGTGAGTAGGGAGGGAGTGAAAGTATTCTAACATGTTATTGTTTAAAACGTAATCACAGGAAGCACTGGAGTGAGACAGACTGTAGAGGGAACCACGATCACTGCACACCTCCCTGCTGCTGTTGTTGGCAAATATACTAATAAGGCTTTTATTGTCGTTTTACTTTTACTATAGTTTTCCAAATATTTGCAATTTTGTTTCGGTAAAGGAGATTTTTGGGGGGGGACTTGTGTTTCTTCAAGACAAAATGAATGTCTCCAGCTGAACAGGTAAAATTGATAAAAATTGGAATTCTTAACGTATGAAATGTTAAGAACGTATGAAATATCGGAGATAAAAAGGCCAAAGTGTGAGTTAAAAAATGTACACTGAAAAATTATGAAAACAAGACACTGTCCATTTACACAAATAAAGGATTAGTTTGTTATTTCAATATTTTACACCAGAAGTCTAATTGATTAAGAAATGCTCTCATTTACAGGAAATGCAGATGGTTCATATCTTACAGCTGGTGAAGCATTAATAAATGTCTCTCCCTGGCTTGTAAAACTACAGTTCATGAACTTTAAATGCCAGTCCTTTATGAGAACTTGCAATTACCACTGTACTCTGTCTTGTAGTGTGTCATGTTTAGCATACCCAATTCCATGTAAAACAAATCTCACTAATTATCATCCATGTGAGGTTTGGGATTTTAGAGACAACACATCAAATTTTAAGCTTTAAAAATAACAACAATAAGACAAAGACAAGAAAAAGACAGATGAGTGGTAATAAAATAACTTCCAAGGCCAGCATAAATCAGTCTGGACAGATTAATCAAATGTTCATTAAAAACATTATAACAGAGCACTGAGCGTTTGAGAGTTCAAGAAATATTAAATTTATTAACCATGAAATTCTCTGTAAAGCAGATGGGCTATGATACCTGTATAATATACAAAATTAATTACTATTTTGATCTCTTACTAGGAGTAGTCCAATTCCATAACATGTAGTGTGGAAAAGACAATTTAATCTGTATTACAGTAATCACACACTGCATATGTTGGTCAAGGTCTTGTGTTTAGTGAAGCAAAGGAAAAAAAAAAAGGAAACCCTGCAATCAGATTTAGGATCTGTCTCAGACCGATCAGACTGATTATTAAGTCTCGGTAACAAAACAAATCAATCGACAAATCATTTTACAAATTCCAGATTTTGCGCAAAATCATGAACTTAGTAAAAGTATTGTGTAGCCGCCACATTGCAGAGAGCTCATAAGAATTTTGACATGAGGCGGCCCTTCCTGATCACTAGTCAGCGGAATGACTAATAGTATGGAATGCACAAGCAATTAAGTACAGGTGGTGCAGCTGACATTTCCCCACCGAAATGCTCCAACAAGATCTGCGAGCAGAGTTAACAAGTACAGTAAGTAGTATTTGTCAGCAAAATCGCCTTGAAGTTGAGAATAATATTTCTCTTGAATTAAAAGAGACGTATTCACAATCCTGCTTGTTTACAGTGTAATAGGGCCGCTTCACATCACTGGACGTTTTGTCGCCTCGTTCTGAATTGCAGAATATGGTGTTGCAAATACCTGGAAATTTCATCTATTTTGTGATGTAAATTGTAGGTTTTACATGTTACTGTGTACATTGTACTTTTATTGTGGTTTGAAATACGCTCATAAATACTGATTCTTTCTAACCCTGAAATATAAATGAGCTTTGCAGTTCCCCTTTAAGTCCAGTAAGTAATTCATTGCATATGACTGAAAATGAAGATGACAAAGTGTCAGGGAAGTTTTTGGACTTACAGGCTTCTTTCCCACAATCAGCTTCTCCACCTTCTGGACCTGGGACACGTGGTCTTCGTTGGTTTTCAGCTCCCGCTTGCGGATCCTCTCGTAAATCCCAATCAACATTTCCCGCGGGATGTCCTCGCCATCATCCACCCCTGAAGAAGACAGCAGGTTACATTACCACGCTTGCTGGAAGTTCCCTACACCAAACTCACTCCCCCCATCTCCCCAACCCAGTCTCATTAGAACTGCTCCAGCAGGCAGAGAAATTAGTTCTTCATGGTGTTGGCTATGTCCTCCTGCTTAAAATGCATTAAAAAAAGTAAATGCAAAGTATTTTTTTTTTGCAGAGTGAAAAAATAAGAAAAGTCAGTTACTCCACCACAGCTGCGCTACTTAACCAGGATTCAAAAATGAAGATGTCAGAGTGATAACATTTAAGACAGGTCATGAATTTTCTTTCTAAAAGGAATAACACAGACATTGTTAAGATGTTTTTCAATGACAGTCTTCCTGTATTAAACCACCAGGGCTTCACTCACAGTTTGTTACCATCTGCCCACAGGAAAAAAAAACATCTGAGCTTTGTTTAGGCCAACTGAGACACAACATAGACAGGGGCTGCCTTGAGTATTTTCTTTGAGACATTTTGGAAATGTTTAGGCTTAATATCATGCATACAATACATCTCAGGAGAAAGTGAAATCCATTTTTTTTATTTTGTTACTTCATGGCTTGCAAAAAAAGATGGCTTACCTCGCAAGTTCTTCACAAAATCTTCAAGTTTCATTTTGCGTTCTGGTTTCACGTTGGGGCTGTACATGTCAGTATTCAGAAGGATAATTGCAAAAGCCAGAATGAAGATTGTATCTGGGTTTCTGAACTGCCTTACCACTCCTGGATTACAGATACAATAACGCTGGCTGATGGAGAAACAGCAACAGAGAAGTGTTAAAATCTCAGGTTAGTGACTTTAACATGAAACACACAATAATACTATAAATACATAGCATTACTTCCTTGTTTTAAAAAGGCCAGATTCTTACAGCAATCACAATGACGAATAGAAAAATACCACGATGTCATGAGGATAAAATAAGCTTCATTCATTTGAATAATATTAATAATATCGAGGGACAAAAAGTTTGCGAAATGATTTACATGGAATGGAATAAAGCAAATCTTTAGATGTACTTAAAACATATTTCTTTCCAGGAACAAAAATTGTATTGTTGCTTTGCACTGTAAGATTTGAGCCATGATCAAGAATCCTCATATTTTTCAAATGACACTAGGGCTAAGGCATGAAGCCTTGAGGTTTTTTTCTAAGGTAAAAAACAATCTTTCCAAGATCTTATTAATTGGTCTACGAACATGGCCATGAGGCACAAATCGTTTTTACATTGAAACAGATACAGTATAAGCAAACAGAACCCTAACTTGTAGGGAAAGCTTATATTGTAATGTTTATAGGCTCTGACTAATGAGTTAGGCAGTGTAGGTGTCCTGCTTGAAATCATTTTCTTATTTTCTATGGAATATGGAAATTGTCCCGGTGGATTAGCAAAAATCACATACCTAAAAGCTTCGATTAGCCTTTCTACTTTCTGTGCTTCGCCTTGAACCCGGATATGAGCCTGGAACTTCCTAAGAGCTTCATCTAGCTCCATTCCCGAGAAATCCATTTCATCCACAACACAGCTACAGAAACACAAAACAGTCAGAGCTTAAAAAATGAAGCCGGCTTTGCTGGTGTTGTCTGCACTGATAAACACTCTTATCACACAGACACTAATGTTGAAATATACACAGATCCCACATGGTGCAGAATGCCTGTTTATTTGCTCAGAGTTACATTCTTCAATGACTGTCTGGAACTCAGCTGCAGTAATGTAGCTCAAACTGTCTTGAAGCAATTTTTTGGTTTCTATCCCAGTGCAGCAGTTGAATAAATCTCTGCTCCAGAGTGCAACGTGTTTCCATACATAAAAATTGTATTTGAGATCTTACTATGTTTCAGCACCAAGCTTCACATTTTATTTGTAAAGGACAAAAAATAATGATTGAATTAGATATGTGTTTTAGGGAAATACCTACAATTCTCAATGCAGATACTTTCTTAAAAATGGATTTACTGTGAGGAACTCACCCTTAGAAGCACCAAACACACGTTAATAAATTACAATATCACATACTGTATGCAGTCTGTATGAAGTTTGAATATATTCTCTAAAATGTAAAAATACTCCCATGTGTATCTTGAGATATCATATAACATTAGATTTTTTTACTGCCTGTATCATGAATATACCCAAACTGAAAAAAGGATAAAAGCAGAGTGGGAAAAGTATTTATTATACACAGCTAATAAACTTAATTGAAAATAATGGGTGAGTCATGTAAAAAAGATATAATCAAAACTTCAAAACATTTCCACTATGATATAAACTAAAAAAAAATTGAACAGAAAAAATAAATTTGCTTACAGTCTTGAGTGAAAGAATACACTCATCTACCTAATTTGGAATCTGTTCTATTAGTTTGAAAGTGGCAATAAATACATTCAGGATTTACAAGGTATTGGCTTTGATTTGTATATCAAGATGTCTTTATTATATGCGATTTATCTTTTGTTACTTCAAAATGTTTCTCTTCACTTGCATTAAATTGAAAATACAAGGTACTCACTCCAGGACATCCCTGTTGAACTGTTTCTGTCGATTCCCCAGAAACTCTCCAATCATCTGCCGACTCAAGCCTTTCCTTTGCAGTAGGAAGTGTGCCACGCCCACAGGTGTGTCAGGAACAAACCCTCTCTCGATCAGGTACTGAATGCCCTTTTCTGGCTTCCTGGACACACAACAAACATGTGCACATTAGCACTGGTCTTCTAAAACAGAACAGTGGACCACAGTTATCTATGGTCCACTGGTCTTCTGGACAGCTGTGGTTTTAGTTTATTGTGATCTAGGTTTCAAAAGACCATCAGACTGCAATTCAGACAACAAGAATCGTGTGCTTTTTAGATTTTGTATGTTATTTTCAAATTACAGACCCACCAAATTTGGAAAAGACAATTTGGCTCTCTGGCAACAACTCCCACGCTCTCTCAGACAAGAATGGGACACATGGACACAAGCTACCAACACACTCACCTCCACATGTTGCAAACTCAACGGTATTTGACAAGAGAGTTAGCTGCTGCAAGCACCCACTAAGTCACAGACAGTGCTGAGTGCCCTGCCTGACTCACCCAAGCCCTCTCCTACTGTCCTACCTAAGTCCTACCACTTGGCGAATCCTGGCCGCAGTCAGATACTGACACGATGAATTCATCCATCCTTTTTTTAAACTGCTTCATCCCTTTCAGGGTTGTGGGTGAGCCGGAGCCTATCCCGACAAGACATACAGTAGGTGCAAGGCAGGGGACACGCTACACAGGATGCCAGTCCATCGCAGAGAACACACAGACACAAACACAGCCGTGCACACACTCACACCAGGGCCAATTGTCCCAGAAGCCAATTAACCTGCCATTATGGCTTTGAACTGTGGGAGGAAAGCAGAGCTCCTGGAGGAGACCTACGTGAAAACAGACAGAACTTACAAACTCCACAGAGATGGAGCATGTCAGGTCCAGCACACAACCCAGGGTGCTGCAAAGTACAATGCTAACCACTGCACCACCGTGGCACCTGATATCGACAGCAGCCAGGCTTGGACTTTCTGCAGTTCATTCTGAGATGGCACCTTTACTGGTTGAACCATTTAGGACCTGACCCTTTTCATGCTGTTGCACGAATATCATGAAAATGAATAAAAGTACATTCCCACGTACTTCCAAGTACTGTAAATGAGACACAACTGTCTTCTCCCAAAAAGCCCTCAAGTTTTCTGTCTTTGGCTCGTTGAGTTGCAACTGAAACACTTATTTCAAATCAAGTGAAATGTGAGAAAAGAAAAACAACAAAAATAACTTTTTATCCTTCAAATATAAACCTTCAAATATATATTTACTACAATTACCTTTCATAGAGAATAAACTTGGCTTTAACTGGATTTAAGAATGTATTGGATCACCCAAAACACATTGTAGACTTATTTGAAAAAATAAGCGTGTCAACCTAAAAAATAAACTACATCTCCAGTAAACTAGATTGCAATGTATTTTGTTATATAAACTTTAGTTACAAACAGGCACATAAAAACATACTGCCCGGAAACTTCAGAAAGTTACAACAAGACTCTTTTATGTGTTTAAGCCTGAAATGTTACGTTATCACCCCAATCCACATGGGATTTTACAGGAACCTCATTAATGTTCGAAAGCTTTGATGTAACCCACCACACACAGCTGTGGCCTTATCGATGTCTTTTAGCTAACAGTTGTCCATATTTTCTAATGGTGTATTTTTCATAGCTCTGAAGGTTTTACACTCCTTTTTATTTTCAGTTGAGTTATGATAGCCTGTCTGGCTGTTGAAAGGGAATGGAATCCGCCTGTGAGAGAGGCTTGGAGCAAGATTGCATTTCTTAATGTAGCCAAAATCAATTTCAGAGAACAAGGTGACCCTACTATTTTTAAAGAGAGCCGATGACAACAAAAACATCACCTTTTCAAGAACGAACCTGTTCTGCCATCTCCTATTCCTAGCTTATCTTATTAAACTCCATAGCCCGCGATACCGGATCGACCCATTTGTACTTGAGAGGTAGAGGCTGCCAGAATATGAAACAAGCTTAAAGTTCAATTGGAAATAATACAGCGGAACTTCAAATCACTGGCCTTGAGATTTCAACAGGATATGTCTGTGAACTTCAAACAAGGATAGCAAAATGTTTGAGTGAGAGCTTTGTGAACTTTTGCTTCACAAAACCCTCAGTTCTCAATACTAGCAACAAGCAGACATTGCTATTTCTCTTGAGATGCCTTTAATGTAGTATTGACTAGGACTGAACCAAAATAATTGTATTAGCCTTTCACTACTGTATGTATTAACCTAAAGGTATGGTTTATGAAACGTACCTGAAGGTACTTCATTATGTATAAGGTCATGTTGTACCTCTCAGAGACCAATTACATTAACCTATCCATGTAATAACATGAAGTGCAACACGTATAGGTGAGTTTATGCTCAGTTTAGCAACAATGTCTGCATTCTGAAAAGGTTTAAATCCTAATAACAGCCCCTGTAATAGAATGGTTACATCACACTTTTTCTCATCATCAGCAGCACTGCTTCATGACACTGCTTAAATGCACCAACCACATTTAGTACCAAACTTGTCGGGCCACTTAATCTCAATTGAGTTACGGTAGGTTCTTAACAAAAGCAAGATTAGAAACAAATCTAATCTAATCGAGTCATTTGCACACTTTCCTACAATTAGTCACGCAGTGTTGGAATGACAATTCCCAGCTTCTAGTCCTAGTTCTCATCTGTTAGGGTATGCACTCTCACGAAACATGTTATTTTGGAGAATGACTTATTAATGCCTTACTGAAAGCAGGCTCTGACATGAGCATGAAAAAAATCATTTCTGTTCTGCTCACCGTCAGTAAAAAATACAGATTTTTGTGTACTTTTTATGCAAACAAACAGCTAAAAAAAGACTACATTTTCCTATAGGAAATGGTCCTACTTTTGAGACAGCTCTTTTCATTTTTATCCACTATGTATTCACCAGATTGAACCATTCCTTTGAAAAGTAAAACAACAATACCAGCAGTAAATTGTATTTTGACTTTAATTAGAGTACGTAAAAACTAATTAATAATCATGACATAACAAATTAGCTTGTCTGTTAGTATCAATGCCAATTACCCCTGCTCAGAAAGAAACAAAATACCATTTGTATATTAGCTATAATCCATATTCTATTCTAATTTCTACAATATATTACTGCAGTAATGCAGTTTTGACAGTACCCTTAAGACTAATGTGAGATGGATATAACATTATACATTTAACATTTACTGTTAAATTGGATAATTATGATTAATTTACTGTTGGAATGCTCTCTACAGCATTAGTTATTTAATAAAATGTGAAGTTTTAAATAACTGCTTACCCTGATATACACCGTTAAACAGGGGTGAGGTGTTGAGTCCAATATAATTCATTTTTTCCCAGTCTTATTTTGCCTTTCAGTTTTAGTTTTCTCCAATTGCCTTTCAACTGTCACTTAAATGTAATGCTTTGCTTTACTGACAAGCAACACATGCTTTTCTAATTCCCCAGTGTTTCGACTTTCTTCATCAAATCAATATAATTATTTTTGCTGTGACTTAAAAAAAGTTCCAGTCAACTGGTTACACAGGTGTTGGAAAGAGATTCATCTTCATCACAGTTTTAGCATTTTATACCCTTGCATAGAAATAACTGAAATAAATATTCAGTTAATTTGCTTACGCAGAACCATCAGTTACTCAAGGTGTGATTCATAAATTCGGTACAATATTCCATTTGTACTTTTGAGAAATGGGAGTAAAAATATGAGTAGAAATCAGGCTTAAAAAGGCAGATGTATGACTTCATGTACAGTATTTTACTTCTGCACTTTAAAATAAATTAAATCCTGCTTAGAACTGTATAGAGAGTGAGTAAGATCTGAGTAAGATCTACTGTAGTAGTGTCTGAAGGTGAGAAATGAATAGAGCCATGTTTTGATCAAATTAATTCAGTGTCACACAGTTCTAATTGTGGTTCAGTACAACCAGACACCTAAAAGCCTGTTAGAGCACACTTGTCCAAGGCGTAAACATCACAATGTAAAACACAAGCAGACCATGCAGTCTTAAGAATACACCTACTTGTTAAAGAGGTTTAACCCAATCCTGTAATGCCTCTTCCTGATGACATCATTGCTAAAGGCAGGTGAGTCCCAGCTGTTTCGAGTCTCTTTATGGTAGGTCTGCTTGCTCAGTGTTTGTTCCCTTAAACTGTCTCTGGATGAAGACTCTGAGCTGCAGTTTATTGTATCATTGGAGTTCGAAGTGCTGTTAATGCTGTCATTGTCCCCATCAGAGTAGTCAGACTCAGATTTGCTCTGCCTGTTGGCAGTTCCATTGATGGCCAGGTGACTATCCAGCTGTCGGGGCCTGTGTCTGGCTTGTTCCTCCTCTCGAGACGGCCCCCTTTGAGGCATTGCATGAGTCACGTGTTTAGGGCTTCCTTGCTGGCTAGCCACTCCTCGGTCATAGGCATTTTGCCTTTTTAGTGAGCCTCTTTCCGACCGGTCACTCAGGTCCACTGAGCTGTCACTGGGTGGCTCGATAGTTAGCAGAGGTAAGTGGTCCATTCGGAGTCTCTGCTCCTGGCACTCCAGTGAAGGAGTACTCCGGCAGCTTGTGTCTGTGTCCGCCTTGTCATCCTTGTGGGTCATGGACCAGTACTCCTGGGATGAGTTCACAGATCGAATCCTCAGGTCAGACTCGGTACTGGAGGGCCGGTCCACAGACTGGGACATAGGGAGAGGCGGGGACAGCTCTTCTTCATCGATGTACAGAGTCACGTCGCTGTAGGAGGCTGTCATCTCATCCAGTTTGCGGTGATCGGTACTGTGGGAGGGCTTGACCTGGTAGGCCACTTCTCTCTCCATGTCAGGGTGACCCCGAACTTGCTCTGACTGATTCTCATCCGAGTGCAAGCTACGACAGTTCAGAGCATCGTCTATCGATTCGGCCAGAGATTTCACTTGTCTAGAGAAAGCGTCTTCCAGTTCTGTTATTGCATCGGTGAAATCATTCTGAGCAGCTGGTGACTTCATGTTGCCAGAACTGCCTAGATCCCCACATTCGGACTGAACAATCGCGCCTATCTTGGTGCCGTCATCCGTCAGGGAGACCTGTTTGCCCTCAAAGTAAGAGCTGTGGACTTTTTCAGGTCCTTCAAAAGAAAACTGCATTCTCATATTGGACAGGACAATGCGTCTGGACATGCGATTTTCAGACATAGAACTCCTGAGTCGCTCGAAGTTTTTGTTCATCTGATACTGCCGGAATGCTGTTTGGATCGTACGAGCTGCATGTCTTGTTATGAAACGTCCTCCATATTTGCGTTCTAGCATCTCCACCTAAGGGAAGCACATGATAAATTATCATTTGTATGGAACAAACTACATTCTCTAACAACCTCTCATCTTGACAAGACATGTAATGTGATTTGTGATAACCCAGATGATATCACAGTATATCATACTTCAAAAATGATTGAAAGTCCTAATCAATTCCAGGCTGACAGGTGCAATCACAAAAGTCAGAAAGGATTTTTACCAAAGATTATGTCATTTATTTAAACGTTTGTGGTGAAATAATCCCAGCCATGAAATAGTCACTATTTTGTTTTTTCCACTTTCGAAATATTTACCACATTTTATTCTTGGTAACAATACCTTCAACAAAATAAAAGAATCACACAAATGTTTATATTTAGATATTCCTATATAATGATTGCTAACATTGTGAGATATTTTAGGCTCTATACTACATTTTAATTAATGCAAAAGTATATGAAAGATAATTAATTGTGTAAACTCTACAGCTGTATTAATACCATAGTTTAAGACATTTTTATCATACCTAATTGCCTTACAAATATTCCACGTAACTGTTCCCAGTATTCCTCTGCACAATCACAACATTCCTTTAAGACTCAAAAATTCCACCTTCCTTTTTAATACCCAAACTTCCACAAGATTAAAACAAAAAGATTTTCAAACACAATAACACAAACTAATACTCTTTTTGAAACTGAAGAGTAATTAAATAAGAGTTTTGAAAGAATGGCAGGGTGACTCTTTCGTTTTTCACTCCGTTCCGTGTATTCTTTTTTTTGCTGAGCAGTTTCCCACAAATAATGGACACTCACAATGGTATTCAGTTTGTTAAGCCTTTGTGGATTATTAAATATTCTTTGCTGTAGCACACAGAAAAACCCACGAATCCACTAAAACAGGCTGAGGCAGTGATTACTTGAAGAGATACAAAAAATTAACGTTACTAGGAACTTGTTCATGCATGTGCTTAAGAAATCTATACAACAGAGTCTTATTTCTGATCCAACAAAGAGAATACAGTGATTCATTCATGGTTGTGATTTCAGATGTTTAAGCTGAGCATTTTACAAATAGTGCTGCATTACCAAATCAACTGTGTTTGTTGAACACCGCACTTTTGGTTTACAGTGTTTCCAAGTTAGAACTGGGAAGGAAAGACAATAGAAAGTTAACTGGAAGGGCAGATAAAGATGTTAAGAAAAGCTTGGAATAGAACCAGTGCTGTAAAGAAAATTAGATGCTTTCTTCAGCAGATCCGTGTTCTCCTGACAGGGTTCACATAACAAGCCTCTGTGCTCACTTCTGTCACCTGCAAGGAAACTGCCTTTCCATGACAAGTACAATAAAAGCGCTTTAATATAACATTCTGGGAAACTATCTGAGGACACAGCTTCAATGCAGCCGTTGGTAGACAAGAATATACACTATAAAAGCAGCAGGCAGCAGGAGTAAGTACTGCACCTACAGAAGAGACGGATTCGGAGGAGCGTAGCATCTGAACTGCTTCTCAGCCTCGCTGTGACAACTCACAGTGACTGGCCGCTGCCGTGCTTCCTAATGACTTTCTGTTCAGTAAACGTCTGTCTCGCCCCCCCTCCACGTGACGTGTGTGAGCACTGTGAGGCGGGTGGGGAAAGCGGGGTACCTGCTTGTCTTGAAGGTCCGTCGAGAGCTCATAGCTCTCAGAGAGGGATCGGGAGCGCTTGATCGCCTCCTCCTCGGCCTGCTTGCGCAGAATGGACTGCGAGTGCTGCAGCTTCGGTCTCCGGGGCCGCTGCTGGCCTGGCGCTATGGAATGGCCGTAGAGAGGAGGATCAAAGTGGTCGGGACTGAGAGCCGAACTGTGGGTCACAGGTCCTCGGCCATAGCTGGAGGCACCGTCCAGCGCGGCGCCGGTCTCACTGCCCGGGGCTTCACCCTCCACACTGCAACGGTAAAGGAAGAGGACAAATCCCATTGGTACAGTGAAAGTGCTTTCCGTTTTACATTGTGTTTTCCTCCCCAGAGGATTCCAAAGTTGGGACCCACTTCGTCCTCCACTGAGGTCCACTGAGGCCCACTGGGCTAGACTGTGCCAATCCACAGTGGGATTTAGTCTTCATAACACCACTAAGGGAAGGATTCCATAGGATCTTTTATTTAACATTGAAACAATACGACATATACAGTACAAAGTAAAATAATGTATAACGTTCATCTCTTATTTTCTTATCATGTCATTTTTTAATATAATTAACTATTTACATTATGCCAGCGTGGGTGGGAGGTTGCTTCTAGAACTAAAATCAGCATGAGAACAACAAATAACCAACAATCTTGACAAAACACAGTTTCACCCTCTTTCACAGAACAAAATCAGGTCTGAACGTGGCCATAAACCCAATCCAGGCTTGCCAGTATTTACTTAACCTTTCTGCTTGTAACCTGAGAGAAAAGGTGATCTTTTCCATGATATAAATCTCCACAACATTGATCCACTGTTGTCGGGTGTTGTTTAGTAAACCATTTTCTCAATTCCATAGGATCTTAAATGACGAAGTAGTCAGGATTCAGCTGAAGGACAGCACAGTGTCCCCTGACTTTGTATATTCCTTTTTCAGTATATCCTGTACAGACTGTATTTCTATAAATAGATATTTTTGACACCATCTATATATTGTAAACTTTTATAGTTCTGCTCATGAAATGTCAAAGAGTTATACATTTACTGCATGTTGTATTTAAAATGCACCTGCCAGTTTCCAGTGGCCTCTGTGTATACAGAAAACAAAAACATGATCTCATATGTGTCAGGTTCAAAGTACAACAGCCAACAGTATTGCTTTAAATCCTCACATGGGCATAAAATCAGTTAAACAGTTCCAGTTTCATAAAGAGGTATATTTCTTAGGACTATCAAAAATTTAAACAGTGTTTGCCCAGAGAAACAGAAAATAATTTCAGCAACATTTAACGTGAGTGAAAAACTTTCCTTGTTTCAAAAGATTGACAAGGAAGTGAAGGATGGAACACAAGAATATACATTGTGCTATAAACAGGGCTTCTCTGTCTAAGGTCTTAGACTCACCTTTTCGGTCTGGTGGGTGTACCCATGGTTCAAAACTGCAAGAAATTCATACCACTATTTATTCAGCTATTCTCTAAGAAACCCATCTGGCTACTCCAATTTAGTTTTTTCAGAGGTTTTTACTTTTAGAACTCTCTTTTCCAATTACAGTATTTGAGTTATAAACACCTAAAGCACTTTGTGTTGTTAATCAGATTCCTTATTAAATGTGTCTGAAATCATCTAGGGCAAACCGTGAAGAAGAGATTATTTTCATTGAAGACAGAACCTAATGACAGGGACTTTGATAGGTCCAGATGACAGGTACATTGGTAGCACTTCATAATGGAACCCACTGAGAGAAGTTTCTTTTGATGGAACTCTGTAATGTATTTGATAATAAATTAATTTCCTTGAATAACAGTCTGAATACATATATATATGTTAACTACATGCCAGTAGGTAGTTCCATTATTATTAAGATTAAAATCACAGCCCCATGTTAAATATTTATTTTCCTATTGCTTCTGAAAAATTGATAATCACGCGCTCGACCTCATCTGATTCTGTTGAGCAAACTCACATAAATCTGATGTCAGAACTGATTATACACTGCCATCGTGCTACTCAGAAATTCATAGGATATTAATGAGAAGACCCCTACCTTGAAAAACAGCAATGTAAATTCAAATAGATTGTTAATTGGTTTCTTATATTCCCTGCAGCACTCAAAATGATTGCTTCAAATCCGACAACTGTTTCTGGGTTTCCTAAGAATTTGAAATTCCTCTCTCACACCCAGTGTTGCATTGTGATTCATGAAGAAGTTCAAGGTACAGATTGTTCCTTTACCTGTAAAAATACCTCCCTAGTTACGTACATCTCAAAGGTGCCAAAGTCTATTGTGTTGAGACATATCCAAGAACTAATATGACTCCATCTGAAAACCATATTAGTTAGACAATCATATCGATATTTTGTGTACATTTCAGGTGGATTATCTTCTAAATAGCAGCTAATAAATATGGACTTCTACTAGCAGACCAATCTTTTTTAATGCTCGCCAAACAAGTTAAAACCCCCCCAAAAAACATGAGGAAAAAAGAAAAAATAAGCAGCAAAAAGCTGCTAAAAGATTACAATTGAAAATGATACGTACAGTATGTATTAAACAGAAAAGGTATGAGAATATACATGATGATGGGTAAAATGAGACAGAAAATGTTACTGTTCTCCAACTATATTATATTTTTCTCAATCCATGGAGAACATTCAGTACAGATGGTAGATCGAAAGCAGGAAAGACAGAGATTTCAGTCTCTTTGAATGAAGCCTACCTGCAGCATCCAATTTTACAAATGACAGCGCCTATCACACACCCAGCAGTGCTTTCCTTCCTTAATAAAACAGCAGCTGATTTCGGCTTTCTACTGTAGCACTGCAGGGATATACATAATTCAATTGTTTTGTATAAACTTCCCCCCTGTTTTCCTTTCACGCTGAAAGTATCCGGGGAATGCTGACTTCAGCCGGACTGAAAATCCCCTCCTGTCACATGCCTATGTGCTGCAGTTCTCCAGTCATACTTTCCTCATCCAATGTAACAGAGGTGCAAATACACTGAGAGGAACCAAAAATGCAAAAAACGCTATTGGTCCTGTTTGTAATATGTCTCAGTATTGGACTAAATTGTTTCATCACTATCATATTATTATAAGCAATATAGGCTGAGTAAGTACAAAACATGCTGTACAGTTTGTGGCACCTACTAGTATTACTGCAAAGAAACAAATGCGTTGGAGAGTAAGTGCAATCATTTCAATTGTAAAAAGCCAATAACAGAAAAAAGAATAAATGCACATAGACAATATACAGTACGAACATGGTTTGGGAAAACATGTGAATGTTGTCTGACGAAATTAAAACAACTGTCTAGCACCACTTGCAACTTGCAACTGTGCAAGAAAGGTCAAGTTAGATTCAGTTGCGACTGCACAGGAGATAATATCACCCTTTAACTCAATTTTACAGATTGAGATGATGATGACACAACTGTAAAAAGAGTATTGATATTCTGGCCAACTTGTAATTCATTTGGCTTGAGGAATGACAGCCCGGCCATATGGACAAACCAAGGGGTTACTGCATTGGCATTAGAGTGGAGGAGTGTGACCATAATGATTTCATACCATATTGACAACATCGAGCTGGTTTACACAGTAAAATAGCCACAGAAAACCAAGCAAAATTATACCATAAAAGCTACTATCAAAATAGAGGTGCTTAACTGAGTTGTAAATTTGTCTAGTCCCAGAGCCTTTAATGAATACGGACAATGAGCTCCACAGTCATGGAGCTCAGGTGAGAAGGCTCTATTGCCCATTGGCTGGAGCCTGGTTTTAGGTTGAATAAAAAGCTTGCAAATTTCAGATTAAATGTTGGACTAAAACTCATGCAACAAGTCCTTCAATTAACCTTGAGCAAGACAGTATTCAGAAGAACCTTAGAACCTCTTCTAAATTTCACTGGGAGTCAATCCAATATGCACACTACAGGAGCTGCATGCTGAGAAACAATAGTTTTAGTCGGCACACGAGCTGCAGAATCCTGGACATACTGAAGCTATTTCTATGATAAGGTCTCCATGACAACCAACCTCATATAGAGCCTTTACAACTGTTGCCAGTTTTTGAAGATGAACCGAACATGTGGAGCGTCATGAAACACCACTGTGACAACAGCAATGCATTCAAAGATTTTATTGCAGAGCATTTTTTTCCCTTTTATAATGGACTGCCTATGCAGCATATTGCGTTCCCTCACATCTTCTGAACAAAAGCTGACTGCCAAGTTTAGATCTTACAGTGTTGCCAGCACATTGACAGCTTGCCAAAAATAAAGCCACCTGATTCCCTGACAGCCTCATGCAAATGCCTCAGCTTAAAAGCTGACTGTCTGTCTAGTGCTTTATTCGCACTAGGCAATGGGGATCAAATGTACATCTAATGATACACAAAGAAAACAGAGGTTTTTGATGATTCAGATCTTATTTTGCTGACAGTTTAGTGTTGATAAGAATGGAACATGGGTAGGTACCAATATCATCCATTGCACAAAACAACAACAGACACTCAGTTCTACTTCACTATACCAGCAAAGGGTTTTAAAAAGTACAGATGCTCACATTATTGCATGTCTCAAGTAAAACGATGTCAAGGTAATGTAACGAATTGAGGAAATGTTATAATGTTAAAGGTACTGAATAAACATAAATCAAAATGAATTTGTGTAAGACAAAGTAAAGCTAAAATAATATCAAATAAAGTGGGAATCTGTATTTTCAGTATACCAAAGAGAAAACAGTTGCTCCTTCTGAGCAATTATAATATTAAATAGTTTACCTAAGTAACAGAAAGACCAGATGAAATAAAAACAGAAACTCCTGTGGTTCTTGAAGACCATTAGACAGAGAGACCACAGAAAAGGGTTCTGTACCACCTTTAGTAAGCAGCATACAAAATTACTCTGGCAATGAAATAAATTGACTGTGATTAAGTCAAATTCACACTGCTTACATAAGCCCACTTGAGAGTGTTCTCCAATGCCATCTGCCATGAAAAAAGTGTAAGGGACCTGTCTGCAATAAGAACAAAACCAAATAAAATGAATTTAGAGGAAATCACCAATAAAAACAAATCGATTCTTCAGTGTTTAATTGATATGTGCCTTTTTTAATTGTCAGTTATTACCTCTAAAATTAAAGACCTTAAGAAACAACTGTGTAAAAACACGTGTGATTGATTGCACAGGAGATACAGCTTTGCTAAATTCTTCTATTCTGTATGGATACGATTCCTGCCTGATTTGGACAATTCTACGATTTAACAGGACATTTCAGATGACGGTTGCTTGATATTTGCTTTGACTTAGGTAAAAAATAAGCCATTTCTAGAACTGTTCATGAGAATCACTCAGATTAGTACTGTGTTTGTTGATTCCTCTTTATCTGAAGAAATGCTCTCTTTGCAATACGGAAAATCAGTAATAAACAATACTTCAGCTTCTTCCTGAGCCTTGAAATACCAATAAAACAGCACCGTCTACATGAAGTGTCTACCATCTCTTCTGAGCTGATGAGACAGAATGAATATCTGGAAGGCATCATTTAAAAGGCATCATTTATTATGCTGTCTCACAAGGGAAATACTCTTCCATCAAATATGAAAGACTCCTGGTTACAATACATCAAATGACAGGGCAATGAATTAAAATGCATACAAGAATATATATACTATAATATAATATTGAGGTATTAGAGGCAGAATAAGGTAGTGGCAGTTAACACGTGAAAGCCCCATAAAATATTATTCTCACCAATGGGTTCAAGATGCCTAAAAATGGAAATTGGGATTACAAATCTGTAGAGCTGGATGGTATAAGAAAAAAAAACTAAATGGTGTATAATGTTTTAGTATGACAAGAATAGGGCAGCATTCTGTGATACAGTTACTGTAGAAGTTCATGTCAGATACTGAGAGACATTAACAATAAACTATTTGATATAGTGTCTCTTCAAGAAATCAGGGTTAAAACAGGGATTATTATTCCTAAATTCTGACCCTTGGTTCAATACACTGAGAACATTTTTAAAGGTGTAAATCTGAACACATTGTGAAATTAGCAGTAAAAGTATAAAACGAACGAATCTTTGATCCCATACTGATTTCTGTTTAA
The DNA here is from genome assembly GCF_040954835.1 of Lepisosteus oculatus. Taxonomy (NCBI): domain Eukaryota; kingdom Metazoa; phylum Chordata; class Actinopteri; order Semionotiformes; family Lepisosteidae; genus Lepisosteus; species Lepisosteus oculatus. Next base: position 62,493,729 of record NC_090699.1, read on the forward strand.
CTGCATGGTTAACAGACATGTGTGGGCGTCAATGCAGAGCTAATGACTTGAGTTCAAATGGAAGACAGGGAAAGGTCAAGGCGAAAGCCTAAGTGGAGAATGGGGTGAAAGGCATGACTCCCTTAGGAAAGAGTTTTCCTCTTTGTTTTCTGTTGATAAGCGAAGAGAGCATCGCACAAGTCAAAGAGCCCATCTTCTACCATCACACAGTCTGCACATAGCTACAGGTTTCACAAAAATAACTCCATGCTACTGTAACATATCCATGAAATGCTTGACATGGAGCCTTAGAACTCAGGCCCTTGTGTCTCACATGTGAAGGGGAAAAAAAGGGAACAATGCTCTTTCAGCAGCTGTAAGTGGGCCTGATCTATTTTCACAGCTGAGACAGCTCTGTCACTTCAATACAGCTGCCCTCTTCTTCTCTGTGGCATAATGAAGTCTGCCCCAAAACTCTCCTCCCAACCCCCCCACTCTCTTCAGCTGTTCTCTCCCAGCCAATTACAGACACGCTATGATCCATGCCCACCATGCAGTCGAAACCCACTATGTTCATGCTTACAATCTGTAATACAGAAGTGCAAGCGCCAATCTTCCCTTCTGCACCATTTCTCTGAAATTACATTTTCTGGCCCATGTGACTTTATAGCTATTGAATACAATTGCAAATCAAAACCTGTTTAATGTAATGAAGGAAGAAAGACTCCTCAACTGATCTGCATAGCATGTCCTAATATCAAGTACCGATGCAAGAAATCCAATTGGAATTAGACTAAATGTATTTAACTGGAAGTCGCTTTCAGACACTGTCACACATTAAGGTTTTAGTTCTGCTTCCTTCTTAGGACAGGCATGCATGCGTATGCAGCAACACTTCCATGGAAATGTTGCAGTGTCGATGCCAGATTAATTCCATGACAAAACCAAGTTGGAAACCAATAAAACCACAGGTTTTTGGAAAGGAGCAAAAAATGATTTTTTGTATTTTGCCACAGCACAGCAACATATGTAATTGTTGCACCCGCAGCAATTTTGGTATGCATGTTTTTAAATGCACTGCCAACAAGCAATAAACTCATAGTTATAAAACTGTACCAAAGAGACGGTAAAAGACTGCATAATGACATAAATATGACATTAAAAAGTTATATATTATAACATTTTATTTAGGTTTTAGGAAGTAAGGACTTTGTGTGGAAAATGCATTCATTTGTCATCATCTCAGAAGATGAAGGGCCAACAGGCTCTTCCTCATACTGTTTTAGTAAGTCTTAACGTTTTTTAGCCCCTCACATACAGTGTCCTCCAGATTTATGCACACCCCTGCTGAAACCTAATTAATCAGTTAAAAAGTTACAGATTGGATAACATGCCTTGCTTCAAGACATCTAAAACAAGTTATACAATCATATTACAACACAGAGAACAGACTTATTTCTTTCTAAATAATTGAAATCCAGAGGACGCAAGATTCACATTTATCACACGTGTAAGCTATTATCTTTAGGAATTTGTATGAAAAAAAAAGATGTTTAATTATCAACCCTGAGGAAAAATAATCTGCAAATACAATAAATTAGTCAAACTAATTTCAAAAAGATTAAATGGGATACATTTCATTCCTGGATAGCAGGGAAAAAATAGCAGGTTGGAACATTTTTTTTTTATTAAAACAGTAATGGACTGGAAATATTTTGCCATTTAAAATGATCCTACACTCCATGATGATTTCATAAAATTACACTGAAATGCTGGTCACAGCTGAAAACTACAGTACATGTAATCAGGAACTCTAATTGATTTCAGTTTACTTAAAAAAAAAAGAAACACAAAATTTTGAGCATGGCATCCACCGTATGTGGCGGTTTGTTGGTGCTGCTCACGTACTGTACATTGCTATCAATGTGGATGCTATGGAACCACAGTGGCATTACTGAAATGAAAAGTTTCAAAGACAGATTAAAGAATTCCAGGAGATTTTCAGTGTAGAAATGCTCTGCTGGCTAAATTTCACTTCTCATTTGCTCTAGATGTGTGGGGCAAGCAGACACTTTTCCTTACAAAAAACAACTATCACCTGTTCATGAATCCACTGAAGCAGGACAGAGAGAAGAGGGTACATACTGTACCAATTCCAATTCCAATATTTGCATTCTTGTTTGCTGTACAGCACTGGAAAACTATCCATTTAAACTGTAATTCTTCATGCAATTAATATCAATTTAATTAACAGATTCCCATGCAAGTGGGCAGGAGAAAGTAGTGAAGGTAAATTAATGACTTTAATCATTATCAACGAGAGAAAAAGATGCATATACTGTATGGTATGTTTACCTATGAGGTTTGTTTTTTATTGCTGCTGTAGCTTAAAGCAGAAGTCTTTAATGGATCCTATTTCCAATGGGAAGACACTTGCAGACCAACCACTGTTTATGTGGCACACAGCAACAGAGATTTCTTCACAAACTCGTGAAAGGCAAAAAAACCCAGAAACTCAAAAATCCCAGCAATGATTTTTCCCAGTTCACTTGTTTGACCACAGAGTGGTATACCTTGGGCCAATGACAACAAAGTCTTTCCTTACAGGAAACCACATGATGCACATATCCAGTTCAACATGTTCTTAAGGACAAAGATTAAAACAGAGATGTAAAAGCATGGGCATTCACAAAGCCATTTCCACAAGAGTACATTTTAGTACCATTAGTACGACTATTTCTAAATTAGACAGAAACCATGTTTGAGTTTTGCATTCTCTAGTTGAACACTGATAACTCTCTAGCATGAACACATAAGTATTATTTTTGTCTTCTATTTAAAAAATACTATTCCTAGAATACTTAATAGAGTTCCCTGGTGATCTCTTGCTGTGTACAAAGAGGAAGAAATAGTGACTATAGTGCATTACCCTTCTAGTCATAGATTTATCTTAACCTAAATTATAGATGGTAAACAGACATAAAAGCATTTAGAAATCTAGAAATATATCAAGATGAAAATCTCTTTTAGCCTGAATACTTGGAAGAAATTTACTGATTATGTGCAATTAGAAGCCCCTTAAAGAGCATGCGAAATTAGTTTAAGCCATACTAAGAATGTTTATTGTATGCAGTTGGAGTTTATTTTTGTTACATGAAACCAGAGGGTTTTCAATGACCCCATCTTGTTTTCATTTTCTTTGATCAAGTTATAAATGTAAATAAATTAGGCTATCAAAGCACTCCCTAAATAAACAGTTTGTGTCAGTAAAGCATAGCTTTGCACATTTTTTTTTATTATAAACTGCTCTTTCCTGTTAGAAAGTGATGGAATACTTTGCAGAGAAAGCTAAAAATGAAAAAAAAAATAGTTGAAACACTTGTGGTCAAAACACTGGAAATGTATCCCGCACATCACAGCCAGCCAGAAATTTGATTCTTCTTTTGAACTACCCCAAGAGTGAGGGAAAAGTGCAAAAGTGTAGAATCCTTCTTTATCTCATCTCTTTGTTTATTTAAGGTAAAATCCTGGTGCAGTTTTTCAGTTGATAATCATTTCTTGTGGACAGGAGGGAAGTGTTTATCTTCCAGTGATGTTCTCCATCCTTCCTCCTACTGTAGGTTTCAGATAAACATGCCTTGGGTTTGCTTGTTCGGTAACTGATTATAAAACACAACCAGCAAGTCCTCTTGCACTAAGTGTCTAGCTGGTCACTACATACTCTTGTATTCTTTTATTTAATTGAATTAATTTATTCGGGTTCTACGTTCACTGTTATGGACCTAGTGATGGCACACAGGATAGATTGAGAAAGATAAGCAAACACACTCATCTTTGAGCCAATCATCTTTTAATACCTCCAAACACCACACACCCCCACCAGGACATTCAACACTGATTGGAGGAGAGGTGTGTCCCTCAGAGACAGCACCACATGCTGGAAGTGTCAGGGAGGGTGCAGGGGTTGCTGTGTTGATGAGTGCTGAGAGAATTCTGACTATATCCCTTTCCAACACTCTACGGCACTCAAACGATTAAGGGCCACCACTCGAAGGAATCGCAACCACACTCGGCTACCGACAGGCTCGAACCTGTGACTGAGCCCAGCACGCACCCAGGTCAATGACTATACCAGTTCAACCACCTGGGAAAACAGTGGAAAATATTATTATTACTAGTCTACTTACAAAACGTTACTTATTCAAATGTTATATTATCACATTTTCAGCGTTTGCATAACTAATGTGCTAATCTGTAGTAAAATGAATGAATTTTACAAAATTACCAAAATTAATAAATTAAAATTAAATGACTACTAAGACATTCACCATTTTCATAATTATGTTAATTTATGGTGGTCCTTAGCATCAGGATACAGTAGATAAGAAAAACCCAAGTCATTTTATTGTTTTAAAACCAGTTTTTCATTTTCATTTGACAACTACAATTAATATACCACAAAGCCACCACATCTAATTAGTTTTTTTTTCAACTTTTGGAGAGAATGTGATTTTCTAAAGTGCTGTGGATGTGTCATAAGGTCCATCGAACTTAAAACAGGAATCTATAATCGATCACCCGGATACATTGAAACATAGCACATCTGCCATCAAACAAAAGGAATAAAAGTCTGGCCAGCTTCACATATGTATTATCTGTGCACCCAAACGTTACACAAGCAACATAAGCCTTTTCAAAGTCGTCAGTTTCACTCCTGGAAATCAGGACAGTCAAAAATATTCGTTTTAGTATTTAAGTGCTTTGGCAATGGCACAGTGACAGAAGCATAATGATAAAAGAAAGCAGGAATGTGATTGGGTGGTTTTAATCGCTGTAACCCAGAATGGCAACAGTAGCTTACTAGTCATAAATGCTGATCTTACAATGCATGGTGTTTGTTTTCCATGCTGGGCATCAATTAAATATGGCTGCTGTGTAGAATTTTAACTGATTTACTCCTCTCTCATACATCACACTGTTTTAAAAAACCTAACACTGCACTCAAAGCAAAGGGATCTATTTACGATGGGGAAATAGTAGAAAAAATGTGAGAACAAATCAGTAACTAGAGCACCTCTTACAAGCACAGTCATTTTGAACCATATTCACAGTATGTGCAATTGTGCACAGAGTAAATGTACTTATCAGCTCTGGTACTGTACATAAAACAATGACATTCACTTTAAGTGACAAGATAATGTGTAGGCTGTGATTTAGCTCTGCCATCTAAGCTAAAGGCTGTCTCAGCAACACTGCTTGTGGAAATATACACCTACGGTATGGTTTATACAGATCTTTTTAAAAGTTTAGGTATCATGTTTCAGATGTCTGCCTCATTTAGGCACAAGTGAAACAACCATGCGAATTCATACAGCAGGTAAATGATTTTGCTATGAAAGCTTTTTGTGCTATTTGTGCTACACAAATTAGGTTTAAATTCCATTTAAAAAACATACATCTGACATTCCAAAACAAAACAAAAAACACATTTGACATTCTAGATAGCAAGGTGATCTTTCCTAGTCTATTTACTTCCAGATGTCTGAACATAGAAAGATGCTGTACTGTAAGTAGTAAACACTTATGATGCTGTAGAAGGTAAAAAAAAATCTACAGCATCATGAAAAACTACAGTTACTTGTGCACTCAGCTATCATAAATAACCCACTGTCATGAAACTGTCATTAGCAAACCACTCTCCTTATTAAAGCTACCACTAACTTACTTCTTGGTAATACATGTTTTATTTAGGAGCATCTACCTAATTAACTGCATTTTGTTTTCTTCTAATTAAAAATAATTTTGTTTCCCCTGGTGTTTCTCAAGACAGAGCACCTCTGCTCTCCTGCCTAAATCCACCAGCTGCTTCCAAAATGCATGACAGCAGCTGCTACATACAGTACGAGTTTAAAGACACTCAAAAACCACAATGCCTGAAAGTATAAAGAGACAACAAAATCATAAATGAAGGATGATATAAAGGATCTCGCTTAAATAATCAAAAGCATAAAACAACATCAATCTATACAATGTTCAAATACAGAGAATGACACAAAGCTTAAAAATCATGACTGTAAGATAATAAACTCCAAGGTCAACAAACACTTTTGTTGATTATCTTGATTCATTTCTCAAGAAAAATTCAGCTCACAAAATGCTGCACACTTCCAAACAACATCAGGACCACATTTCTCTGACTGGCTTCTTCTTCAACATCTCTTGACAGTTGAAGTTCCAACAGTGTTATAATAGAGATTTCAAAGGTCAAATAGGATTTGGAATATCCCATAAGATTTCCTGAGCCTGTTACCGCAGCCTTTAATATTCTAAAGAATGTCATATTATAATAGAGAGTAACTCTAAATTATTACTAATTATATATTAGACTATTTTGCAAGAACAGAAACAAGTTATTTTTCCCTGTTGACAGTTACAGTATATACCTGTGTATCTAGACATTCTACACAAACTGAAAGCTAAGAGGTCTTCAGCACAAGTATGCATGTTTCCATTTTGGAGGTTAAGTACTGTAAAAATTATGGACATTAATTATTCTCCAGAAAACTAAAAAAAACGCCTTTATTGCCACAGCGCTCATAATGAGTGGGATACATTTAATTGGAGGTGATTCACAAGTAAACAAATCAATATTCGTCAATACAATAGATTTGGCAGGCCATGCAGTGTTCAATAAAAAGAGTTCTACCTGGCCGGACCTTTTCTGTCAGCCACCAACAGGATAACAACACAGGATTTTGCTTACCAGCTTTCCAGCTCCAGCTCCAGCTCCAGGAGGGACTGGGTCTTCTCTGAGTTACAGTGCAAACACCACATGTTGGAAAGATTTCGCAGGAAGGGGTGCCCACAACCTCACCATAGCCCTGCCCTCTGGCTGCAGATCTGCTTTCGGTACCAGAGCGATCGTGTAACAGCTGAGGGGCACCAGCAGAGCATGCCTTCCATCAGTCACAGGGTGCCCTACCCCGGCTGGAGGGGCTGACAATTCCTTTATCCGACAGCCTTCTCCGAGCTGTAGCTAGCAGTAGCAAGTGGGGCGGGGGCAGTGGTGGTGGTGGTGGTGGGGGGTGGCGGTTTGTTGAAGCTGGAGCGAGAGGAGGGGAGGGAATTCCTCCAGTACCACGCTAGCAGTGTGATGGAGGGAATACAAATGACCCTGGCTGGAGTGGGTTTGGGCGATCTAATTAAGCGTGCAGATTTGGAAAAAAAAGAGGCTTTTTTTCCCACAATGGGAGCAGGGCAGGCAGGCAAGCAGTCACGGAAGATAGCATCAGAAGCAGAGGCAGACCATCATCGGAGAAAGGCAGGAATGCAACTGGAAGCATTCTCCATGTGGTGGAAGGAAGCAGCTCTATTAATAGATGCACTCAGCCTGATAAATGCAGAAGAAACGGCCGCCTTTGCAACATTTCAGCTGTTTGGCCCCCTCTGACATTGTAACCTCCAGCAATCCTGCGCTGGAAATCCAAAACGTCTTTTCCTTCTCTCTCTCTCTCTCACATCCTCTCTGTGCTTGTGTTTTAAGACTAGACAGCAGGCCTGAACTGCATTCATTTGCTTTCGTGGCAGAACCAAATGTTAGTATATATATATGTTTACTGGCAGAGGAAAGACAAGTCTCCTTAAAGTGACCATACTTCTATTTGTGCTCAGGACCCTTGCCACAGAGACTATTAGCAATAACTCATTATGAGTGAGGCAATCCTTGTGTTTTTTTAATTGAAAAAAACAAAAACAAATAAGATTTTACAATGGTAACAAATACTACATAGAGAGATATTAAAATGTGCAAAAAAGGAGTATTGGAATTAATCACTTTCGTTGTATTTTTAATGCCTCTCTGTATATTTAGAAATAACACTTTTAAAAGTATTTTAAACTATGCCTTTCATCATGGCACAATTTGTTAATATTTGCTTGCCCAGCACATAATGGGATTTTGAGAAGTGGGTGTTTCCCTTTGTCTCTTTGTAAACTCACTGACATTCTTTTTTGTGTGTGACACGTTTAGGTTTTTTCATGAATTGACATTCGTTTATCTTTACTTATTTATTCTAATGTTCTTTAATTGACAGGCAATTCAGGTAAGCTCTGCAGTGGAACAGTTTCAGTCTTTCGGGACTCTGAAGGAAAGGCCTAAGTTGGGCTTGATTCCATCATCTGTTGCATTTACTATGACACCCTCCCCAGTGTCTCAGTGCTCAATTCCCCATTTCAGTAAACTCTCCTTCAGTGACACCTCGACAATGAGAAGTTTTAAAAACCAGATGTCAGGTTCTGAACTTTAGCTTAAGGCTACCAACAACTAAGAGTGGAAAAAATTTGAACATTTTGACAGCCACAGGAGGCTTAAACATCACCTCGGTTTTTTCATCCATTTCTGCAAAAAGTGACAGTGGTCATGGGAATAAACAATGTGTTTCTGAAATAAATACCAGGCTCCCAGAACAAGGGGGGTGTTGGTCATCTGAATTTGAGATCAGATCACAATTCTGGAGTCTACAATTACCCTTCAGAAGTCCTCAGGGCAGGAACGATGGCTGAAAATTTAATTGACCGAAGAATGGCAGGGGTTTACTTGAACTGCCCATGAGACAGGGGTATTTCTTGATAATTAGAGAAAGCAGAGGAAAGAAGAGGAAATGATTCCCATATGGTGCGAGTTTATAAGGACAGAATTCACCAGCATGAAGCCTAAAGATGGAGGTGGTGATGTCTTTTAATTATACGTTTGGACTCTACTCCCACGAGGAGATTATTCCCTTCAACCTGTTACATCAGCAACTTTAAATGTGCAATTGTAGAATCTGAAACTGTGAAAAAAGCACAAAAGCCAAACATGTTTCAACTTTTGCCTTCTGAAAGAAGTATTTGATCAGTTAATATGATGTAAATGCTTGTTACCAGGCTGGTTTATTCTTGAATCCTTCATCACTTCATAGCTCTGTATTTCTACGTACAGCTGCATACAGACCTTATCACAGCTAGGACGCGACTTACACAGTCCTCACCTGTCATACCAAAATCCTTCCTAAATTATTGGAGCTCTATTTAGCTCTCATGCCTGACTGGTAGAATGCAAACTTCTAGAATGAGTGGGATGCAGCCTGAAGTCATGTTCTACCATAAATCAGCTTTTTTTCACTAGTTTGTAGATTACAATCAAAAAGGTCTACTGAGAGAAAGCAAGACTATAAGCTCAGAGTGTGTGATTCAGTTTCTTACAAATAATTAAGTTCCTATACGTATTTTATTGACATATCCTCAATAAAGGAAAGATAAAGCCGCATCATAATAGTTATAGCTACTGTATACTAACATACAGCAGTAGTAGTGCAATCTGACTTTGAAGTTCTTGAAAGCCATCATTAGAAACACCACAGAAATACAACTCAGATTTACCACATGTCCACAAAAATATCAGCTCAGTTTGCCTAGAGCAGAAGAAAAAATACTAAAATATTGTTTTTCAAAGTGGCAAACAAATAAGTCACCTGGTATACGGAAAAGTAAAACTTGAAACATTGCTCATTGCAGTTTCTAAAATCTGTCTGATCAGAGTCTTGGTAGAACAATTTAGTCTAGCCAATTAAAACAAGTCTTTGGCTGATGGAAGGAAACGGCAATCTCCACCTCCAATCTCCATATAATCATGGGGAAATCATCCAGATTAACCAAACAGTAATGCAACATTGCCCTGTATGCGTCTTATGAATTTAGTTATTGTACATCATATTCAATGATGTGTCTGAACTTGTCATTGAATTTAGTGATTTATTGACAGTACAGAATACACCAAAGAATCAGAGGTCAAGGATATGTTACAAGCCGGTTATTGGAAAACTGGTGTAAAAGCAGCAACAGAGTGCATAAGGGTGTAATACAGAAATAAATTAATTAAACCTCTTTCTTTTAAAACTGTATCATAGGTATTTATTTATTTGGTATTACTATTTTTTTCTATTACATTAATAACTTAAAAAGCAGTAAAAATGTAAAACAAATATTTTGCATCACATCAATTTCACCTCCGAGTTACAATAAAAAGCCCATTAATAACATTAATAACATTACATGTCACTGTGGCTTAGAGTATCCTGCAAGCAGGCTGACAAGAGTATTCAGTAAAACTGATGGCTAAAAATCTTTTAATACTGCTAAAGGCAAAAGCTTAAGAAACAATGAAGAATTTCATTTGATATACGTCAAAGTAAAGTGAAATATCCTAATATATCAGCATGCTGAAAGTGTTATTGCATTGGAAATTGGAGTTATCTGTTCTATGCTTAAAAACTTAGACATGGGCGACCTAGAATCCTATTAACCATAACGTGCAACCTAGAATGAAACATCCTATTGACTTAAAGATTTACGTCATTTACAATCACAGCATTAAACCCACAAAATCTATTTTGAATCACTATCAGGAGAATACAGTATGTTAATTTGCCTGGAGCTGGATGAAGTCATGACATATTCATGGAAAGCTTTATTATTAGAGAAAACAATTCAAACTGATACTGCCTTTCGTACTAGTACTCTCCACAACAATGCATTATATTACACAGTGTACCTAGTCTGGATTGTGGCCTCAAGAATTAAAAAGTTTTCAGACAAAGAAACCAATAAAATATTGAATAAAACAGTCTGGTCTTAAAACTGTTAAATGTTTGTGAAAGTCTGTGTTAATGATTGAATGTACTTCCTCCTGTCTCTCTGTGTCTGGTTGGCTAAACCTCAAGTGCCTGTTTGTTTAATCCTTCTATCATTCACAGCCGCCATTCCAAAAGTGACACCTCTGGCTACAAGATTCTATTCCTACTCCAAAAGAATGATGGCAGTTCTGGGAATGCTCTATAGAATGGTCTAGCTATACCCACACAATAGTTCCTGTGTAAACACTGACCACAACCAATATGGTTTTGATTCTGCAGGAATGAAAAATCATGACAAATGCACTTTAAATATTGTATACTGTATATTAAGATCATCCTACAGAATGAACTACAGTATGTTTGTAAAACATACTGCAGGCTTCATTATTCTTCAGCATTTAGAAATGTTTCATATGAAATTAAAATTTTCTAGTTGTGCATCTCTGTGCTGTTCAGTACACAAGATCAGAGAGATACAGTATACGGCAATTTAAAGAACAGAGTTCTTCCACCGTACTGTATGTGTTGAATTGTGTAATATAAAGGAACATGTTCCTCAGTCACATTTTGTACTAACTAGTCCCCTAAGATGGATTTTCATTTACAAGAACTTTAACAATTTAAACTCTATGGGACACTATGATGTCATGCTAGATTCCTTGCTCCCGCATTACACAATGGAAACAAATTCATGTAGAGCTTACTACTCTATTTTGTAGAGGAAAACATAAAAAGCACAACAAGAGCATCACACAGTTCTGTTTCTGGAAGCAATTACAGCAATGAGTTCATTTACCTGACACAACAGCATTTTAGACTTTTATCCTAAGCTATTAGGCTTCAGTTCCACGACATCAGTTTAATGTACAGGAATTTAGTTTGTTAATAAGGAACTGAGTTTTAGAATTTAATTACTAGTAACATTGAATAGATGTTTATCATTACACAGAGTGCCTTGTCCAGCACCTTTCCTTCAGCTAATCCTCTACAGTCCATCCTCAGGCAAGACAAATCAAACTGGAAACAATGAAAAAAATATCAAGTAAAAATTATATCTGTGATTAGAGTACTCATTCAACAAATAAACACATTTTCTTTTTTTAATATTACCCATTTTAAAGAGAAATAATAATTAAACTAATTCACATAAAGAAGACAATGCATCTTACACATTACACTGTATTACCTTAATTACTTTATGAACTGCTTTACAGTACATCATAATTTTTTATTTTGTCTTTTGTATACTATCACTCATATCCTAATGAGTGTCCAAAACAACATTTTGAACAAAGTTGGCTTTTGGTATATACTGCAAAAACACAACTGATGCAATGCTTTTGGCACCTTGTACAGTAGCTCCAGAAAGTCTAGACTGCTTTATTAGTCTTTCTGTAATATATGCTTATTTAGAACAGGAAGTACAGGGTTTCATTATTGACTTACCAGAGGCTCTGTATGTGGATGTGTTAATGCAGGTATTCTTTAAGAGAACACCAACGCATATCTACTGCTGTGAAAAACACTTGTTTGGCTAAAAAAAGGCTAAATTCCACTCTGGACTTTCTGAAATTTCCTGCTTAATACATTAATACATTACTGTACTGCTTAATACATTTTGTGAGGTAGCGGAGCTACTGACACAGAATGTTTGCCACAGAGGTGTGTATTGCTCTTCCTTTATATAAAGTTTTCTGGGAATCTAGGAGCTGAAAAGCACTACAAAGATGCACAGAACTATTATTGCCATTGTTATTAGCTGTTATTATTGTTATTTCACCTCCTGGTGAAAACAGGATATTTTGAGGTCACACAGCTGTAACAGACTGAAGAGATGAGAAACAGTAAAAACAAATGCTCAAGTGCCACAGTTTTCACTGCTATGTTCTTTAAGATACCCCAAACAACAATAATTACAAATGCAAGGTAATTATTTAAATTGCAGGCTAACATCACTTACTAGAGAGCCCCATAAGGTTATCTTAGCATGGTGTTCAGTCATAATTATACAGACCACCTACCATAATCAAATCCTGTACTTAAAGTGTAATTCAGTGTTTGTCCAAGACTCAAGTACAGCCTGAAAACCAGCAATTTACATAAATTACTTTGGGTAGTCATAAGGGCTTGAAACACAACAAACCCCTATGGAGTTTAATAAGTGGCTTGCACTATGTACATAATTTCTTATCAATTAAAAGAGAAAAAGAGCTAAGCTAAATGTTAAATTAAAAATGTAACCTTTGCTTTACATTTAAACTGGTCAGCTCTGAAGAACATGAAGATCATGTCATTTTCAATAAAACAAAATAGGGTTTTTTAAACTGCAAAGTGAAACAGATGTAACAGCTTTCTGTTCCTTTTTAAGTACAAATCGAAAGGCAGAAACAGCCTCCAGTGCCACTCGTTAAAATAAACTAATCATTTAATTTATTTGCCTTCTTATTGTATTTATAACGGGAATGGAAATATATACCATATACAGTATATAAACAGAAGGAAAGAATCAGGCCAAAGTCTTGCCTGACACTGTTGTTCCTTACTGCCTCAATCCTCGGGCAAAGATCTCAAAAGATTGGGGGCTCAGAATCTGGCTCTGCAATTTCTCCCAATTTCAGCTGTGATGACAGAGGCCACACACCAGCATGGACAGTGCCTGCCCTCAGAGGAGGGGGAGGAGAGAGAAGATTGATTCTGACCCTCCAGTGGGATGTGCAGGGAGGGTTCACTGGAGGCTGGAATGAATTGCATTAATGATGCAGAATAAATAAGCTTGCACACAATGGCGTAACAGAAAACTACCAACCCAGGTTGGAACTTCATGGAAGTCAGAGTTTTCAGAGTTTTAAATTACTGTACATAACGAAAAGTCATACTTTTTCATACATACTTTCTCCTCAGTTTGCTAGGTCAGGTATGGCAATTTACACAATACCATAGACCCCAACGATGTGTCCCTGTATTACATACAATCCCTTTTAGTATTACAAATACATACTGTATTTATCTAATCTAATTGAAGGATTTAATTTGCAGCTAATGCCTTTTCCTTAACTGGCAGCCAGAGTTCTATTACTTCTTAGCTTTCAATGTTACGATTACGGGACATCTCCTCTGATATCATATTCCCAAGCTCCTTTTCAATCGCTGCATTATTAAAACTGAAGTACAAAACTGACAGGCAGGCTTAATTTAGCAGGAGGGCATGTTGGGTGTCCCACCTTGTCAAAGCAATAAATACTGTAGTCTTTGAGGAAAGTGCACAATCAAGACACTGTTCAGGGAGTCATGGACAGCGTGTAGTAAGTGATAGTAAACTTTTCTACCATGATTTAACGACAGCTGAAAAATCTAATGTTCGGCTGCTGAAGAAAATAATATTAAAAAATGAAGTTTAGACATTCTTTCATATACTGTACTGTGCATTGGACCACTCTTATTTCTATTGCTATAAATGATGTTGGCATAGTAATTTAAAATGTTATATTGTTCCTCTTGGTTTTTAATTTGAAGGTGGTAGACCTATTCAAAAATAGCTTCACTTTTCATGTTTATTTCATAGTGCAGTTTAATAAAGTAATCACGCAGAACATTCAAACAGGATTATTACTTCTTTGTCATGATATGAAAGGAATATTTATTTATAGCCACTCAGTGATCACTCAGCTACTATGCAAAAAAAAAAAGAGTATTTATATACATTGACTTAACGATGCAATAACGTTTGGTAACATTTTCCCCAAAATAATGGAAATGTCTCTTAATGCTGAGTGTCTTGAGTTGAATACAGACAATTTCAATTAATTTCACTTTTTGTCCTGATGAACTGATCATTATCTCTTGAAGAGTACTCATTACTGCCACTTATGTCTACTTTGATCTTTCCATAAATCAGGAATATTGGGCATCCACTTTAATGTAAACCTTTGGAGTCTCCACCTCTGCTCACTAATTACCTGTACAGTGTACCTCCCCTGTTGCTCTTTACATTTTAAATGCAGTGGACATATACAGTAATAAAAGAAGCTGGACATTTCTGTACATGCTGTCACCAACACCAGCATTATAATTGTTTAGTTCATACTAAGCGTGGTTCTGCTTTTAATGCACACAGTAACAAGCATTCAATACCATCTTCAAATAAAACAGCAAAACTGGAATACTTTCTGATGAAATATGAACTCATGAAACTTTTTCAAGAGGCCTACTTTAAATGTCAAACATGCAGGAATGCTGAAAGTCATTTCAACTTGAGCGATAAATAATGGCACACGTATTGCCTAAGCTAAAGTCATTGTAGCCTGTGCTTGACACATGCTCTCTGGAGAGCTTTTAATATCAACAAGCAGCTCAATAACACAAATGAACAGAGCCTTTTCTGATGAGCCTTGAAAGGCACAAAGTGTGAAGAGTAGAAGAGTATTTAGTGATGGATCTATAACTACAATATTCTAGGACTATGGCAGTGTCTGAAAGATTAATATATTTCTTTAGTTTTTTGTATTTTTGATGTGACAAGATTTCAATTTACTGTATCCCAATTAAATCCACTGCACATTCAAAATGGCAAGATCCTGTCAGCTTGAAGGGAAGCTTAACTTTCTTCAGAGTTGTCGTTAAACATTTTGAACTGCCTTTTTTAATTTTGCAAACTACCCAATTAACTTCCAGTTTCTAATGCTTCATTTCTTAAGACGTGCACTCTCAGTTAGACAACATGCGGTCCCATGTTGTGTTATAACTAATGCACCTGAATTTAGGAACAGTAATGTTAACAATGCAGACTGACCATTTCAATCTATTGCAGCTTCACTTTGCCATTGGATAATAAAAACAACGATCAATGGACCACAAGCTGCAGCTTTGCTAATTGCATTCAGTGGGGCTGCAACCTCTCCCCTGAGGGTGCTTTCCAACACATTCTGGAAAACAATGCCATCTGTTGATTAAAAGCTATATCGCAGTTACATGACGTCTTCCCAGTAACATCTTCCGAGCATTCTAGACTTCACATGTTTTGTACTGCTGGCTTAATCAGGTTGCCAGTGGTTGGACTGCGCTGGAAAGCAATGTTCATAGCCATCAAGTCGTTAAAGTTAGTCCATGCTGCACAAATGAGCATGGAGAAAACCAAGAAGGACAGTCTATGCAGCATACCATGAAAAGGTGAATGGCACCTTTCTTTAATTTTCTCACAAGTACATATTTATTTGTTATGTCTTCCAGAGCAGTTGGTCATCTCTGCCTCTAATAACTCCCTTATTCTCATTTGCACAGTGCTCTCGTCTGCTGCCTATGACTGACAAATGGCACTCGGCACGATTACAGCTCATTTGAACTGTTGCAGAGCAAAATCATTTCACAAAAAGAAACTGACAAGATTGTGGTCTGTTCATTTTTTCAAACTATTTCAATGGATCCAAGCCCCAGGTTTAAGCTGAGACATAATAACATTGTATTACATAATGTAATGAGGTTCATACCAGAAACAATAAAGGCTGTACACTCCTGTATTACTAAAGTAGAAGAAATAAGACAAAAGCAATAATTTTCAACAAATATTTTTAAAAAACAAGCGCACTGTTGTGAGAGTCACATCCTACAGTCATACTTTCAGATAATCAACAAAAGCCAACAGTACAATTGCATTTCGTACTGACACAATATCGCCATGAATGACTATATGAGTTATGGCCATTGTTTCATATGCAACTACAAAAACTAATACTTAACCATATACAGGGAAATAATTTGGTGGCAATAAGGACAGCAAAACCTAAAAGACATAGGTGGTTTCCATAATTAATTACTTCTTACCGTCCTTATTTTAATCTAAAGAATGAGGTGTACTGCACGACATCTATGTTTTGAGTTGTACATGATAACTGAGTTGAAATGCTGGTATTATGACTAAATACTGGAACATCTAGGAAAACTCACAATGAGTCAATCATCCTGGTCTCCTTGAGCTGTCAGTAAGAAAAGCCGTCTCTCAAATGCTTCAGATCTGATTCACAAGCACTGTGTTCCTGCTCAGCCTTACAGGAAGATCATGAGTAATTTGTCACAAGATGGCAGTCACAACTCATGCACCAAAAGAGCAAAACATTTTAATACAGCTCCTGAAGATTTATCAGTAATGGAGTACATTCTAAATAGAATAGCTTTATGTATTACAGTGTATATACTGTAAGGCACACATCTTGTTAAAAAAAGTAAGTCTGGCCTTCATGTCTAAATGTTAATATTATTTTCTTTTCTCACTGATATTTGCTGATTTGTTTTTTGGAGAAGCTCTCAAATAATGAACCTACACTTCCAGAACCACGTTGAAAATCCAAGGTTATAACAAGGCCCCAAGTTGAAGACCTCTCAAAGAGTTTTGCCATCTTGTATCATCTTCGATGGGCAAAACAAAATGTCTTTTAAAGACGGATACACACCGATAATGAGAACAGGGAACAAGCAAGGCAATGCCTGATAAAGAAAATATTTCTATTAGCACATGCTGACTTCGTTTTAGAAACTGTGCAGAGCAAATGCAAGAAAAGCAGGGTGATTAAGATGACCTACCGTATCCTCTTAGCTCGGTGCTGTCACTTTTACAGTGCAGTATGATGCAGGCCTGACAGAGGGCATCAAGCTACATGTTGAACCTTGACGGATACGTTCATATAACCAGCCAACCACATCGTAGGAGTCTTTCAGTCAGTCAGTGCTTCACACGTACCATGCCCTGTGCAATCCTCCTTTCTTCCCTCAATTGCTCACTGTAGGTCTCCAGCATTTGAGCTTAGAATAGGAACACACAGGCTATTGACTGTAGTGGAGCACCTCCCAGTGATGCAGTCTGCAAGGTTTAATGGCACTATTTGTGTTGGCAATGGTTATAAAGGCTGCCTTTTTCATGGCTGTCATGTTGTATATTTTTCACCTTTGATGAATGAAAACTCAGACACCATAAAAAAGTTGAATTGCACTATGTACAGTTATTATGTCTAGGTGAGTTAGACTGTGCTCTGTGGCTTAGGAATGACTAGACTCACCTAAAACGTGTAAAATAAAGCCCCTTCAAGGCCATTTTTGAAAAAAAAAACAGGAAAATATTCTACCGAAAGCAATATAAATTCAAGCATATGTTCTGGGCAATAGAGGCTCAGATGATGTCAAATAAATTTTTCCTGCTTTAAAAATCCATATTTCTTTTTATGTTATTTAAATTTAACTGAAAAGGAATGGCAAATTTTATTGTGATCCAACTTAATTGGTATTTAGGGCATTTAGCTTCAACAAGTTTTCAACTCAACTCAGAAAGCTTTGAATGACAAAAACTAAATGTGGGACTGGTGGAGCTCAAAATCAAAATCTGATAGCAAATGATACACATTGACTTAAACGCTGTATGAATTCTGTCTAGAATTAGACTTAGAGCACAAGATAGGGGTAATTGAGTCATAGGAAAATGCCTCCTAAATAAAAAAAAACATGAACAACACATCACATAGAAGGGATTTAGAGGATTATGCAGACCAAGGTTTTCAAATGTGGATCTCAAAAACTGAATTAATATGCTTGGCAATTACCTTGTGGTAGCATCTGTTCTCTAAACTCATTTGTGGTGCTTTTAAAATTCTGTACACCTGATTGGAACTTGATTCTGATTTATTGGAAGTCATTTTTAATTTGAAAAACAAAGTTGCTCTGTCTCATTTTTTCGCTTTTTCATAAGATTGTTTTGCAAAGTACTTGACAGCACATATTTCATTTTCATAATGATTACCCAGCTTTCGAAGGGTAGCATTATTGGAGTCATTCATAACTGAATAATCAGGTTACTGCAAAAGTGTGCTTTAAAATAATCACATTTTCTGCTACACGTGGCAATGTTTTAAGTCAGAGAGCTTTATAATTGCTTTTTGAGATGGGAAAGTCATTTGTTTGGTTTTCAGAAAAATTCAAATGAAAGACATAGAAGAAAGACAAAGCTGAATTTTTACCTCTAACTGAATGTATCAACTCAATTCTTCCCTTTTAGGTTTTTCACACTCCTACAAATACATTGCCCTTTGGTGTATAATTTGCTGAATGTAATACATTAATTTCAATATATGTTAAGTTGACTACATAATGTATATTTTTCTGAGACGTGTATGTTATTTTCCAATGTCACAGTAAAAGATTGAAGATTGAAGATTGAAGTCTACTTTTTCCCATTGAGAAAGAAAAGTTCAGACTTCAGACTTCAGAGTTCAGAGTTCAGACTTTATTAATGTGACACTTAAATCTTCCGGCTTCTTTTCTTATTAATGAGTAACTCATAAACAAACATAAAAACATAATTCCCCCTTCCAGTTTTTACTGTAATTGTCTACCACAATAAAAACTAGCAGTTTGCCTATTAATATTGTCTGTGAAATCTGTGGGTCAACTGGCAAAAGCAATCAATTATATTTCAATTTTTAATTACTTCTGGCTGAAGTACAAGAGGGGGTATTCTATAATCTTATAAAAATGCATAGTTTGTACAATCCCTGATAGTTAGTCTTTAAAATAATGTACTGAACACACAAAACATACAATATGTTTTTAAAAAGAAAATTATATTCAGATCTCAAAACATACTGAGATGCATACAGTACAATGACATTATTTTAATGTTTTTCAAATCACTATATCAGATTAAAGAGAGCATTATATGTCTTCTTAAATACACATTCATAACAATATACTGAATTTGCTTTTAATTTGTTTGGGTGAGGCAATTGATATTAAAGACAACAGTTAAAGCTTCCAGTCTAGACAGAGCTGTGGAAAAGTGATTTGTCCCAAAAGATTCCACTGTACTGCCAACCTGTGAAATTTGACTGCTGTAACACAAATACTTCACATTGTTAAGTCTCATGTGCTGTACAGTCTATGCCTGAAGTTATCCAGTCACTGTGATTAAACTGTAGGCCTGTGACTCATCATCAAGATGCTGAGGCATCCTTCTTGAAGTCCAAGAGACCCAAGAACGACTCACATGCTGGTTAAAGCTTTAATTCACTGGGATTGGGAATATCCAAGTGACAGAGCCCAAATGGCATAATGCCTTCAAAATGCGGTTAGGATTATGCCAGGCCTCACTTAGATTTCTGGCAAACAGCTACTCTGATGATCTGCTTGGAAGCTGCTAGGCCTGTCCCTTGTCTCATAAGGTAACATATTCTGTACTGTACAATAGCATTGCTTTCATGATCACCGCTTTGAGCACTTTGACCAGTCTCTAAACGGGCTATTGGCAGAGACTGATAAAGCAACTGCAGTTGTGCAACTCCTTTTTGAGAATCATACTGTTGTGTATTTATAATACACAGTACAGACAATAAGACACTGTCTCCTTTAAAAGTCATGTGATTCCGTTGGCTAGTCACAAGCCAAGGACCCTGCATGGCGGGCTGCCCTGCATCTCCTGCCTGTTACTGCCAATGGCAGGGGGTTACCAACCCCTCTACAGCCAGTCAGGCAAGTGAGTGGGAGCAAGGCTAGCAATGGATACCAGTGGCCTAATACCAATTAATACCAATAATCAATGCTAACTCTCCAGTCAGGCACCGTGGGGCTCACAGAGGTCGGGCAGATGAAGTGTCCGAGGCACGTGCTCGTGTGTGTTCTCTCGCCAGCAGCCATTCACGAACAATAATTCAGGGCAAACCGACGTCAAGACTAACTTCAAGATCGGCAAACTAGCAGTACAACGTTTTGGGCTCACTAGTTTTACAAATCTGGTGTAACACGACTTGGCTTCCAGGTGACATGTTCACCTTCAAGAAACTTAACCAGCTTCGGCAAACAAAATGGGTACCAGACAAAATATAATTTTAGATACCTATGTTCAATGTAAATCTTGTTTATTTTCTGTTTTTATTTAAATGTAATAACCTCTTAAATTATAAAGTATTATACAAAATTCTACTTTGGACAGTTTGCATTACAAGGACTGCAACAATCTGTTTATTGTTTACCCTAAAATATCTTTAACATTAAAAATCAAATTGCTCTTGATTTCAAGCAGTACATAACTTTATATTACTAGAGAAAACATTTCTATCAGAACAAAAATGTTATTATGGATCTAAACCTTCTTAACAGCCCCTGCACTTGTATCCACAGATCATTTGAAAGTTTCCATGTGGAGTAGCAGTTTATAGAATATTTTTACTCAGACTGGTTCAGTAAAAAGCGCGGTTGTATAAAACTTCAATTAGAATGTGCTTTGGATGAAACCATCTGATAAATGTGCTAAAATCCATTACATGTAATGAAATGCATTAAAACACAACGAATGGAACCAATAACATTTATTGAGTTTTTAATGCCTCTCACCATGTATAGTACTATACTGTATATGGAGTGCGGTCAGTGTAATTAGACATTTTCCTAAATGATATTTACCCAAGGAAAACCTACAGTAAGTCACGGTCAAATCAAACAGTTTTTAATTACTTTTGCTATTGTAAGAGAAATATCTGTATGACCTTTGCAAGCTTAAGCAATTCCTGAAACGTAAAAGTTGACGACTGTTAACACTATAACTACTAGTCAAACAAATGATCTAAACGATCAGATCTGGGCTTAAGAAGCTTAACATGTGCTAGGAAACTTTCTGTTTGTCCGGCATTAAAGCAGTTACATTTGTCCTTCAATTTTCAATTCAATATTCTGTTAGAAATATGACCCTGAGAGCAAGCAAAAACTTTTAAACCAAGTTCAGTGCTCAATGTTTCAAACATAGACAACATAGCGTTTCGTCTAATATGCAATACACACAGTACCTACTACGTCCAGATTAATAACTAGAAGTGTTCACAGTTTACAGTTTCAAACATTCTCTCCCAATCTGAACAAAGCACAAAATTTGTTTGAAATTTTCTTACCTTTACTGACGGATTTAAATTCACTTCCCTGTCCCACAAAGCACACAGGCCGCAGGCTCTCCTTGTTTGCTTATTTCACAGCAATGACAAGCAGAACGTTCAGTACCTCTTGACTACATTCACTTTTGATAACAATAACTGCAATCTGGTGACTGTACTCAGCAGCCAGAAGTTTTGAAAATCTGCAGTGTCAGGCATTCACTCACTGTCAAAGGAAATCCTGCTTCGTTGCCTGCTTGCATTTTTTCCAAAGTGTATCAGACTTGTAGAGTTCTTCTTTACACAACTGCATGCACAGCTTTAATCATCAGAAAACAAGCAGAAAGGTCTTTTAGCAGTAACGGTTATAAAGGACATTTTTATTTCCGTGAGGGTGTGACATTGTTTGCTTAAGAGCACACAAAAATATTTATAGAACACTTAAACAGTAAGAGATTGCTAAACATTACATGAAACTGAAAGACTGCATACCAGTACATACTATTTAACCATGTCACAGTCTACTGCCTGGTGAGTCACCGAAACATCAAAATCAAGAATAAATATCTCTCAGTATGGTGCAAAATACTGAATATCTACAATTTCATAATGTGTGTTTTGTTTACAAAATTGAAAACAATCAACAGAAATTAAAGATCAATTATGTTGAAAGGTGTTCCACTAACGTGTTTGACAAAAACTGTTTGATGTTTGTTTCTGATGTTTTGTGATGCGTTGTAACAGGTTTAACACTGACAACATTTTTATGTGAGTTTTAAGTTGTGGTCAGTACATTAAGAGCTGTCTTCTAAGTACAACATAACAAAGTGTTTTTTTGTGAGGAAATTCCACCTTATCGCCTCATTTCAGCTCAAATATAGAAAACAAAAAGGCCAGTCAGTGAAATAATATTCAGACTGCCAAAAAGGAGGATCTCATTGGAATGTTTTGTAAAACAGCAAGCAGAGCGCTTATTTGCAGAAAGAAAACATTTCACAGAAAAAATGCAGTTCCTTGGACATGTTTTTCAAGGACAAGTTTCTCAAAGGACCTTTGTACAATAGCTGATGCCTATCCATGACTTCTTCCTTTCACATACAGCTCATGTTCCAATAATACAGCCTCCTAGTGCAAACATTAATTATTTTTATAACTGGGTCTAGACAAATTATAATACAGTGAATGCTGCTTAAATGTGTGTATGACGTACTGCAAAGACAAAAGTAGATTACAGAGAACACACATTACTTAGATGAGGAGGGGAGAAATAATCTGTTAGATTTCATGTTTAAACAGGTGTCTAAATAATGGATTCAAGGATATCATTTTAGAAAAGTCTGCATTTCAGCGTCTTTAGGGATACCACCCTCCAGCATGCAAAATCATTTCTTATTTCTTACTTTCCCAACAACTTATTTCAAACACTGAGGAAAGCACAATTCCTACTCTAATAATTACACAATTCAGACCACAAATCACCTCAGAGGTACTGTAGCATTCTGTTACAGTTTTATTATTTGTAACTTCTCACACTCTATGCATATTCCCATTATTATGAAATAATAATTGCCGGAAATGCCTTGAAACCGAATGGAATATATCACAAAATTGCTCTTCATTTTAAATGCTTTACAAAATTACGACAAAAATAGTGCTCATGTTTATGATAGTATACATCTTTCAAAGGGGTTGTCATTGCAAAGGCTGTGTATCATTCAAGTTCTAACTTACTAATTTACGGAGACCTAATGCCAAGTTCTAAGAAATATAATTATGAAACTGTAGAACAAATATTGTAAAATCTATCCAATTATATTCATTTACCATCTTATTACCAAATGACTAGGCAATGACTAACCTGTTTTCTGTTCATCAGCTCGCTTGGAGATAACCACAAACCCAAACAACGTACAGTTCCCATCTCACATTTGTATGATGAAAGCCTGTTTAAAATTCCTTTTTTCAAGATTCCAAGATTTAGATTTCAAGAACATGATTACAAAAAACCTTAGGTGCTGACCTTGTAAATTATGTGTGAATAACGCACAAGACAGCATCCCCAAAATACTTACAGTAAAGTTAAAAACTATTTACTCATTATTTCTACCTCACCAGTTGACATACTGTATAACAAAAAGTGTAGTTCTCCACAGCAGAACCTTCTTAACTGTTGCTGCAGTATTGATTAAACAGTCTTAATCGTTTAGTGTTAAATACTTTGTATTGATTATTCCCTTGGTAAATAACAAAAATGGAACTTACAGCATACTGCAGTCCTCTCCATATATCGTATTGATCATTCCAAGGTTACCTGTACTATTCAAATGTAACAAAAACACAGACATACTGGAGTAACCTTGTTTCCCAAAAAACCCAAAAGCATCTCTCACCACTACCTGACAACATCAGCAGTGGCGTTTGGCAGGTACAGTACATTGATAAGATTAATTTGACTTGTGCTTATCTTTGCTTTGGGATCACATGAAAGCATGAGGCATGGGAACATTTATTTAAAGAAACCATTACAGATAACTTGGTTAGGGCTGCGTTAGCTCACCTGATTTAGTATAATTATTCTGTAAAATTATATCAATGTTTTTATGCAATTTTAGTGTTGAGTTTATTGAAATAACTGTCATCTTGTTCCAGAATTGTCTATTTACAGTATGTACAGTATTAAACAGATACAATGAATAGATTTTTTTCTTGTCCTGAATTGACATAATATCAATTACTTTATGTAAGTAAAAAATGTTCAAAAATGCTCTGTGCACTAAACCTCCTTTAAACCTTTTTGCCTGTTGCACTTCTAGAGAACAGACATCCCAGTAGATTCATAATTTGTTCCTCTCCAAGAATGACAGTGTAATAGAGAAATTCTCCTCAGGGCAAAGCTTCAAGTCTTTCCTTGATGAGTGTGCTAGTTTCTGTAACTTCACGATTTTAAGTAAACAGCTATTGAAGCTCTCCCTCTGCTCTGTGGTACATTCCTAATCAGACTCGGAAGAAAACGCCTATAGAGAGACACCCAGTTACAAAAACACCATGGCACACAGTCATGACAGTGTCCCTTCATTGCAAGCTCCTTTGTAGGAAATTCTGTTTTTCCATGGCTGTGTACATGCATGCAAAAAAAGTGTTTTCTTTGGCAGGGAGAGCAGAACAGGAGGTCTGCTGTGAAAGTAACAGCCTGATGTGCTAGTTTTTTATGCAGGAATTGGGCTCAAAATAAGAAGCTCTCATTGTTTATCAAAATGCCGTCATCTACCTGTATACAGTATCTTCGTCTGAGAAAAATGTCCTATTCCAATAACACAGTTGGTCAACCTCATTAAAACCTGGCAAAATGTATTTATAATACTGCATTTATCTAACACAAACAGTGTCCTACATATTACACCAAATGGCCAAATCAAGAATGTTATAATGTTTAAGAACAGAAACATTTTGCAGTTGATTTCAAACAATACATATTGTGTTTATGATCGTTTTCAAATAAATTCATCTGAAAAACCTCAGTACTTAAGACCTAAAAATAGCAAGTGAAACTAAAGATTTCAGGCTACTGTTTGGAGCAGTCTATCACAAAAATGTCACACAGTTATTCACTCATTATTTGATTGCTTTCTAGTCTAGCATTCTACCACTCCTGAAAGGGTAATTTTTCATCTGTAACTCAATGAAGAACAGGGTTATAAACTACGTGGCAGTAAACATACTGTACATATCCTCTATCTTTTTCTGGTGGTTTACAAATCGTTTGGGCTCATTTTCAGATGAGTTCATCCATATTAAAATTCAAGTAAAAGTTCAACAATAGAAAGCAATGTAAATACAATTAATATACAGTACAATTATACCGTATAATATATATGTATAGTACATATTAACATTTCTCTGAAAGCCTCATAATAATCTAAAATAAATAAAAATGTGTGTCAAACTGCATTACTTATGTTCTCATTGCTGAGGTGTTCCATTTAGTTAGTTCAAGTGACAATTATTGAACAGCTAAAGTATTCAACAACCAAGAGCCATTAACCAGCTAATTGTATTTAGTTAAAAAACACCGAGCCATTTAAAGATAACTAACAGTCAGAAACAAATATTTCTTCCACTCAGATATATTCTGTTTCACTATCATCTGAAGTTAATAAGACATACTTTTACAGGTACTGTATACTTTCTAAATGAGCAATTAAATTAGCCAATAAGACATTATTGGTATACTGCGAATGAGCAAAGAGAAATATGGTAATTCTTCAGTCACTTGCAGTATGGAACTAAATAAACATTTTACCACAACAGACATTACTAGTATCTGAGAGTTACACCCACATAGTGTTCATGCAGAATTTGTGGTTACAGTAAACCACAACAAGCAGTCATTACATCAGATATTGAAACAGGGAGGCAAAACCAAACTAAAAAAAACTAAAGGAAAAGGTGTGAAAGCACCATGTTTTTAACCAGCCAAATTAAAGATCTAAGCACTGTGCAGTATTACATTTAACTGAACTCTCCTAACTGACTGTATAATATAGCTTTAGACCGACTGATCTGACAGTGAAATCAGCCTGCAAGAGTCACACTACGACCAACTGGTCATCTGCACAAAGCACTAAATTAATCCTCTAAGTATTTAACAATACTACTTTTCTCCTTAACTAGGTTATTAGCTTAAATGTAATGTGAAGAAACACTTAAGGGGAAATTTAACTCAAGATGTTAAGCAACTATTCACATGCTCATAGGTTGAAGATGATTAAACTAAGAAAATATTACGTTTGTAAAGGAATATAACATTTCTCACCAAAAAGTCCTTTTCACATTGTGAACTCCTTGTTACATTAATTTCTGCGTTAGTTATATTAGAAAAGCCATTCTGAATTCATTTGCTCTGCCATGTACACAATTAGTGCTGTGCCCACAGAAAGGTGAACAATTCCTTTTTAGAAATTGCATGCAACCAAATTAAATAGTTAAATAACCATAGAAATAGACAAAAAGTCATTTTAAATGTCAGAAGAACACATTTTTCTAAAGTACAGAAACAGTAGAACGTCACTCTGCTATTGTTTTCAATCATGACAAAGTAATTAAAAACTTTTAGCCAGCCTTCTTTATACATATATAAAAAAACTATCCCCTTAGGTTCTCTACCAAACTCATTATCTGTTCCTTCATTAGATTCAGTCAGTCAAACACAGATGGGCTGTCAGTTAATTTTAACTCCAAGGTACAGAAAGCTGGTGTTAATATTTCCCATTTTACATACAGGAGAGGAATAATCATTATTATCTGCTGCCTAAGGATATTGTTCACTACAGTGACGCCCCAAACTTCTAAAATCGTACTGCACAGCTGAGATTCATTGACATTGTTGAACATAACAGTGGGTCATTTCATATATCTATTTCCAATCTGCAGAAGCAAACCTTCAATGTAGTTTAAATCCCAACCCAAATGAGATTATTTAAATAACAATAACATGATCAACTGTATGTAAGTACAATATATAAGTGTTCAAAACTGGTGAAGAAATGCAAGGTAAATCTTTAGGTCTGTCTCTCACTGTCTGGAAAAACATGTGATTCATTTAGGAGCTGGATCATTCTTGTAGTGCACATTACATCACCAAGACGAATAGACTTAATTAAGAGAAAGCACTCCTAAAGATTTCATGAGAGATGTTCAAACATGTAAACATTTTATTAGCTTTTCGGTTGAGCATAACAAAATGATTGTTGAAGATCAGCAAAACTTGACTATCCTTCGTTTAATAGTTAAAACCGAAATGCTTAATTTAAGGCCTAATATAGAATTTCAAATCACTGAAAGGAAAAATTACCCATCATATCTGGACAGAAGCATTGAAGTTTTTCTGTTGGACTCAAAATGGTGACTCTCGGTGTAAAAAAATAAATACAATTATTTTGTGCAGCTGATCATATCAAAGTAGTACATATCCTGAGGATTCCTGGCAGCTGCAGGGGTATTTCCCACATTGCATCCAGACAGCTACGAAGTCAACAAACACATTTGATAATGTTTATGCTGAAATCTTCCTAGTCAAAACAAGGCCCTTTGATTTCAGAATGATTATGAAACCTGTGAGGAATTTAAAATTAGTCTTTTCAAGATGATTAAAAAGAACTGTACTGCCTCAAAACTAATTCAACAGAGGGCAACCTCAGAAATGTGAAATTGCTATAGATTTTAAAATATTTAAAAAAAGTTTAAAAAGAACACATCACATTCTCTACACTTGTTAAGTGCTAAAGTTTTCTTGGAGAGAATATTGTAATTCGCTTTTTAAATGTCAAAATTGTTTCCAATATTTTTATATTTTCACTAATTTTCAGTTTCTTAATCTATATGGAAGAAAATTGTTGTATATGGATCATTTTACTCGTGTTTAAGCTACAATATTAAACATAATACATTAATGGTACAATATTAAACACAATAATTTAATATTTATATTCAAAGCAATAATAGTACTGTACCTCAAGCCAGGCTAAGAGTGTTCATACAGATCCCTTAGATTCTATTATCTGTACATTTAAAAAAATCCAAACATTTCCAATATCTCCATTTAACACAAGTGCTATTCTGAGGTAAAAGTAATAGAAAACAACATATGTATTTTCTACAATATAGTTCAATATCAATCACAAACCTTTACGTAACTCTGTAACAATAATCATATTTAATATTTCATTACATCAATGTGTAAAACACAATAAAGCCTGCAGGTATTTTCATGTAGTTTTAATTAATTCTAATGTAGGAGAATCTGAGCCCATCTATCTGAGCCCATCTAGAAAAAGATGCAATGAATAATCTCAAGAACAATTGACAAAATCAATGGGAATTCATCACAAGTGATTCAGTGCAGCCATATATTTTAATTGACAAATGCAAACGTGGAGCTCCAACCTCTAGTATTAATCAATGTGACCATCAATAACATCCCAGATCTACTGTAATGAAAGACATACTTCAGTTCTTTTTGGGAGTGGGATGAGGAGAGAAAAAGGGGATGTATCAGCATTAGGATCTATTCAGAGGTCTCTGTAACTTAACATTCCTGCTCAGCTTACTAAGCAAAATCTCCTGTCCTTTAGCGATACTGCATCAGAATCACTATGACATCAGACTACAGAATAGAGCATCTCTGCATACAGCATTCCTCTTATAGCCAACTCATATAGCGCCAGCTCAAATACCCTTTAATTGCAGCATATTTTAATGCTAGACACCTGCTGTTGCTAGCAATATAAATGCCAGCTTTCCGAACCCAGGGCAGATGCTGCTGCAGTAACTTCATGCGCTGCATAAATCCACCTACCTCGGACTTCATCCTCTTATAGGCCGGAAAGGAATAAAATATCAAACACCCAGGTGGAGCTGTTACAGTTTCTCTTTGCAGTGGATTTGCTGTAATACCCCCCAAAAAAGTCAGCTGGTCGCACGGGAGGATAAAGATGGGTCAGTGCCTCGTTGTGAAGCTCAAAGCACAGGGGACCTCGAACTGACGGATTTACTGATCAGCACATTTACCTAAACGTCGATGAGATGGGCTGAGCCCTGTGGCTTTCTCCCCCTCTCTCTCCTGCTCTCTCTGACTCTGGTCTCTCTCTCTTCTCCTATATTCTGCACGTATGTACGGTATATCCATTTGTTCAGCAGGTTTCTTGATCTACTGCCTTCTGAGTGATGCATTGTCCTGTGCTTATATTGCGGCTGTTAAACAATCACACTGCAAGGTCAGAGCCTGTTTTTAGCTTTTCCAGGACAAACCATAAGGCTGCAGAGAAGCCTGGGGCAATAGGATGAAAAGTATTAACGCTGCATTAAAGAGGATACAGCCACATGTGCCTGTGAATCCTTTTATATAATAATATAGAAGCTGATACACAGCATTTAACACTGAAATCATTTAAAGCATAATTTTCCTTTCATAAAAGTTATTTTTTGCCATTTACCTTAAACCTTTCATCAAGTAGCTACAACAAAACTCAGAACTTTTTTTTTCATTTTTCTTACTGTTGTGTATTATTTGTAGATGCATTACAATACAAAAAACAAATTACAGCCATACACAGCATGTCATTTTTCTTCTAAGAAGCATTTGTAAGTATTGTTCGTAAATGGCAATACCATAACAAAATAAAAACTCATGTCTCATGTGGGAGTAAATTGTAGCAAAGCAGGGCTTCAACAATGATCATCCTCTGGTACAAAAACCACATGGTTAAAGCATATATATTCTGCAGGTACTCCAACACACACTAGTCATTAGTGATTTTGCTACCTTGCAATCTAAGCATAGTTTAATGGAAATGGGATTTTACATTAATTTGTGGTACCAACAGGTGGAGTGACTGATAAACCCATGTTCATATTTCCATTTGAAGCAGAAAAATGGTAGCTGACCATGTCCTGCACATTAAACAATCCTAACATGGAACTTCCAAGTGAATAAAATAGTAAAAAGCAACCATTCATGATTGCAGATTGAACCCTTTACCCTAGTTCAAACCTGAGCAATGTCACTAGGTGGGTGAGACCTGGAGTTCTCAGAGTAAGCATTAGTCAATGAAGGTTTTCTAGGCCTTTGGAGAAGCAGAATGGCTTGCATTAAAGCATTAAAGCATTGCAGAGTTTAGAGCATGTCAAAAGATTAATGCCTTTGACAGGGGAGCAGGTTGGAGCTGGAAGAGCATGTCTGTAAATCCCTCTTCCCCCCTGTGCAGTACAGGAGCAGCTGGAAGCAGGTCTCTGAGGGAGCCCAAACTGGTGGGAGTATATAGTAAACAAAATTGACAACTCCACATCTTCATATCAAGAAATCCTAACAGTTCATGTCCGCTCCTAACACTGCTAAATTAATTTGTAAAATCTCATTGCTTAGTTTTGATGACAAAAGTTGATTGGAATCCATCAGCTTTAATGGGTTGTATTCAAACCTGATGTGAACAGTTCTTAGCTATTTAAATATGCTAAAACAATGTAACAACTTGTGAAAACAATGTAGGCGATTCTAAACAGTTAATCAGGAATGAGGGTCAAGCGTGTCTTTTTTTATCCATCTCTAGTAGTAATAATATCAGCATAGCTCAACAGAAATTCAATACAATGTTTCTGTTCTTTGTTCCACGTATTTAATTCATATTTCAGAAAATAGGGACATAAAAAATAGTGTCAACGAGTTCACATAATTTCATGAGTTCATTTATGTCATTAACATGAAAAATCCTTTACATTCTGTTTATTGTTCACTGTGTTTTTGAAGTCTGTTTCTTATGTGCCCACTTTTGCTGGAATTGTCATTTCCCTTAGCCTAGAGAAACTAATCTAAACTATGCACCACCAATGAGGGAATCCTGATCACACTGGGCTAATGACATAACCCAGGCTTGAACCTGTGGTGTCTAGATCATAGAACTCAACTTGTGCTCGGGAAAACACCAAGTAGGGAGCTGCATCAGCATGCGTAGGCTGCAAAGAAACAGGTAAAGGTTTATTCCATGCTGGAAAGAAAAGAAACACAACATGTGGACTGTGGAGCCTTCTTCAGGGGTGATGTCGTCATAATGATAGCACTCTGTCTTAAATTCAACATCTTTTCCTTCAACTCAGATACCACCCAGAGTGACACTAGGAGACTTCAGCTGTTTTCCAAGAAAATAATGCTTTCTACCATTTTTTTTCTCTCTACCAACAGTTTACTCTTTCTAGACAACAAAATCAAAGATGCAGAGATGTTTTTAAAGCTACCAGCTTCACATCATATTCCTTGTATTACTGCTTTATGACTCATCAGATGGCGCAACTCCAAACTCAACCAGTTGCTCAGTGCAGATAAGGACAAAACATTTACAGAAAAAACCCTCAGGGCACTCACTACACCCACAAATTCCAACCTTGTTGTGACCATACCTTTAGATATGCCCCTTTCACAGGATGAGAGATCTCTTCTCAGCAAAAGTCTCAGTTTTGTACCAGTCAGAAAGATGCTGGACATTCCCCAAACCCAAATTGACCTCCATCACTTTTACCGCAGGCGTCTTCTCAGAGCACATTTTGCTGATGACATCTCTCCACCCTCATCTGACAACCCAGTTATCAATGAGATCAAAATTAAACAAAGCTTTTGAACTCTCCAGCTGGGGGTTTTCTGTCAGTAAATCATTTCATTAATCAATACAAATATCAAGCTCCCAAGATCCTTTCCACACCCAAGAGATCTAACCTCAGGTCTAACTTCACCGAAAGAGAAGTTCAGGCGCCCCAATATCTCTGCAAGCAAGCTGACAAAGGCGGTGCTGCTGTGGTGTGGCAAAAAAGACCTACAGTACATATCAAATGTACTGTCTTGCCTATCTTCCTCCTCCACAGGATCCTACCACTAACTACCAAAAAGAAGTGGTACGTATCTACCAGCTCTCTTCTAATCAGTAATAAGGAACTTCACCAGGAGGAAAACCGTCTCATTGATGAAAATTCATCAGACATCTCAATTTTACCTCCTGCCTGAAATCCACAAACCTGACACCCAATCGTCTCACCATGCAACTCTACCACCTCTCACATCTCAACCTTTCTCGACAGCCTTATGAGACCACTGGTGGAAGGGCTTCATTCATATACAGAATTAAAGACACTAACCATGCTCTCACCCCCTGAAGAAGGCTCCTCAGACACTTTTCTTTTCCTTTACCTGTTCTGAAACACCATTACTGTTTGAGACACCGGGGGAGGGGGCTTTCAATTCATTTTCAATAATCTAATCTTGTGTTTAGCTTAAGCATCTTGCATGTAGCTGCAAGTAATGTATATAAGAGCTTGTCAAGTTCTTTATCACAAATTACACCACTTTACATACAAACCTCCTTTGCAGAACCTAATATAGTGCAGACAGTAAGTCCACAGCCCTTCAGACATGGCTGAGCTCAGCCATGTAATTGCTATTTTCACTTCACCTTGCAGCAGACAAAAGTTAATTGAAATTCAAAAATTAGAGGTAAGAATACAAGAGGCAAAAAATAAGCTCTGTTGAAGCTCTGTCTTTGTGCAGAGGAGGAAGGGGATTTAACCTTGCACCCTGAGGTTTCCAAAAAGCTTTGGCCTACCCTGGAGAAAATGCTACAGTACCAATGCAACAACAAAAAGTTTATCAAAAGGATAAAGAGGCAAGAGGTCAATGAAAAACTGAAAAATATGTCTGTTGAGCTAAGTGAGGAAATGTTTTAAAATTGTTTATTTTTATGCTTTAAGTCTATGCTATAGCCCTGCTCACATTAATATATTCAGTGCAGCTAAAACTGTTAGCCATAGCTACAGCTGGAATCTTGTGTGTTTTTTTCTGCAGAGGATAAAGGTTAATCAAAAGTATGAAGTATAAGCATGCAAAGATTTTTCTTTTGATTAAAAAAAAACAGCAGGCCTGAATGCATAGCCTGAAAAATCTGACATTTAAAACACCCCTGATTTGACTTTTAAATTATAATACATTCTGCCAAGAAAAAAAGAGTGTATCGTGGATTGTACCGTATATATCACATCACAATCCTAGCTGAGCTAAACAAATCCTTTTTAAGCTGATGTTCTTAACACCCATATAGTGACAAATACTTTGTTTTAAAAATGTCGCAATATTTCACCACACGATGAATTTTCATGAACTCTTAATTAATTAAAGCTCCTTTCAAACCCTCATGAAGGGCCAAACCAGTGAGGAACTGGTTTCTAGCCTGAGGGTGTTATTCCCCATAACGCAGATAGTGTATGTTCTTGGTGTTTTTAATCTAACCTCATAAAACATTAAATTTGTATACAATGTCCAAATCACACATTTTCATTTTGCAATAAATGAGTAAAGGAAAACTGAGCATCTGTTGCAAGATGGCAGCCTACCAAGCAAACTTCAGCTTGGTATCATAAAATTTTTGTGAATAGCTCACTATTTCTTTTTACATTAAAGCAGCATCATATATAACTATAACTTGCAGTTTTGACTGTAGTGTATTACTTAAACAGCAGGACACTAAGGGAAAAATGGGCAGTGTTTAAGGTTTTGTAACGTGGTGATAACTGCTCAGGTACCTTCATATACTGTAGGCTAGCACTTCTAGCCTTATGAATGGAGCCTAATGTTTAGCTCATTAAGCCACAAGCTTTTTCACAATGATTTCTTAATGTCCTTATACAATGCCATTCTCTATTTTCTTTGTGTTTTGCAAAATATCTTCTTCAAGAAAATAACACTAACATAAAAGCACTCAATTTGACATATGTCATGGTGCATCCTTTACAGTACTGGGGGTCAAATTACGGTTAGGTTTTAAGCTTGAGATTGAAAAAACTAATTTCCTGAGAAAAAAAAAAACAGCTTCAATAATAACAGTTACAATAAGAGCATCATGCACATAGCACTGGGAGTGTATTTGAATTCACCTCTCCAGGCTCTAATACAATCAGGCCCCTGCTCTCCAGAGAAGTAAATGGAAGCAAATTACAGTAATTTCTCAAAGCCGGCAATGTTTTTTCATCTTTATAAGAACTGACACTGCAGCTAAGCAGTAAAGATGGTGTTTACTGTGAAAGAACTTGTCGCAGATTGACTTCGGCAGAGCAGAGTAATCGAAACCCTGCTCATGTGTTGCTCCAGGCTATTGGGAAACTGTAAAGGTTGAACTCATGCTAAGTTGCTGCATCAAGAGCATAACTGCTTACAAAGGACTTGTCCTCATCTTCAGATCACAGTTATGGATGTGCTGACCAACGTGGGCCTAAAACCGTGGATCCACAGTGCCAAAAAAGAGAAGGAATGATTAAAAGCCACATGAAATCAAAAACATAACTTGTATGTTTTTGTCAGAATCTGTCTCATCTATGTTGTTTAAAGAAAAAAACATTTTGTAAACAAGTGTAAACATTTTGCAATAGCAACCTGAAGAATTGGTAAGCGAATGTACAGTACTGGTTCTGGATTTGATCCAAACAAAGCACCACTGCTTCTGAGAAACATTCCAGTGGGAGGTACCACTGTAGTCACACAGTAAAAACACTAGAGCATGTTCTCTATCACAGCAAAGAAAAGCATGAAGCAAAACAATAAATTAACAATTATAATATATATTTGAAAAATGTACTAGCTCTTAGTTCATATAAAGAACTTGTTAACCAATGACATTTTATTGAAGCCTACTGGGCTATGCTGTACTGTATATCTGACAAATGTTACAGAAGTCTAACTCTTTTTCCTAACTCTATAATGGCTATTTGGCTCAAACTACTGCATTTTCATTAAGAAATTCTTTAGGTCACTTGTTATTTAAAAAGGTTAAACTAAATGTCTAAAGGCAGGGAGCTGTAATACTCATGTAAAGAGCGAACAGAGAAGAAAACTGAATCGGTGTCATCACTTCTAACAACCTACCAGTAGATGGCGTCGGTGAACAGTAAATTTTCATAGTAGCCGAAACACGGGGAAACGCGAAATTCATCCAGAAAATGGTTAAAGTACACTCATTTGTACTTATTTCATATTCACATTTTTTCAATTATTATTAAAACATTACATTACAACAGGCCAAAAGAGAAACTAAGCCACATCACTCTGTAATTCATACTGTACCGTATTGCGCAGCATGTCTTCCAATTTAAATGTCTAATTCTGTTTCTTTTATTAGGAGACTTAAAACTTACAGATTCACTCCAACTGATTTTTTGTGCTAGCTTGATGATGTCTCATGCCATTATTTTTTTTCCTTGGTGAGGTTCATAGGTAATAATAAGTTAATTACATGATTTTAGCACAAGATAAATTAGCTGGGTGCTGTTTGTGAGTAGGGATTGCTTTTGGAAGATGAAATACAGATCCTCGTCTGTAATACTCCTCTGTAACACCTAATAGCAAGTAGGAAAAGCAACTCTGAGAGAACAACTTAATTCTCACTTTCACTCAAGGGAGCTCATTAAATGAATCTATGGGTTAGAAATTCACTGGCAGAACTTCTGAGGGCAGTTTGATGATTTGTTCTTAAAGAAAGACGATGAAAAAAAAATAATCTAACCAAAATAGGAAGAACCGTTTACCAGGAAAACAAAGACATGTTGTCAAATTGTAAATATTATGGTGACAACCGAAGTCACAAACAATTCATCATTTGGTTGCTATGCTGTTTGAAGTCTGATACTAATGAGCTGCTAAAGCAATTATTCATGTCAGTTAGCCCAAAACTGTTCCTAATTGGCATTAAAGTAAAAATTGACAGAAAACTCTTAAACACAAAAGAGTATGATTCTGATTTGCTTTGAGAGTGTATATCTATACATGCAAAATACATATATTCTAAATAAATATATGCGTTAATATTCTAATTGTAACCCAACAGGAGGAAATAAACATTTTAATTATGGATCAGGACATGCATTTATATCAACATGCTAAGGCTGTGAAAAGGCTATGACTTTCACCAAGAAGCCTTTTTCATTTTAGATTCATTTTAGATAGACTCTGTGTTTTATATGGAAATGTCAGTGCCAATACCTGGTGCCATAAAAAGAGCAGTCTGCAGGACGGATATCTCTGTGACTTGCTAATGCAGCGCTCGTCATACAGTAAGTCTGATGCTCAGCCCCAGCAAGATTGAAATCAGTTGAATGAAAAATAAAAAACTGACACAAGAAGGTGCCTGCTAGATACGTCTGTAAACTGACCAGGCACATCACAACCCAAGCAGAGTAACAGTTCCTCCTTTCTTTTAAGCCTGAACCATATCCTCCCTTTTGAAATTCTGCCTTGCTGAGCAATGATGTAATAGTTGAAACCATTCAGTGGTTGCTATGGCACATAAGAGGCCATATGTAAAGGATAAGAGACGAAAGCTTTGGCTCAGTTTAAAGACTTAACCACATGTTCGTGAATGTGCATTCCCCTAGGCCAAACAAATTAAGCAGATAGGCATGTTATCAACAAAACATGCGGTGCAGGGCGGTGGCTCTGTGGCTCAGGATCTACGCCTGTGGCTGGAAGGTTGCCGGGTCGTATCCCATGGCCGGCAGAGGAATCCTACTCTGCTGGGCCCCTGAGCAAGGCCCTTAACCCCAGCTGCTCCAGGGGCACTGTATAAATGGCTGACCCTGTGCTCTGACCCCCAGCTTCTCTCCCTGTCTGTGTGTCTCATGGAGAGCAAGCTGGGGTATGTGGAAAGACAAATTCCTAATGCAAGAAATTGTATATGGCCAATAAAGTGATCCTATCTTATCAAGTCATCATTTTCCATGAGAGGACATTGGAATATTGAATTTTTTGCACTACATATCGGACATTTAAGACCGGCATCCACTTTTGTTAGCTTCAATCATGCCATGTTACAGGCGTCCTTAAGTGACAACTTCTACACCTGAAAATGATGCTTGTAATGAAAAATCGTGCAGCTGTACAGTTCAATAAACCATTTAAAATAATCTCAGAATAGAAAAATAAATCAAGGCCTTAGGACTAGATGTTGCCTCCTGCTTTAAATTGGTTAAACTCAACACATTTCTGCAATTGTCATTATTGCTTTGCCTATCATGTCTTCTGTACAATAGGCACAGTTCTAGGTAGAGTCAGAATTTAAGCTTCCCTCTGTAGGCCAAGCATGCTCTGTCACTGCATGACTCTGCAATAACACTTATCTCTTCTTTTCACTCCCAGGGGAATCTCTCCCTAAGAAAATTGCATGCAGCATGCTTCCTGTATTAAGGGACATGTGCACTCAGTATGACTGAATGCTGGGACCTACATTATAGAGCTACGGTATGGTACTGTAGGAGTAGTGTGCCTAATCCAGAGTAATGTTTATGTTAACCGATTGGAAAAGGTCTGCTAGTAAGGCTAAAGAAGTCTAAAGACTAAAGTCTAAAGAAATGGGGGAGACTGGATATGTTTCAGTAAAAAATAATTATGTCAAACAACTATTTGGTAACCCAGGCTGCAGTGCCATTTACTCAAACAATCCATAACCTGTAGGAACACTGAAATACTTGAGTCTTCCTTGCCTTCCTTATTTTAAGTCTTTCCACCTCCTACTGGGGATAAAAATTAAACTTAGATCCACAAAAGGAAACCTTTTAAGAGACTTATAGTTCTGGTTATGAAACTTATCTATGTTCTGTACAACCCAACACACAGGCAATCTAAATAGCTGTGCTACATTTTTTGACCTCAGTACTTTAGTAAATGCATGCAAACTCACTGTCTGCAATGCTATTGGCTGGACCTGCACTAACTAAAACAGCAGGATGCATGTTTGCACAGCATTTCTGCTGAAGGCTCAGCCTTAATTACTGTTTACTGTTAAAAGTGCTGCTCTGAGTACAGTGCTAGAATTTTTAACTGATACTTAACTCTCCTTAATACTAACTTGCGACACATTATAGTAAAGCAAGAAAACTGCTGCCTGTGCAAAAGAATTAAAACTCCTTTTTTGGCTGTGGATTTGTCTTAGTGCTGAATCCAGTATATAAAAATTAAGAACACTTTGTAAACCCTTCATGATGATACAACAACACTATAGTTATAAATATAAGCACACTCATATTCATATTGCACTGTATATAATAGCTTTGCATCATGAATCACTTGCTTATGGAACACTCCTTCTGTGGACAACTAAAAAGTGAAGTAAAGAACTGATTTAGTCTGATTATTTACCATCTCACCCTAGGCACATAATACTGTCTCCTGCACCCAAAGAAGTGCAACTCTTATGCAAAAGAGGAAATCTGGTAGATGGTTTGTAGTTAAGTGTTTAAAAACATGTGCAAACCCTGTCACCTAGACACTTAAATAACTCAGGAAACATTTTATACATCTCTGAAATCTTTTGCCTTAAATTGCATGCAACTCTCCTAATATCCTTGTGACCTCTGTTGCCATTGCCTACACAAAGCAAATTCTGATAATCAGTTTCAAATTATTTTGGTCTTTCCACACATGTTTGCACTAGTACAAATATATCAAGAGAGCAGTACTTTCACTACTTAAGCAGAAATATCCAGAGTTGCAATCTTCCACCAAATGCATGCAGATGCTCTGTCATATTAAGAGCTAATCAGATGCTAAAACTGCTTTTCATTAGGCCCAGATGAAGACAGATTGCTGTGTGGAGACCCCTGACTGAGAGCAGAGCTGTCTATTAGAATAGGAGTGATGGTCTACCAGCTGCCCTGGCCAAGCTGACTTCCCCTCTGGTACCAGCTTTAGTCTACAGCATACTGCAGTCTACACATGATTTCCTTTATTAAACCCAGCTTCGAGTGCATGATCCAATAGGTGTCTACTGATTGCAGCAGGAATACTCCCTGTGGTCTTTGACACACATCAATGAGGCGGCAGTAAGGTGTTTGGCTCGGGAGTTATATATAACTAGGAGGTTGCGGGTTCAAATCCCAATTGAGGCTCTGTTAAGTTTCCCTTTGATTAAGGGACTTTATTCAGCTTGCTACAGTCAAAGCCCTTCTGCATAAGAGGGTAACTCTTTTGGTCAACATTATAACAGAACTGGGAACAAATAAGGTATATTAATAAGTTTATATAATGAGGGCTTATAACATAAAATAAAGCAGTAGCAGTAGCAAAAAATGTATTATTCTCAGGTCACAACATAATTGAATCAGTTTAGTATTTCTAGCCTGTTAGAAGTATTTATATATAAAAAGTACTGTAAGTTGTATTGATTTCTGAGGATTTAAAAAAAACATTGCACTGATCTGCAGGTACTGTATTCTCTGACCAGCTCCTTTGTAGGTCTGTTCCTTTAGTTTTGTTTTTGTGGTTTAAACACTTTAACTTATTTAAATGAAGACAAAAAAGTAGGCCTTTCAGGATCCAATTCATTACTGTACTGGGATAGTCAGTTTGTACCGTTTCCATAATGTATTTAATATAATGTATTAAAATTTTCAGAACTTTATTGATAATATTCCTCATAAACTATTAATTCTCAAATTGCAGGTTGCAGGCATTCAGGGGAATGCATGTGTTTGGAGGATTGGGTAATAGTGAAGAAACTTGTGAAGTAACACAGGGATCACTGCTCTTCCTAATTTATATCAATGATCTGGATTCTGGTATAGTTAGTAAAATGTTGATGATTTCAGAGGATTAGAGGATTAGCAAACACTGTGGAAGCAGCAAATGAAATTCAAAAAGATTTAGATTGAAATCAAGACTAGGCAAACACCTGGCAGATGTCTAATGTAGACAAGAACAGAATGAAAGATTTAGGTGCTTATGTTAACACATCATTAACAATGTAGGGAAACAATAAAAAAGCAAACTAAATGCTGGTATAAATCATTAAAAGTGTAGAATTTAAATCAAGGTGCTTAAAAAGTTCAAATTATACAGTACAGTTCTCTAGTGACAGCTCAGTTCGAATATTGTATACAAATTTGATCGTAATGCTACAATAAAATATAACATTGTAAATATGTAAAAATATATTGCAGGTCTGGAAATCAGTACAGAGAAGTGCAATCAGATACATTATCAAGGGAATGTCCTTCACTGACAAAATGTAAGAACTGAACCTTCTTAGTCTTGAACAAAGAAGACTGCAGAGGGACAATATCCAAGTATTTAAAATCCTTGTCAGCTCTGTGGGCTTTTTTTGTATAAAGAGTCAAACACAAAGCAGGAGTCATGAGAGGAAACTACAGAAAAGCAATTAAACCTATGAATGGGGTACCTCCTTACACAAAGGATTGTGAGAGTGTGAAACAAGCTGTTCAGATATGTTATTGAAGATGAAATTCTGTTTTCTTTCAAGAAACCCCAGCAGCATGCAGCCATATTACTCTGTATCTCACAACTAAGCAGGTGTGAGCCTGGTCAGTACCTGGATGGGAGACCTCCTGGGAAAAACTAAGGTTGCTGCTGGAAGAGGTGTTAGTGGGGCCAGCAGGGGGCGCTCACCCTGTGGTCCATGTGGGTCCTGATGCCCCAGTATAGTGACTAAGTGCCGTCCTTCGGATGAGATGTAAAACCGAGGTCCTGACTCTCTGTGGTCTTTAAAAATCCCAGGGCGTTTCTTGAAAAGAGTAGGGCTGTAACCCAGGTGTCCTGGCCAAATTTCCAATTGGCCCTTACTAATCATGGCCTCCTAATAATCCCCCTCTATGAATTGGCTTAATTACTCTGCTCTCCTCCCCACTGATAGCTGATGTGTGGTGAGCGTTCTGGCGCACAATGGCTGCCGTCACATCATCCAGGTGGGGCTGCACATTGGTGGTGGTGGAGGGGAGTCCCCATTACCTGTAAAGCGCTTTGAGTGGAGTGTCCAGAAAAGCACTATGTAAGTGTAAGCAATTAATAATAATAATAATAATTGCTTACACTTATATAGCGCTTTTCTGGACACTCCACTCAAAGCGTTTTACAGGTAATGGGGACTCCCCTCCACCGCCACCAATGTGCAGCATCCACCTGGATGTGACGGCACCTGGATGCGACGGCAGCCATAGTGCGCCAGAACGCTCAACACACATCAGCTATCAGTGGGGAGGACAGCAGAGTAATGTAGCCAGTTCATAGAGGGGGATTATTAGGAGGCCATGATTGATAACAGCCTATGGGAAATTTTTATTAATGAGAAATTATTATTATTATCTTGTAAGCTTCAACAGTGAGCAACAAGAGATGTTGTTGAAATGTCTGTCCTTCCACTACCTTCTATAATGGCATACAAGCTTACTCCTCTTTTTTATATATGACTTCATGCCAATTTTTAATATTTTTTAATTAAAACTTTCTTTCTGCAGTTCCAGATGGTGAGTGCTGTGTACTGAGAAAAAAGGTGATTCATTCAGTCAGTCATTGTAAGTATGGAACATTCTGGGAATTCATTTCTGCTTTCCAATATTCTTATACATTGTGTTGCCTGCTTTTGTCTTGATGATTTCTGGAATGATTCTGTAACACGTACTGTAGAACAGATTTTCTTTGTCTGGGGAAAAGTATCAGCCCTTAAGTAAAAAACCTACTAACTAATACAAGAAGTATTAAGATACACCTGAAACTCATAAAATGCATGTATAGTATTATTTCACGTTAAACACGCTTGTACAGTATGAATTACAGTCATACCATTGTTAGATGTGTGCCACACTGCTGATAATGATAAAATCCTATGATAATGCACTATGCTCAAGATTAATTTTTTAGATGTGCATTCCTCACTAATCATTTTCAAATGTTATGTTTTCACTTAGTAAAGTTTTTTCCGCAGACTCAGCATAAAATACTGTATTTGCTTGCACCAAAAAATACAGGACAAAATTCCTAGATAAGCATTAATACCCTATTGTGAAAATAAATGGACTACATCACATCCTGCAGGGGGCTAGTGGTATCTGGAAAATCGTACACACGATTGTTGAATGTATTGATGTGTTTTCTACAGAAAAGCTTAGCAAAAACCAATCTCAAAACATGACAGAACTACCACCAACACTATCTTAAAATAAGCTGGAAAAGGATTCAATGCATTAATTTCTGGAAATCCATTGGGTTGTCATGAAATGCTTAGCGGAGCTACTACAACTACTGTATGAATGTACACTACAAATAATTTTTCTGTGTGTCGATGCTTTAAAACCACAAAGCACATAAGGGTATAATAAAAGAAAAATGCAGGAAAAACACATATTAAATACAAACCACTTAAAGATGAAAACTGCAAAGGCAGTACTTTACATTCATCCCCATGATTATGGGACATAGGCTTGGACGTTGTGTGCTGAAGATAAATTTTGTGCGTCTCCACTGTAATAAATAGTTTGCACTGACATATCACTGGAACCTCAACATAAAATAATATATTAGCAAATTGTTTCCATTTGTCAATAACACATTACTGTTAGCAGAGTCTACAATTAATAACCTTCTATCTGCTAACAAGAAGCCACTCCTGCCTGTGATAAACAGTAGCTCTGTCAGTACTGTCAGACGCCCTGAGGTCAGCCACTATCCACCAGAGA
Source organism: Lepisosteus oculatus (assembly GCF_040954835.1). Classification (NCBI taxonomy): domain Eukaryota; kingdom Metazoa; phylum Chordata; class Actinopteri; order Semionotiformes; family Lepisosteidae; genus Lepisosteus; species Lepisosteus oculatus. Next base: position 62,536,318 of record NC_090699.1, read on the forward strand.
ATGAGCTGAACCTTCCTTATGTGGAGGTCACCACAACCATAAATATTTGATGAAGACTGGAAAGGATTGCCACAACTCTGTGAGATACGTAAAACATGGATGGCCCCAGGTGGTGTATGAGACTTGGCCATGCACTGTCCAGCTGGTACCTAAAATTCAAGGCACTGTCCATATTCTGATGTCCATGTAAGATGTAGAAAAGCAACCCCCTTTGACTGACAAATAAAAACATGTCAATATCCTATTGATCTGGTGGCTGACGCCTTGTGGTGAATGAGAAAGTCCATTATGCCACTGACCATATTGAGGGAATAAATCAAAATTAATGCACAGTTTTAGCCATCACTGTGCCAAGAGGGCTGGCTTTTAAATTATAAGATAACATTGTGCCTTCATTCTTTACAATTCATGTCTTGCTGGGTAAATAACAAGGACATCAGTGATGCATTATACAGTAAGAATGCTAACACAGTATCAGCAAGTATGATACTAACTGAAAGCTAAACCAACCTGGTCCCTGGATATAAAAAGGTGTTCTCACAAAGATTATATGTTCACTGAAAATGTCTCTAAGAGCTTCCTCCTCATTGGAGCTCAGATGCTGGACGCCCCATATACACAGGGAAATTAGCTGAGATTTAAGTGATGGCAAAGATCTTCATATTTTGTATAGCTGCATTTGAACTTAAAAAAGGGTCCTCAATCAGCTCAGGTCTTAAGGTATCCCTTTAATCAGAATTTGTGCCAGCTGGTTTCATCCGAAATGCTGACTACCACCCAAAGCACAGAGGAAGAAGAACACCAATCAACCATTTTCAAACAATATCTGAGCATTCGTATTATGAGGACTAGTAACTGCTGCATACTACTTATAAAGGTAACTTTATAAAAAAAACAACACATTTTGCACCTACTAGTTTTTGCATTCTAACATAAAGGGGAGGTTCAATAACATGGACAGGTGATGCTCACTTTGTGCATAAGCTGAACTAGGGCTGGTTTACAATTGCACTGCACAAAGGCTCTAAGAGGGACAGGGCTGCCTCCTGATGCAGTTGGTCTCTAGGTCAGATGAGGGCTGTTTGGCTGGGTTTCTACTGTCCTAGGCCAGACAAGTCCCAGAAGTACAGTAGAAAAGAGAAAATGGGGCAGGAGATGTCTTTACCAGGAAGGTTACAGATGGATAGAGAAGCAGAGGGCAGTGGGTGTGTCCATCCAGCACTTAAAATGATTTACTCTGAGAGCATATTGCCTTTACATCCTTGGAACAGGACAATGCAAGAAGATAAAAAGTGAAAAACTAAAATTCCACAATGCACTAGTACTCCAACAAAGTATTTATATGGATGGATAATCATTGGATTCATTGGAACTGTATAGCAACATCTTCCCATTTCTGAAAATAAAACTTTATACTACCTATAGTTATACTCACGGACTCACAAAGTTTACAATTCACACACTGTACACTATACAGAATGAGCCTTAGCTTACATTCTCAGAAGGCCTATACCAATTTATCTATGCTTCGGACTGGACAGAGAACAATGACTAATTTAATGTAATAAGGATAATTTACATTGCAATTATATGTTACATGAGCACTGATAGAAAATTAAAGGACAATGAAAAACAAATAACCACCACCATCTGCCTGAAGTTGTGACAGACAATAGGAAATGTTCAATTAGGAAAAAAGAAGGGAAAGCATTTTTAACTGGTGTCCAAAGTCACGATAACATATCTGCAGAAAATGGCAAAATCCTGAGATGTAATTTCTTTTAGGTTAAAATGATTGATACATTTTACTATTGCATTATGTTATACAGAACACAAATTTACTTTTACATACAAGTTGAAACTGTAATGACAAACAGTACATACCTTCCCTCTTTATAAGGTTCAAGTTAGATTTTGAAACATGAACCAACGGTGTTAAAATATTAATAACATCTAATTACCACTGGCTCTCTATATCAGAAGCATAATTGCTGAGAAATAAACACACTCTAGCTTCTACAGACAGGATGAATTGTAATGTTCTTACCAATGATTAATTTTATCACATTAACTTGCTGTCTGAAATTGCATAATTTGCACATATGTAATGTAATAAACGTACTGTGATATAATTGAATAGCATTAATATTACCATTCTTAATACAGTAATTATGACTGTAGCATATTATTAGTTATATCAGTTATATACCCTGAAAAATGAAAAGCGTATATACTGTATATAAACAAACTCATGCACAAATAGCTGCAATTCCTGCCAACTCAAAAAACCCAACAAAGATGAAAATAATTCCTAACATTTTGGTAAAGTGACCATGACATTCTTTCCAAATTACGTTTTCTATTGCGAAAACCATTTCTAATTGAATTCAATACAGCTGTCAGGTTGATTGAATGACAGTAAAAAAGGAATAACAGATGAGATCAATTTCACTGAACAGATCAGTAAAGTTTTGTTCTCACAAACCAAATACAATCTCTAGTCAGAACACACAATACTTCAGTTAAACGTAATGTTGGAATTTGTGCTATGAAAGGAGTAGTGAAATAGTTTAACACATTTTCACGTCCAACTTCCAACCTGTGTTAAGTAAAATATGCCGGATTTCTTACTCACCAGTGACAAAATTACTCCAAGCAAATCTTCTGTGGCTCAGATGCACTTGTTGTAAAAAATAAAGAGCAGACTTTTTCCAGGAGAAAAAAAATCCGAATCATGGGCACAACTTCCTAACTGCTAACTGTCTCAGACTGTCTACTGCAGACTCCACATACTTCCCCACACACTCAATAGCAAATGGGAGGTCCTGAACATTACAAACCACTGCTGACTGAAGGCTGTGAGCCTGTTAAAGGACTGTATAGCCCCAGATACTGATCATCTGTTCCCCTGAAAAACCTCCAAAGTGAAAAGGCCAGAACTAGTAAAAACAAACTGAGCTTTATTCCAGAAAATGAGTTATCAGCCTCCCTTCTGACTCCTCTCACAGACACACAGAATCACAACAGACATGTGCATTCCCAGCTGTACTGAGACTGCCCCAGACGGCTCTCAGGAAGCACAGGAAAGAGATTCGTAAAGTCTTCGATGAAGGGTGAGTGGATCGCGCTGAAAAATAAAGATGTTTCCTCCAAATTCAGAGAGAGTCCTGACAGAAAACAAAATGAGTTGGCATCATGGTTTCAGCTGAAAGACACTCGGTAAATAATACATTCTGGTGCTTCTGACAAGGGTTTTAATGCCTAGATCAGATTTCACCCGTTCTACTGTTTCACTGTAGCCATTTAAAGAGCTGAAGTTTAAGGGTAGCTGTGGAAAAACATTCCAGTCAGCAGTATCTCCCTGTGTTGACCTAGCCTGTCTACAAAATACAGTAGAACAACTCTTAAGGTTCTTCCTAACCTTCCTAACTAACCCTTCCTATAATTTAATGTACTGTATCTTTTGGAACTCATGAAACTGTTTTGTATCATGCATCACAAAATCTTATCTTTATCATTCCAGTGAAATATGTTAAGTATACACTAACATAAAGACTCCTCCAGAACAACAGCTAAAATCAAAGTTTAAGCCAATAAAGAGTAGTTAAAATATGAGTCTGCAAACTTCTAAAGGAAATTTCTCAAGATAAAGGGCATTACAGTATCAGAGTTACTGATTACAACTTCATAACTGTAACCTAAATTCTATCTGGCACAGGGAAATAAATAAGTAGTTGGTATAAAAGAGACAAAGATAATTTTTCAATCTTTCTTCTAATACTGAAAATGAATTAAAAAAGGAATTTTCAAAAAGTGCTTTAATGGGATTTCTTCATCACTTCCCCCACCAAAAAAACTAACAATCACAGAGTCTAGGTGTGATTTAGATGGCAAATAAGGACAGCAAAAAACATTTCTGGTCAGAAAGTTGCGCAAGCTTGAGGCCTCCATCATAAATAACAGACCTTCTAGTATGACTTCAGGCCTTAGGAATGTTCCTCCCATACGATTCAATTTGTTTGTGGTTTAGCATATAGAAAAGCTGGTTGTTACTGTTGCTGTAGTCTGCTATCAAATAAACTATTGCTGAGCCAAAACACAGGTCTAAAATACTTTAAAATCAGAAAAAAGCGACAAGAACAGATCTATAGTTACAGAGTTTTCAAAACATTTCTGTGAAAAAGGTTGTATGTTTAATATTTCTCTTCCTGATTTGTTTGTAGTGGCTAGTACTGCATATGAATTCAGTGCAACAAGTGGATCACTGCGGTGCATGTGAAGGGAATATGAGATGAAAGATTTTTCAATTGTGATGTTACTGTATTACAATTGCAAATTAAACCAATTTATTCCATTGCCATGCAGGTTGCTGTCTGTGCTCAAAGGTATTGGACACTCCCTTTTAAGCACAAACAGTACAAAAGCATATTTGTAATCAAGCATCTGGGATCCACTATCTTTTGGAACTCCATTCCTAACTAAAACACAGATGAACCTTAAGACTTAACAGTAACTCAAAGATAACAACATGCTTCAAGTAAATATGGCAATACACTACTTAAGTTTAACAGATAACTTCAGATTTTTCCTGCATTTTTAAATAACACATACTCATTTGCAATAGTCCTAAACCAAAATATTTTTTGCCTGCATAGTATTATTGTATACAAATGCTATAACCACAATCCAGACAGGCACCTGTGTGGACAAAACTTTGTTTCGCTAATTCGTATTAGGAAACAAAAACAGAAAAAAAAAAAGCCAGCAAGGATATTTCCACCGTGAAGGGAAATTCCACATCATGCAAATAAAAAAGTTCAGCACTAGAGGAAATGAGTCAAAATGGAAAAAAAAAGTTTCAGAGAACAACTAGACACAAATCTTTACATATACCAGATGTGGATAAGAAACAAAATAAGTACTTTGAGATACTCCAATAACATGAAGACCCCCAAAAACAACCTTAATGCTATCCCCAGCCAACCCTACAGATTCAATTACAATCCCTGCTATTTACTGCGAGTCATGTACTAATTTGCTGACTAAGAAGGCTCCGGTCTAACCCTCTGACCACTAATTTCAGCTCTATAAACCAAAATCTACGGTACATGCCCATACAGCTATCACTGTTTTAACTCTTCTTTCACTGCTGGTCCCAGTTCCTTTGAGAACATGTCAAGAACTTGACCGCTTCATTTATTACCTGGATTTTAAGTTATTTAATAATTTGCATGAAAATGATCTTACAGTATGCACTGGAATTAGAGGTCTGATGTGAATTTTAGCAAATCATTGCTGGAACCTCATATTATGGGTTTATAAATGCCCATAATATGAGGCATTTAGCATTACTAAAGTAGCAATTAAATATGATTTACAAATACATTTATGGTTAATAATTTTTGACAGAGAAACAATGGTATTGCATTAAGAGTGACAGTAACGCTTATTTGGTTTGGAGAGGGAAAGAGTACACATGATTTTCTAGAGGCTATCACTTCTGCTGGGAGTAGTTAATAGATTTAGAGTAACTGGACAGTGAAGGGTGTCCTTCAACTTTAAAGTTTTTAGCTAATCAAAATAAAGGACCGACTGGGACCAGGGAAACATATTGTATCTTTGTTTTTAAAAGTAAAGAAAAGTTAAAAGCCAAAACTGTCTAGCACAAGCTAGTAAAAACAATATTTCCTTGTGCAGATCTTATATCAGTGATTCTGTGAGAGCTAATTGTGTTAAGAGTACTGGCAACATTTATTGTATGACAATCTGCTGTTACTTAAGTCTTTTATTACACTAACATTAAGCTTAAGATGCAGTGTCTGATATATTTGTTGACAAATAAACACATATCACAGTTAACTAAAGTAGTTCACTGCTAAACTAAAAGAAAGTTCAGAAATCTACTGTGCACAATATAAAAGAAATGTTACAATTGTGTCCCTTCTATATCAAAGCATTAATGAAAAATGTATAAACATTGTAAGGGGAGTATTTACACTTTATACCTACTGGAATAGGAGAGACTAATTCTGTATTTTTACCACTTTGAAACAGTTAAGAAGCTTCACAAATGAAGGTGGAGATATAGCTAGAATACAGCACATGCATTTAGGACAGCCTAAGATTGTATATTATAATCCAACCCATATCAATTGGAGGCATGTTATGTATCTGGATGAAAACAACATTTTTTAAAACATGAAACCTTTGTTGTATCACATTGTAACCAAGACCAATACCTTGATTAAAAATACAGACTTTATCTTAAGTATACATTTAAAAATTCCAATGCTATCACTACTTTATTTCAAAGTATTCTGAGTGCCAGAAAGCTCCAACAGCAAATGCAATTATCAAAGTGGTTGTTCATATTGAATGTTCCTAAGAACACATCAAAGGTAAAGAAGTTGTTTAACTTCAAACATTTCAAACAGATGCCTATAAATGTAAAATTGCAGGGCTGGTGAAAAAGCTGAGTGATCAAATGAAGTTTCATCAACTGGGATTAACAAAATTGGTGCTAAAACAGCAACTCCTACCTTATTGTCCTAACTGAAATGCAGTACTTCCACATTAGATTCCACATTGCAATAACAATGCTCGCCTTGGTTCTTTGATGTGTCTGAAAAATGTTAAAGCCGTCCCAGTAGAAACAAGGGTAAAAAATGTCACAAGCACATGACAAACTTGATTTCTATAGTGCAGTCAGCTGCTTCTCTACAGTTCTGAGACACCGAGATCCATCCTCTGTTCACTTCATGGCAAAATATGTCCCACATCTTTAAACCACAAGAGAAAATGACTAGTTTCTTCTTCTAGAGATCAAGTTACTGCAGTTGTTTTTATTCGAAGTTCTTTTCTGGCTGTATTCATTCAGTTACTCTGGGTTTGTTGAACACAAAGTAAGCTTGAGTAGCGTGTTCACAGATTACCAAGTAAGGTAAAGCCACAAAGAATACCAGGAGAAATCAGTCTACAGTTTACTTCTATAATGCAAGCTGTCCATTCCCCCCGCCTCCCCTTGCATATCACTTACTTCTGCTTTACAATACACCCTAAATCATCTGGTTGGGACTGTATAAACTCCCAACTGTCTGCAGAATTTCTGACTTGTCTGCTTGTAAGAGGCCGCCTAGTGCCAAAGGCTGTAGCCGGGCCTGTATCCAATAGTGACACATTTCCCAATGGAACACAACGTCAAGGGTTTAACTAAAGTTTACAACATGGGTAATACCATTGACACTATTAGGTAATGCCTAATAGCAGGACATGGATAATGTAATGGAATTTGAACTTGAAATGGTTTACTTATTATATATTTTTTTTACTTCAGCCAAAGACAAGACACACACGACAATCGCTCCCATAAGGCAATGAGATCATAATTAAATCCTTCAGATCTTCATTGGAAGGCTTCAGTGTGGTGCTTGTTTTTAGCAACAAGTGAACGACTCAAATGCTTTGTTCAGTATGACCAATACACCACATCCAGACGGCTGGCTGCTTTAGAATGGCTGAAGGCATGTGCTGCTATCAACAGGTAAGCAATCAGATCAGGTTCCCCTGTACCTGAGGTACAGAAACTACGCTTTCAAAGCAATTGTGCTGCCCACTCTTACCCTGAAGAGAGATTAAAAACTTTTAATTTTGTTATTTGGAGCCACAGCTGAACTTGACATAAGAGTCTATGTGGTCTCAGAGTTAATATATTTTGAGGGAAAAAAGGTGCCTTAAGAAAGACTGTGATGTACTGTATGCTGGAGAGCCACAGGGAGCCAACAGTACTGTTGCAGAACATCCATCGCTCTCAAACCTGGAACCAGGGGCAAATTTACCTTTTGGTAGCAGAACAATTTCCAGAAACATAAAAGCTATAGTAGAGAAGATTGTAGCTCATCAGGAACCCATATCTTAAACATGTTTTCTGAATATGTAAGTGTGTCTGAGCTATGTGGTAAGATAATATTATAGATTTTAAACATATCTTCTAGAAGATGTGGCTGTACAGTATCAGTGTCCCACTCACAGATTCACAGCCCCACAGTACAGTAGCACAGTCCCACCAACTGGTCATGGTGCAATTCCTACTCTAAAGTAAAGCAATTCCTACACCAAAGGTGAATGGGATGTAAACTTGAAGAGTGCAGGCTCCCAATATAAATAAGCAGAAGGTTCAGAAGGAAGAAAAGAAACCTTATTATGCATAGAAGAAAATACAGTACATACACACAAATATAAGATCTCCTATAGTTTAATTGATTATATATTTTGTCTATTATTCTCTATTATTCACATAGCTTGCTGTGTATAATGGCAGGCATGTACTATACTGTACCACCAAGGTGGAAATGGAAGAAAATGGATTCCCTTCCACACAGTTCGGTATGTGTGAAGCACGTTGGGATCCATTATGCTTAAATGTTTTACAGTCTATAAATGCAAATAGTTATTAATTTTTAAGAATCATGCAAGAGAGGTTAACTCTTATTTTATGAATACTACATTAATCAAGGCTGAATTCTATTAATGAAGAAACTTTCAAGGCTGACCAAAGGCTTACTGTTTGCAGAGATGCATTTATTCTAAGACAATTCTATCTGATTAAGCACTAAATTCTTGGTACAATCTGCCAAACAACTGGAAAAGCAAGCTGCTTTAACACTGCAGGAATGGAAAGTACTGTACAATTCATGTGCAAACTGAACAGCTGTTGATTATGACTCATTTAGACCAAAAAAGCCCATGGAAAGGACTTAATAAGCTCAAAATGTTTTTCGAATACAATGCCAGTCATCTTGAAAACACCCCTCTCAAATTAATTTCATGAGCTCCAGGAAAGATGACGAAATGTAAATATTAAGAAATACAATGAAATACTTACAATTATAATATAACATCTCAGTAATCATTCTGAGCACATTCTAAGTCAGCATTGGTTTGATGATGAAACATTGGCAGAGACAGAAGGCTGGTTCAGATCATTATTGAAGATGGCAACAATGAAGACATGAGATGTCAACAATAACACTGTATCCCGATGACAGACCACATGCACATAAGGACTTAGGTTTATAGATTCAATTATATTACATGCTTTCCCCTGGGTTCAACTCAGATTGTTGGTTAATATTCTACAAAACACAAAAAATAAAATAATATATTGTTATATATGGGCAGAAGTCAGATGACCACATCCATTATTTCACCAAACATATTTCAAATCGTCATGTATAATGCCAACACTTTGTTAAAAGGTCAGTTTAACTCATGACAAACAAGGCATATCAATCCTCGAAGAAGGGGTCATTTTAGTCACTTTCATTCAGAAGCTCTTTAAAACAGAAAATTAAGAGCACAAACAATGCCTTAGTAAAATCATGAGTACACCTAAGCAATTTCAAAGTGATGCAGTATCTCTTCTACTTTAGGAAGAAACAGACCCTGAAAATCACTCCAGTTTATGGCTCCCTGAGCCAAAATATTTGGCAGTGTTTATTAACTGACCACTGTCTTCCACTATACAAAATTTTAACAAATCGGAGGTCTGAGGTGTGAACATCTGATGTTCAACTGACACAGAATGACCTTCATGCTCATACAATATAAAAGGACAGTGTTCTAATTCACTTAACACAAAATCGGGAAACTAACAATACAACTGGATGCTAAAATAAAAATAAAAAGGCATGATCAGGATATCTAAATTAAACTCTCAATTTTTAATTTTAATCTTCAACCTTGTACTCCAACATTTTTGACCTGCGACATGTCCTGTTTAATTTTTCTTTACCAATAAAATGACTGAAACATTTCCCTGACAGACTGCCAAATCATAAACAATGTATTAATGTTCTCCAGTTACAGTTTTGACTCTTGGCAAGAATATCCAGGACAAAAAACCCCAGTCTAGCCTTTTGGTCTGAGAGCACCTTTCAATAAATCCAAACGTTTTTCTCTCTAAAGGCATTTTGAAAAAGAACCATAAAGCAGTAACTGCTTATAATAGCAATGGAAGTGCTAAATATCAAAATACTGCCACTAATAGAAAATGAAATGATTCATTCTCAATGAGAGAAGAAACCATATAGTTTTTTAAAAGAGTTTTTAAAGTATCATAATAACTGGAGAAGTTCCAAAAATACATTCTGCCACTGTTTACATTGTTTACACTGTTTATGTCAGGTCAGCTTGGCTGAGAGATTTGGCTGGCTAGCTACTCACATTATACAAAACCCTGTTACTTAAATACTGGATTTCCCAGCCCTGTGCTTTAACACAACCAGTTCATCAACTAATTTATTAAATGTTAATTGATGTAAATATATGATTACATAATTAAGAAAACTGGTTTACCAAACCTCTGTACTGCAGTGGATTGGAAATTTTCGTATTTAAGTGTTCAGTCACAAACAAGAAAAAGATATTGACTACACAACAAAACAATCCTACTGCACATCTACTGTATTACTACTGTTAAATACCTAAGAAACCACCTACATGGGAAAGCCTAGGAAGAAGTGGTCCAGTCACAGTGTTTGTGCGCTGGAAAAAGCTGGAAATAAATAATTTCCAAAATCTTACATATCTATGTTGACACAAACATATTTTCAGATACAGTAAAGACATATTTATTAAAAGCTGAAGCTGAAAACCACAAGACCAGCAATATACAGTATACTGTACATCACAAAGAACAGAAGAATTGGGAAGCAGCAAGACGTCTTCAATATCTTCTAATGGAAAACTTAATTACAGCTTTTTTAGGAAAACACTTATAGCAGAACACCACACTGTGTGTGCAGATGACTGAGCACAAAGAATCTTTATCTTAAATGCAGTAAATGTTATCAATGTTTTTATTCTTCCTAAAATGCAAAATTTCTGATTTTGGGAATGTAAATTTGTGTTGCCTACTTAATGAATATTAATATGTGGATGACGTATTTGCACTGAAATACTGCTCCAATCAACTACACCCCTAGGACCACCCAGGATATGGAGATCTAATCTTAGCATGCAATTGATAAAATGAGCAGCATTCCTACTAAATTAATATTTGTCGAAATCCCACTGCATCAAGACAGCACCAAAGAAAGATTTGTTTTACCGTAAAGCCAATTCAGTATGTCACAGAGTAGACGGAGAAAACAAAATATCAAATACCACGAAAGGTTTGGTTAAATTTATTCCATTGCATCAAAAATGAACCTCCATTTACCACTACACAATACTGCACAGCACAATGAAATCAAATACTTTCAGTGGGATCGTCTTTTGTAGGGCACAAAAAGACCAAAACAATGCAGCTCTTCAAAGAAAAAAAATTGGTTCTGCTTTAGTGTGTCACCTTCAAGAAGTCTTTAGCATCAAACGTATTCTCATATAACTCAAAACTCCACTAGAAAATACTAGAAATGACTCAACTGTCAATGTTAATATATGCTTCTTACAATGAAAACACATACATCTCATACCATATTACAGAATTTATAGTTCACTGCCAGAAAACATAGCTGGTTGACCTCTCATCTGAGGGAAAAAGTCAATGAACAGCATGACCTCCTGCCAAGACAGGGCCAAAGATGAAAATTGCCAAGAAAGATGGACAAGAAAAATAGGCTATAAGACTATGAGCTCAGCTTTGATGTCAGGATAGGAATCACTGACCCACACATCCAGAGGGCTAAATCATAAAAGCTGCTGCCTTAGCTGAAACCTTGACAAACATCTAGACAACTACAGTACGCAGAATGTAATCTAATTTCAGTTCTACTGAGTAACAACCATTAGTGTCTCTCTGTCATTTTAAAAGCGTTGACATTTCTTTGCAAAAGCCTGGATTAACAAGCATGAGAGAAGAAGAAGACAGAAATCCCATCCCGTCACAAAGACACTTTTGCTAATGATTTAACAGTGAGGTCAAGGAGAGTTAAGTTTTCCTCTGGAGTCTGTTAAAAGTCATTCCCTAGTCAAACTGTGTTTTTTTTCTTGCTGAATTGTAATATGTCAAAACCTTATGATACTGTCTCAAAGAGGTTTACGGTTGTATGCGGTGAAAGTTATTGTAAATACAAACACGCCGAACATCTGTCACAACAGATATGCAACATACTGTATACAGTAGCCAATATTGATTCTTTAAAGTGAAAGAAAATATATATTTTCTGGAAAATAATTAAGCAGAAATTTCTGCCCACTGATATATGCTCATGCCAGCCTAATCTGAGGCCCCCAAAAGAAGAAAATAAAACCTGGCTACTGTCTGTTCTTTGTTAACAGAGACACATACCCTGATTTTTAAATATTATCCACAACATTCTTTTCAAACTGAAAGTTTCAGTGGGATACTTCTGAACCAGTTATGAGTGTCTTCAGCGCATCCAGCGCACCGTTTCAAAGTCTGAAAGTGGAACCAGAAAGAATATGCTGTACCTGTACAGGCATGACAACAAAAGAGGGATTTCTAGACCAAATATGTCTACTGAAAATGGTCCCTAAACCATAACGCATGTGGCTGCTGTGTCAAATTGTAAAAAAAGGTTACTTCTCATTTTGTCAAAAATCAAAAACAAAAAATCAAAACCTTAGAGTTGTGGAGCATGTGAAAACACAGCCACGCCACGATGCTCCCAGCAGCAGAAGCAGCAGCAATATCTGCTATTGTTTTGTAGCTCAGCCCCCCTGTTAAAGTGAAGAGCAGCTGACACCTCATCCCCGTTCTCTATTCACACTCAGTCACAAAGAAGCTCTGTTGGAAATACTGGAGGACAGTGTCTGGACTTTGCTAGGACAGTGGGGATGCATGCTATGTGCTCAATCAGCAACAAACAATGGACCCAAATAACTCTAAATGTTTGCCCGTCGAAATCAATCCTTCTGACGCAGCCGAAAGTTTCATCTTAATCTCAAAGGCTTCCATTCTTTAGAAAGAGTTTCTGAGGCCGTAGGTGCCAACTCATTCTCAAACACCAAACAATGTCTGCATCTGGGATGTTACTGGAAAGCAAGTATTCTTCTCTTTCTCCCATCCAAGCAGAGTTTTACCAATCACTGCATTTGCATGTTACAATATAATCATCCAACTAAGAAAGTCCTTTCAAATATCTCAGCAACAGTCACACCTCTGTGATACACAAAGCAAAATATAATAATCCAGTGCCCTGTGCAGGGGAATTCATATTGCATCAAAAAAAAAAGTTAAACTTAACGCATTTGTCCTTTCCCTTCTTTATGAAACACTCAAATGAAAATTCTGTTCTTACCTTTTATAAAAGCCATTAAGAGGCTGCAGACACAAAAACTGCCAGTAATCCAAACAGAAGGCTTTTAGCTTCAGCATTTTTGCAGGCAGTGGAAGTGAAATACAAGGATGAAGTTACAACATATGAAACGTATCATTAACTTTTTGTAAGAAATCTTCTTAGACCAGGCTCAAGTTAAGGCCTGTATTTGCTTGGTAGATGCAGATCATTATCCCCATATCAAAGTTATCAAGCTCCGCTGTTTTCGTTGTTGTCTGTGAAGAAACCACATGGCACTTTCTCCTGTCTCGACACCTGTCTGTAATGACAAGGAGACTGAGGGAGCAGAGTGTCAGCTCTAGTCATCCCTCCACTTTGATACCTTGTGCTGATCCTTCCAAATCCCTACTGCCAGAAAAAGGCACTGATTGATGTTTTTAGCTCCTTCCGGCAGAAATCCATCACTGACGATTAGACGTGTTTTAAAAGACACCCTCTTGTAGTGTAAATATCAGACACAAAACCTATCCGGAGGTATGCTCTGCAGCTCGGCTAGATTGTGTCTGAGACCGTGGAAGATCCAGGACAATTGCACCAGTCCAAATCCAGAATGATAGCTCTTAGCTTCTTACAGTTTCAGTAAGACTTCCTTCCCTGCTCAAGAAGTACAGTTCCCAGTTTGTAAATGGGCAGGAAAGCTCCTTTGCTCCTTCTGTCATCCACGTCTCCAGTGCTGGATTACAGCTGCTCCATTGTCTGCCACTGACTATGACCAAAGATTGGCTTCCCCACGCTTAAAAAAAAAAAATGACAATGCAAACAATGGCCACCCCGATCGGGGTATTAATTATGCTTTATCTAATTCCCAGCAACCTTTGCAAGTCAGATCTGTGCAGAAAAAACTAATCGCCACAGCCACATGGTGCACAGTGGGGAAAGCTCTCAGCTAAGAAGCTGTCCAGATAAACCCTCATAGAGATGTGCTGATGCAGGTTGCTGGGGCAACGGGAACACATTGATAAAGTCGCAAATGGAACCTTGATGACAATCCTGATTGGCTCGTGCGAAAAATAATGATTCTCTAACTACTCGTGCAGCACCACACATTGCAACCTCAGCGACGTGGTCTGAATTTGACTATAAGATAATGGAGCTGCAATGCACAAAAAAAAAAACAATGCCGGTTGCATTCAAAATTTGCATTCTTGAGTAAATCATTGATGCGCAAAGATGAATGAACACCAGAAAATACATTTCTTATTAATGTACATGATTGTGAATGTCAGTATCAACACTGAGATACTGAGCACTGATTATAAAAAGATGTTTTTGTTCCAAATCTTGTTCGAACTTTTTTTAAGACTTGAAAAAAATTCAAAAAGGGTTCAGTTCCAGTGCTAGTTAGTACGAGAATAAAAGAAATTCAGTGAGTAAATTTAATAAACAGCAAACTAACTGAAACGGGCAATGACAGCAGTGGGCTAAAGATGATAATGAGTCATTGTTGGAGGAGGCATAGAGTGTTCGTGAAAAAAAAAAAAAGATGAATGTTCTGATAAATCAAATTGCTTTGCGTTATTGAAAGCAATTTAGCAAACATGTTTTTGCCAGTTAACGTCTTAGTTACTTGCCATTATTGTACATTACCAATATGCAATTGTTCAGAGCTTAATTTCTAAAAAAAAAAGATAGTGGGGATGCTGATCAAAATTCAGTACAGCAACCTACCTTTCGGCTTTATTTCCTTTCACAGTTGGCTAAAACATTAAGCTCCTTCTCACTCTCTAGAAGAAACACAGCTTGTCTCTTTTGAATAAAGTTTCTGGCACATATTTGACCGCTTCTGTTTTAAGGAATCTCTGTCTCAATAGCACTGAAGCCGTAAAGCCAAAAAGAACCCGAATGTAACTGTAAAACCATTGTTTGATTACAGACACTGGAAAATTAATCTCAGCACCATGAATCACAAATACTTTCTTTCCCCTGTTATCGATGTTCTCGTAACAAATATTTTTAAATGGGGCATTTATCATCTTTAAGAAATGACATATCTTATTGTATCACATTGTTTTTTAAAATGATTTAAAAATGAGAAAATACAATAATTCGCATTGATGCACACCTTATGTTTATTTTTGTAGTTAGACGACTTTACTATTACATTAACTTGCCAGTCGAATCGAAATAAATTTATTCTCTGTCTAACCAGTAATCCTGCGTTATATCCATGACCAGTGAGCCTCCATGGATATTCATCCTTGAGTGAAGATGAAAGCTCAATCAGTTTCCATTCAGAAGACTGACATTTTAAAAATCACCAAAGAACGACATTTTGCACACAAGGCACTCTAAACTTATTGACATTATTGATAAGACAACAATAAAAAAATACACCTGACATGCACTTACAGATGTACAATCCTCACGAGCTCTGGTGCAAAGTTGCAAAAGAAGAGATAAAAAAAAACATCTTCCAAAATCAAAATACCATTTTACGCTGTCATTTGCATGCTAGATACATATTTTTGTCTTGAATATGCAAATTTTCCATTTTACAAATGTTCAGACTCATCAAAAGGAAAATGACTGTGCACTGATGATCTGTTTGAAATTTGGTTATAATTAGAAACCCTGATAGCACATCATCTTGCCACATGAAACTTTACCCAACAAAGTCATTCATTCAGGCCCCAATTTCAAGGAAAACCCACCCAAAAATAACAATATCTGTTTGACGCAGAGGAGACACTTAGTACAGACATAACAAGGAGGCCTATCTGTCTGTTTATTGGGATGTTAATTTCTGAATAATTGCAATGACATTTGCAAGTCAATAAATGTATGCAACCTGCATATAGCTTTTGATTAATCCAGCGATATTCTCAGGGGACCAAATATAATTTCTCAAGGAAATCAAATACATAATCAACGCGTTTTTTTATTTGAATGTTTCATTTATGTAGGAATTAAGCGGAGTGGAGAAGCAGAATTCTAAACGTGGAACGATATATGGGCTTCATTATTGGCTGACCTCATGCTGCATAGTTGATTCTTGCGAAGGATTTCCCTGTTCTTCTCCACACATGGAATGAAGTCTATCAAAAAGTGCAAAACGTCTGCAAAAAATGCACCCTCATTAAATTAACAACTTAGGGTGAGGATCTTGCAAATGTTAACATTTTAAAGCCTTTAGAATGGAAGTAATAAAAAAGAAAACCGAAGCCTGGCATTCTGCTTCTATTGTATTATCTTAAAATTAATGGACTCAAGGGAAATATACCCAGAAGCACAACATATTGCCTAAACAGATTTAAAATAAATGTGCAGGGGCTTTTAACTGCCTTCACCCTGTCGTATAGTAATTCCAGAAGGGCTTTTCCTTTTTACTCCTCTTATGTCATTTAAAACAATAATGAATTTAAGGGCAGGCAGGATTACTTCTCCTTCTGCCCCTATGAACAGGCCAGAGTAAACAGTTCCTTTGTTTGACTGACAATTTAAGTCAGCAGCTGAATGAGAGACACTTTAAAATTAGCCAATCCAACAGACTGGCCACCACATGTACTGTCATTGCATTCATCGTTAGGTTTCCTATGGTGTAAATCTGCTGGGTTTTTCGCAGGACAAAATTGAGATGTTTCTAATGCTGAATCACCATCTTACCATTAGAGCACCTGGCGATGGGTGGTCTAGCAGAAAAAAAAATCAAGATGCTTCATTTAACCAATGTGTTGTATCCTCCCTCTGTATCCGCAGACAATAGAGCAGAGCAGGCACAAAAGGCAGTAGCTGGAGCCCCCACCAGCTCCCTCATGGTCTCTGTCTTATATTGTACAAATAAAAGAACATGAAGTGTCTGTTGGGCTTGTTCTCCAGACAAGAGGCCAATTAATCGCTACAGTTTATTTTTCACAAACTCAATGAACATGTCAAGCATTTGAGAAATGCTGGAGATTATAAGGTTTAAAAATACAAAAAATAAAACATTTCGAACAAACGGCACAAAAATTCAAAATTTTACAGCATGTAACGTGAAACATACAGTATGTTTACATGCGTTTAAACAGTATACTATTGCTGAGTTACAGTTCACCTGAAAAGTACAAATCTCTTTATGCTTCCTACCAGCATGTGATATTTAGCTACTACAGCAGAACAGCTTAAAATGCAAGGTGAAGTGTTAGTTGGCAGATGAGGGAAATGGGGTATTGTGCACCAGGTGCGATCCACAGCAGACCCAGCTGTGCTGTGGGCCCTCGCTAAATGAGTTTAAGAGGGCTGCTGTTTTAATGATCACAGCAACCACCTGGGTAACAAAGCAAATGACAGTGTTTTCCTTTTTCTTAAACACTTCTAGACCTGGAGCAGGACTAACAAAAAACCTTGTATCTTCACCAAACCAATGACAACTGAAAAATACCCACTCTGAAGCACCAAAAAAAAAAACCCTAACCATCCTTTAAAATGCCCTGGGCAACATACTTGAAAGTATTTATACAGTATTTATTTTTGAGAAGGTGCTTCTCATACAGGAGCAAGCTGGAAGTTACTGGAGCTTCTCCAGTTCTGAGCCGAAACTAAAGCTGCTGTTACTTACATTTAAAATCAGTGTGGGAAACTACCTGCAGCAGAAAGGAAACTGTTACAAATGAAAAAAAAGCTCTGAGATAAGTAAGGAAATTACTTAAATCAGATGCATTTATACAATCTCTTGATGTGCTGCTGTGACTCTTGTATTCCTTGTCCTTGGCAATTTCCTACCCAGCAGCCCTATTTAGAAATGTCAATTGAAGACGTGCAGTCTTTTTGAAAAGAAACTCACGTTTAAATGAGGAGTAGCTCGCTGCAATTATAAAGCCCTCAGCTGAATCTGAATTGATCAAATCATTTTTCCTCCTCTGTAGTCATTTGTGCTTTGTTTCCATTCAGAAAGGCTGAGATATGTTTTTCTCATCGAAATGACCCACAAACCAAGTGTAAAATACTAGGTAGAACTTATAATGTTGCTTTGGTGAAATATTTCATAAAGTAAAGAGTGCTGGAGCAATTTTTCAGCTACTCTGGTCAATTTATCTAAACACTGGCTCTGGGTTCAAGGTCACCTTAATAAAAACCAACACTGCAAAAGCACTTAAACAATCCAGTTGCAATCCTTCAAGAAGAAGAAAAATAAATAATCTTTAGTTTAAAGGCTCTATTATTATTATCTGTTGGTTTTAATGCAAAAAAAAAAATGTTCAAAAAGCTCATGTTACTGTCAACAATGATACTCAAATGTGCATAGACCAAACTACTATTGAAGAGCTGCCGAGGTATTTAAAAATTAATTTTAACATTTCAATATGTGTGCAACCATGCAGTGCTTGCAGAGTAGTATTGATATGCTTACAGGATTTATGACAGAAATTAGACAGCACATCTAAATATAAGAGACCAACAATAATCAATGCAATAAATCATCAAAGCAACAGCCATGACTGTTCTATGGCCTGGGGAGAAAATCAGACTCTGACAAAGCCGCGCTGGCAAAGACAAATATCTTCTAAGCTTTTTTGGTCTACTCATGCACTAATGTGTAAAGCATTTACATTTCCTGTGGTTTGAAATATTACAAATTGATTAGGTTTCCTTCCATGTTCAAATGTTGGAAATGTGTTTTTAAAAAGGCTTTCTAGATAAAGCCCAGTGACACTGAAAGTATTTAAATTATTTCAGAAATCCTAGAATCATCGATCTCATGTGGCTAAAAATATGAAATCGCAATCTAAGGCTATCATCTCATGTGACAATATAGTATAATTAACCAAAGGTTACGCACGCCTGCTATCTTTTATATTAATATGAAAGACCACTTTTACTGAACCTCTTTCAGAAAATATAATAGCTAAGCAAAAGACAAAGAATAAAAGATTTAACAAATAAAGTAGTATAAATTAATAGAAATGGGAGACATAAAATCACTTCCAGCCTGCTGATAGATGAATGTTCAATATATATATTGATTACCATTTTTTATGATAAGAAATAGAAAAGCTACGTACAGTATTCAGTACAACATATAGCAACAGAGAGTCTTATTTTATAATTGTAGAGTTAAGTTGTAATTGGTAACACTCAAAATTTAATTAATTTAACATACTTTTTGTATTCATTTATAAAAGACTAGATAGGATTGTTGGTTTGGTTCATATTCTGATCTAATTTTCTGGAAGCTGGAACAAAAAGAACAGAAAAGGACAATTTTTTTCTTTTTCTCTGTGAATGACTATTTAAATATCTCTAATAAACAGAAAGGCTCAAAATATAGAAGGAACGCAGAATTAAAAACATCTTAAAAGATTTTTTCCCAAATTACTTAGCTGTCATGACGGTCAGCAGAATATTGTGAGAAATTTGACATATCACATTGGACTAAATAATTTTATGCCAATACATACTGTTTTTTTCCATCATGCATAAAAATCAGCTCATACTTCTGTCAGTAAATCCATTGGTACAGATCTCTTTCATGATAACTCTACATGAAAGAGAAAATAATTCTGGATTATTATTAAATACTGTAAAATCACAATCAAACAACACCAGAGGTCCTTCCTTTGCTGTTGTATATAGCAAAAACATTAAGTAAATAAATGCAAGTAATTTACCATAGTAGCTTAATATCAAACTACCAGAAGGTTTGAGGTTAGTGGGCGTGTAATTACTGTCTTTGTGAAACAGAATGTGGCCAGCTGAGCTTCAGTTTTTACTGATCACTTGCAAGGCATGAAGCCTCAGGCACTGGGGCACAGCTAAAGGGCTTTTGAATTGTGCCTCTCCAAACAAACAACATTAAGACATAAACAGGAACCACAACAGTAAGTGAAATAAGGCAAATGACACCCTGCATAAGAAATAAATGATGAGACATAAATTAAAGACAATTCCAAGAGCCACTACATTTGTTTTTTTTCTGAAAAAAGAAATACCCATTAACTGATTCTAAATATTGTATTTTATACATTTTCTATACATATATGCAACACATATACAGTATTTACACAAAACACCAGCAACTACTGTACAGTACCTTCTTACTTAAATTAGATTTATATGTATTTTATACTGTATGTTCAATTTTCAAATGAAAATAACTGGGACAAATATCTCATTCAGCTTCTAAAGGGACAGTTACACTGTAGAAAGGAGGTTAGACTCTCTAATACCAGATTTCACTCATGTTTTCCAGACATCCTTACAACTCCCCCAAAAACAAACAGAACCGGAAGGGCTTTTATCTTCCCTACTCTAAATAAACGAAAAGCTCATTCAAGGAGAAAAGCCTTCCTTTCTGGATCCATTTAGATTCAGCTCTCTGTGCTCATACCATCAGCTTTTCTTAGCAAGAATGTTAGTCTAATCACTCCCTTTTAAGCTTCACAGAACACAAATATCTTTTGCAGCATGAAGAATAGTAGCCTACAGCTAACTCTCCAGAGATGGATATGAGGAAAACGAACCTTTAAAAAGCTGACACCCATCTCTGGAATACAAAAGAGGATGCTACTGTTTGGCGAACTATACACTACACTGAGTTGCTGGTCAAGAACGAGCCTGTAAAGACTCGGTTTGTGAGTCCTCGATAAAAGCACAACAAATATATCATATAAATCTTACCCCAGCCACAATTCCCAAAAGTTGATCAACAAAGGCTTAGAGAACAGCAGAAGCAGATTCTAGATTTATTTATCAACATGACAGCTTCCAGACTATGACTGATGCTTCAATGCTTCATTTAAGTGCAGTATTTAGGAGATTAAATTGATATTTTACATTCTGTATAATTGAGGAGGGGACATTCAGGGTATAGTTGCTCTAACAGTTGCATTTGGTACTGTTCTGATTGAATCTAAATGTTGTAAGCACCTACCCAAAATATCCCCACAAACTCTTATAAACAGATACTGTATGCAAAGTTTGATATATATACAATACAAAAGCAGGGGGCACTTTTGGTTTAGTGGTTAGTAGTGCCGCCTTGCTGGTCTGGGGCCCTGCATTCAATTCTGGCCCTGGAGTGCTATCTGCGTGGAGTTCGCATGTTCCCCCCAAGTTCCCCCTGGATACTCTGTTTTCCTCCCACAGTCCAAAAACACACTTTTAGCTTAAATGACTTCTGGGAAAACTGGCCTTGGCATGGGTGCATGTCTGTGTTTGTCTGTGTGTGCGTGTGATGGATCAGTGTCCCTTTCAGGGTGCATCCAGCCTTACAGTATTCTCGTAATAGGCTCCAGTTCTCCAGTATTCTCCCTGATTTAGATGAAATGATAAGAAATTGGATGGAGGGATATTACAAGACAAGGTTTAACATACTGTATACACACTGTTCTGGCATTTCAGTAGCTTTTCATATGTAATAAAGAGTGTCAACAGCCATTGTGTTGTTGTTTTTTCCTGTTAACTTTATGAATGGAGAAATGCCTGATCTCTGGTCCCCTTTTCTTTTTAAATCTACAGTATCGTGGTTCTTTGATATTCAGTAAATGCCTTTGAGTCTTACTCCCTCTAGTGGTAACTGGTGATGCCCTTCAATGACACTTAAAATACAGGATCATGAGTGTGACCGGAACTTCAAAGTAAATTGATTTGTGCAGTTCCACCTCAGCTACATTTTTTGCACAAAAGGCAGATTGAGTTGAATATACTGTATACGCTAGAAGCAAAGTTAAGACAGTGCTTTGAAGTGAGTGCAATTTAAGTATGAACTAGAAATGTAGTTAAGAGAAAAGGTCTTCATGGTCATGCAACTAGACTAGAAAGTAATAACGGAAGTCTAACGTTCACATAAAATAACAAGAACTAAAATGATCCATGTTCATTCACTTCTGTCAATTAATTTGTTAATGTAAGTACATCTTCAATTCATTTAGAGGGTTTTCCCAAAAAATGGCAGGCAGGAGAGAGAGGCAAATATAGGAAACAGGCAATTATTTCAAGCACTGATTAAGAATGGAATTTACTTTAAGGCTTTCTTGAAATGTAGCCACAAACCACAACACGATGATCCAAGATTACTCGTGGATTTATTTTACTCACAATGTCACACTAACCCACAGCTGTAGGAAGGCAATGAGCAAAACTGAGTTAGTTCCTTACTAATGATAAAATTCAAAACAATATAATGGAAACATACTTAAAATCTGTTTGTCTTAAATATCCAGTACAATTAATATTTCTGGATGTCAATCAAGGAATAAAGCTGTACCACAGGGATGATGAAATAAAACAACAATTTAACAGCTGCTATTTAAAATAAAATACTTCTTAAGAGGCTTGGTATTTACCTTTCCATGCTTTGAAGTTATTTAATGTTGTCATCTAATTAAAGAAAGTACATCCTATAAAAGGCACGACTGTCAGACTCAAGCTGGTTTATCGATATGGCTTATCATTTGCTAAATGTTCTGAACCGTGACAGAATAACAAGTAAGAAGGAACATGAAAGATGGCATAGAAAAAATACAATATTTATTTATTTTGGTTCAAATGCTTCAAGACCATGTGCAAACCATAAATCAGATTAACAAAATGTACAATCAGTACTGTGACAAAAATCCCAATAACTCACAGTAAATGTAAAACACCGAAAATCAAAAGTGTGACATAGAAGCATGTTTCTGATGAAACACATTTTGGCTCAGAACAATCAAAAGGCTTTACGTTCAAAATGCAGAAAAGGGAACATTCGCTTCATGATCCCTGTTTCAATGTGCTACTGTATATGAATTATTATGAACATGTCAGCCAAAAAGTATAGCACCATTAATTCAGAAGACACAAAGAATGTTTCATACTGATTTCAGCTGACAACTGAAGATGCAGTTTTAGCAAACAAAAATCCAGAAAGCTTAAACAAACAGAAATGACACTCGGTGCTTTATCAGAGTACAAAACTCTTTATTTCCCAGATTTGGCCAGTTGCAACATGTTAGTGCCCAGAGTCCAGCCAAGCAGTGGAGTAAAGGAGAAGACCCTCAGTGCAAAGAAGAGGAGAAAGCAGGAAGAGGTCCGAGTAGAGAAGACTGTCATCCTTCATGCGATCTTGAAGAGGGACTACTGCTTCCAGTAGGTGGACAACAGAACCGATGAAGAACATTAGCATCCCTGTCAAAGAGGGGAAATCACAAACAATGCAATATCATGGAAGCAAAGCAACTATATCATGGCAAACATACTTCAGGGAATGAATTAGCTATGACAGTCTGAACTCAAAAGATTGCAAGTTATCAAAACTTCCTGCCACAACCCTTGATTAACAGCAAAATAAAGAACAAAAATGGACTAAACTTCAAATTTTAGTCAGGGTTCTTGTAAATTAGATCTTTGGTACAGGCGTTTAATGAAACACTGTGAAATCTTACGACTGTAAAAGAAATTTGATTTAGAGTGAAGCTTTTTTTAAGAGTTGTGGCTTACAAAAACGAGTTCATGGCTAGAAAACAGTCATGACTTTAGATTATTTTATTGTTTATTCATATGGATAATGCTTTGAACCATGATAGATGCAGAAGCAACACAGATATATCAAAACATAGCAATTAACCAATAAGAAAGAGGACACTGTCAGCAGTTCCTTACATGAAGAATCCCTTTTGTAAGCAGCTGTAATTCCAGCAGCATGAGAACAATTGAGAAATACACATTCTGGAACTGCAAATCCACTGAACTTTATTATTCTGCAGCATGTGAGCCCAATCATATGTATATGCTATATTGAAGGACAATCAACAGATTATAAATAATAAAATGTGTCCCCCCTGTCTCATCTTGAAAAATCCCAAGCCTAGAGCACAGAATGAGTATCACACTAGAGATGGCAAAATGGGACACCAGAGTGTGCCCCCTCAATGATTTTGCCTTGAAGCCCTTAGTGATATCAAATAGAGCTATCCGGGATATCCTCAGCTTTTTTGAAGAAGAGGTACCCCAGAAGCCCAGCAAAAATAAAAAAGTTATTTGGTCTCTATTTCATTTGAACATTTTCTATGTTGCAATTTAGTACTGAGCAAAACAATTCTTAAAACTATAGAGATTATATCAGGCACAGTAGGTGCTCAGATGGATGATGTGCGTAGTGTAAGTTAAGATATTATAAAAATGCACCGTTAAACAAGCATGACATCTTTGCATCCTGTAGTGCTTTAGTATCCTGGCCAGTTAAAAATGCATCGCAAGCTTAAAAGCATTTCCTGGCAGATGCCAGAAGCCAGCTGAGTTAGCATGGAAAATAACTGCGCTGAAAACACAAAGCAGTTGGATGGCTTCTTGCCATAAGGATCAATTTCACGGACATACGAAATATAGACTTTTGGAACACTGTTCAAATCAGAGGAAAGAGAAAATTGGCCATGTACTGTAAGTCTGATTAGGTTTACTAGAGATGTAATGGACTAACCTAATTTGTCAGAAAATGTTCCTAACAACCTACTACAGGTGCTAAGAAGTTAAAAAGGTCCAACAGGTGTTAATACTGAAGCAGCTGAAGTGCAATACATACATGTATGGATGCAATATTAACATAAGTTTATTTTTCATGATTTCAGTGTTAAGACAACTAAGAATGTTAATATACAGGTGTACAGTACATAATACCTAGTTATTTTAATTGATACAATATGACATTATCATTACTGTAGGTAATCTAAATAAAAATCCAGATTCCCCTCTTGTTACTAAATGATAAATTCCTCAGGTTAGAGAAGCAAAAGCTTGTGTGAGACTATTAAACTCCCTGAGGTTGTTCAGTATAATCCTTGTCTACACTGTAATATCCACAGTGCCAGGAAAATGCCTCACTGGAGGCTACTTCACCCTGCAACATGCTTTTTTTTCCCACTTGTCAGCTAAAAGATCAACATTTTGAAAGTATGAAAGGGAGCAAGCTGCTATCATTTATCAAACCCGTGGAGCGCCACTTATTCTGTGCCAAGACGCAGCAGATTCGACTCCTCATTTGCAGATACATTAGAAAAAAAGTGAAATGAATGAAATTCTTAATCACAGTTCCACTGCTGTTTAATGCTGCAATGTACCAATCCTTTTAATAGAGACGCTATGGATGAAAGGTAAGATTGCGTCCTTTTTTCCCTGCCCATATTTGTGTCAGAGCTTTAGAAAACAGCGATTGATATTAATTTGTTTGATTGAGTCCATCAGTACAGTCTTTTTCAGCCCAAAGAGTTTTATGTATAGGGGAAGACCCACTTCATCCACCACCTGGGATGATGCACTGCAGTCCGTGCCAGGAGTTCCAGTACACCGCAGGTCAGGGGCGGAGCGGTGGCTCTGTGGCTCAGGATCTGCGCCTGTGACTGGAAGGTTGCCGGTTCAAATCCTGCGGCCGGCAGAGGAATCCTACTCCGTTAGGCCCCTGAGCGAGGCCCTTAACCCCAACTGCTCCAGGGGCGCCGTACAATGGCTGACCCTGCGCTCTGACCCCAAGCTTCTCTCCCTGTCTCTGTGTCTGTGTCTCCATGGAGAAAAGCTGGGGTATGTGAAAAGACGCATTCCTAATGCAAGAAATTGTATAGGGCTAATAAAGAAACATTACATTACATTAGGTAGAAATGTCAGATTGTGCAAACCCAGTGTAGAGGGAGGAAAAAAAAATATGTTTTTTCCCCCCCTAATGACGACCTTTCATTACAGGATAAACCCGGGTCTAGCAAGCTATGGTCCTTTGAACTTGTCACAGCCACAGTTCCTGTAACAGTGGTGAGCACATTCCAGCGTTTGCTATCCGCAGTTCAAGCAATCCTGCTGTGTCTGGATGGCTCTTCCGTTTTATATGCAGATATTGTTCAGCCAAGCCTGGCAGCAGCAGCTTTGATCTCTGGCACAGCAGCTTTTTTTTTTTTCATCTGCCAGAGCATGCGGCAGAGCTATTATGAAAGGGACTTTATAATTAAATCAATTATATACGATCAGCAATGGCAGGGGAATGAAAACAAGGCTTGTGCTGCTTATGAGGTATTTGCATACTTTGTGACAACAGCTCTGCAAGGTGATATTATTCCAAGTACTCCCCATTCCTACATATATTGCTAATTAACTGAGGCCATAATGGTTTTCTAAATTTAGACAGCTTCTTTAGGTGGAATTGGTTGTTTATGTTTAGACATGTTTTTTTTTCTTTAAAAAGTGGTGTTCATCTTGTGTTCATCTGTATTACTTGTGTTTACTGACTGATAAATTAATATGATGCACTGTCAGAAAAAAAGCAAATTGAAATTCTTCATTTTGTGGTATGTAAAAGCAAATTTATTCAAATGAAAAAAGGCATTTTGCAAATGCTACAGTACATGTTCTGAACTGTTTGTATAAACTTCAAGAAGGTGGATTCTTCATGAATTAATTAATGAAGCACGTGTCTAATACTCAGAAGCTTGTGTCTTTTTCACAAAGTAGCAAAGTAAAACAGGTTTAAAAGCTAGTGGTTAGCCAGGAATCAGTGAAAGATTGCAACCCAAAAATGATATATGTTACAGCTTTATAAATATGTACTGTATTAGAATCCGGATAACAAGCAGACCTTAGAAAGGTTAGAGGCAATGTCCAGGGAGGATGCTGAGTCTTCAACAAAAGAGCCTCATAGCCTCAGCCACACACTTCTTACCACTGAGATTAGAGGAAATACACTCTGGGGGATGAAACCTCTTGTTGTCCTCACTGTTTCTAAACAGTTGCTTTGTTTATCATGCTGGTTATCAGGGAGGAAATAGAGGAAATAAGGCTTCTTAAGAAAGTGAAAGTACAGTGTTTCATACTAGCCTTTATCTGCTGAAAATGCTTTGCCATTTCTAAGCACCACACTGCTGAAAGGTAATTGGTACAAGGGAGCACATTTTCACCTGGGAATAGAACTCGTGCTTGATAATTACACTGACTGAATCTTGACAGCTCAGATAACAACTAGACCCATTCCCTAGCTGTTTCAGTTCATTTCACAAATGGCTTTTGTAAAATGTACTGCTTTTTAAAAGAAATTGACTACGATATGAAAACAAACTATTCTTAGATCATGCTAATTACATCTAATATAATTTCTTTATATTCATATACTGGATTTTTTGGCATGTGCTGGAATTACAATACATAACGTACAGTGCACTACATGTACATCAAAGCACATGAATTTATTACATATTAATCATGCATCAAATTAACAGATACAGTTACAAGTGTGACGCGAATTACAGATAAATGAGTTTTATGTACACTGAAAAAAAAAACAGCACCATTAACAAGTCCAGACCTGGATTGATTTCACACTACTGTGGTGAAAATAGAGGTTCAAATGCAATGCTGCTTGTGTTACTTCAAGCACTGTTTTATATACTTGTTGCCATAAAGACTAAAAAATAAAACGAAAAGATCCCCAGAGCATTTGAAAATGCTTAATCTCTTGTCATCTCTTAACTGTATTCACAGATCTTTTACAGAGATTCAGATAGGATATTTCAGGCCAATTAAAACCCCACTATTAAGTCAGAGTGCAGGTCCCAGTCAGGCAACGCAAGCAAAACATTTCTTGAAACTCTCTTTTGAATGACAATGATGTTCATCTGATCTTTCTAAACACAGGTAAGTGGGTGGACTAAGACTCCGCTTACCTGCAACCTGAAAGTGTAGCAGGGACTGTTAGCTGCGTATTGAACAATGGAGCTGGACAGCAATACTGGTGCAAAGTATTAATAGACCTACAACACAAGGAGAAACACACAGTCAAAAACCCAGAGCCAACTGAGGGTATTTCTCCTGTTTTATTTTGGAAAAATATTATTTGCCATACCACGAAGAAAAAAAATCCTTTTGCCTTTTCAGTACTGTGAGATTGTTCTTTAATTTTAGGGACTTGCATAATCGTTAGTGCAAGAGGTGAAACAATTTCTTTGCATTTTGTTTCTTTTTTCTGACCGGAGGTACGGTATTATCTGAGTGATGCAGTGAGGGTCAAAAGTTAAATCCACCCTAAGCAAACACTGTCACTTTCTGAAGATAAATAACTCTGCACCAGTCAGCTGCTTTGGATGACTCATACAGTCTATCTTCCCAATACTAAAACCAGGGTAGCACATAGAAGGAGAAGATAAAAATACAAAAACATCTTCAAAATGTATTGTACTCTTACAGTAACAGATCATTCAATACATTTTAAATTGCATGACCTGTTATTTAAAATAATGTTCAAAGCTGTTTTACAAGACATCTGTGAATACTTTCTCTCATGATATATTCTACCCCAAACACTTCAAAATTCAAAATTCAAGAAAGAAAAGCATTACATTTTTGAAGTGTGAGTAAATATTTTATTGATCTGTTCAATACAATCCTAAAAGGATAGAGGATGCATGAAAGCAATTACTTGATAGAAACAGATTCATATTTTGTATTTATTAGAAAATGAATAATGCATGACAAAGGGCAAGTCCAAGAACATTTTCTCTTGCACCATTAGACTTGTAAAGAACAGAAGTACAGATCAGCAGATGAGATCTGACGAGTCTACTGTACATCTTTTATGTAATATTGAATTTTTAAGGTGATGATCTTTTCTGGGATTAGCTTCAGGCAACCACAGCTTAGTCCAAAATGAATCCATCCTTTCACCTTTACATGAGCAGAGGAATACCAGATTTATTTACAGTAAGAGCTTGCATGTTGCAAGTCACATTTTGACACTGTATTAACAAAGTATTCCTTTAAAAATCTTACAGTGCATTTTATGAGAGTTAAAAATAATTTTGACACAGATTAATTAAAACATACTGGGTGCAAGTGCGAGATGTTACTCACTGATGCGTTCTGCATGCTCACCACACTGTTAATAATAATGTTGCTGTTTAAATGCAGAACTCCATTATTAAATTTTATAATTTTATAATAAAATAATTTAATGGTGCAAGTTGTGTAACCAGTAATGACTGCAATATAAGCTTTTCTGCAGTTGCTTTCTGATTTTTTAAACCTTGTATAAATGAAATATTGTTACATACTACCATAGTACTGTTAGTCTGTGGTAATAAAGACATTTAGCACTTTTGTTTGCATGTTTATGATTGCCTAATCAAATGACTGTTCTCATCAATGAGTGCAGAATAAAATGTTCATGTTACTGGTAGGTTGATGGAAGAAAAGTTTACTTTGATACAGGGAGTACATTTTCACTCTAATCAGCAGTGTAGAGTAGTGGCCAGGGCTCAAGACTCGAAGACTGTAAGTTCAAATTGAGGTTGAGATACTGTTTTCGTACCCTTGAGTATGGTATTTTACTCAGATTACACTTGTAAAATGCCCCTCTGTTTAATTCATTATAGCAAATAATTGCATTACATTACAAGATCCCATATCGCTTCAAATATAAAATGGGAAACACTTCATTTATTACAGGACCTTGGCGTACTGTCTCCAAAGGAAATCACCTCTTTCTTCACAGTGTCCACGGTCAACCACACTTAGGCATTCGTATTAAATTTCTGGTATAGAAAGAAAAACACCACCCACTGGTCCAACAACACCAAATATATCAGCAAAATGGTTTGCTTTGGTTGTCTCCTAACCAAAAGTCTATCCATGCTTCAGAATGTGTTTTTGTTTCCAATTGAATTGGCATGTTAAATACTGATAAATAAAGGCTTACATAATGCATAGTCATACATGAAGCTAGACAGTATTGAATTGAGTAAATATCAATTATCTCAGAGGGTACCTTTTCATATTATGACAGTTAGAACAGTTAATAATATATTTAATAGTAAACAGGGAGCTAACAGTCTTTGACCTTGACAATGTTTTTTTTTTCTCTACAGTATGTAATTTGAGTGCACACTCATTCATTAATCATTCCACATGCAAGCAAAATAACCCATTGCAACAGGACTGAGTGCAAACAACAGGGCTATTTGAATTTTTGTATTACTTCTGCTTCGTTCAAGGTGTTTCTATCAGGTAAAACCCACAAGAGGTAAATATATATTCTGAAATATGAGAATAGAGAAATGTCAGGAATAGAAAAACTAGTAAAACTGGACCTTTACAGATTTTCAGATTTTATGTACAGTAACTTGGAACCTTGGATTTTCATAAAATAAACAAAACACAGCTAGCTTCAGGATTCATATATCGAACTTGTCAAAAAGGACCATCTTTCAAGCCATTTAAAGATTAATGGCAATACCAAATATTTTCTCATAAACAGAAGGGGGTAATTGCTAAAATGGGCATTGGGGTAATCATTAGACTATTTCTCCTGGCCACTACTATACATTAAAGAGTTAAATAATTATTGTATATAATTCTACACAAATCTCAATCATTCTGAAATGCTCAGGGTTCCATTGCGGAACTTCTATTGCTGCTCTCTTTCAATTGTGACCTTAAGGTCCTATGACCACTCTCTTAAACCATCACACTCACAATATTTCCAGATGATCTTACAGTAACATACAGAATTTCTGTTACCAGTATGAGTTGAAAAATAAAAAACAAAACACACCAACAGCTTAAATAGCTCATAAACTAAAACAAATTGTTATTGCAGGAAATGGAAAAAAACAGTGTTTTCAAAGGAAGATGTCTTATCAGGAGTGTCTCCCAGCCATGTTCACTACGAAGATTTTTAATGATGCAAAAGGTTAATTTCAAAGAGCTTACCATGTTACATAATCATCTTGTTCTGTTTGAAGAAAAGTGTCCACATGGGTATTCGGGATCTGACATTTCTTTATAACCACAAAGCCAGTGGTATGAGATTCATATAGTTTTTCCTTTTATTTTGAATAGAAATTGCCAACTATTCACAACCTACCATAGTGATGCTGGAGAAAGGCACCAAAATTCTGTTTCGAAAAAAAACAGAAATGATTTTTTTCTGAAATGCAAGCATCTGATTTTTAATTCATATACAAAATACTTTATGAAAGCTTGCTTTTCATCATTGCTGTGACTGCATTTTAATAAGCAATAAATGCAATTCTATTAAAAATTAAGTTTTTGTTAGTGAAAGCCATCTATTAAAATCTAGAAGTTTTGTTTGTAAAGCAAAAACTGCTACAACCCACAATCTGTTTACTAATTCACAGAAAATGTGCTACACATCGATTCCTTTTTATAAAATGATATATTTCCTTACACACCTACGCATGTCTACCAAAAAACCTTCACAGGAATTTTGCACACAACAGCAGCATGAATGCCTCTTAAAAATCTGATTTCAACAGAAACAGAGGAAAAAAGACAAAAAAACATAAAAAGAATATCCAGAAAAGGTACCATTGTACAGTTATATGGATGCAATACAGTACATGCAAAATGAATGGCTTTTTTGCAGCTTGCAGGAAGACTCATCTAGCATCAGTATCGTCTGTATAAGCAGTAGCGGTGTTTGGATGAGAGACTATAGTACTGTTTATAGCCCATACACATGGTCAAATAAAATGGGCTGATGTTGTTTCCATAAATACCTCTGTGCTTCTGTGATGTCATCAACATTATGCAAATGTTGCCAACCTTTAACTCTAGTGGCAATTGTATAGGCGTTATGCTGTCAGGACCAATTCTGATATTACAAACTTAATCCAAAAGCAAGGAAAGCACTTCAAACGCAGTGATAACCCATATAAACCTGGGGGAATTGTTGAGATATTGATTTCAGCAGTAATCTCTGATATACAAGACATACATTTTTACAGGGCTACTTGCTCTTTTTTCTAAAGCCAAGACTGTGTCCTTCCTCTACCACAATCCCTGTCTGTTTTTTTCTGAGACAACATCTAATCATAATGCTCAACATGTTTATGTTTTTAGACAACAATTTTGAAATTAATTTATTTTTAGAACACGCGCAGAACTACTTCAGCTGAGTAAATGGGATACGCATCATGCTTGTTCGCAAAAAAAATGCCCTGCAAGTCACAAAAACTTCAAAGAGCTAATCCAAGAAATGCACATCACTGCAGAATTAAGCGAGTGTGTCCTTAAGTCACAGAGGCTGCAGAAACATACTAGCATTACAAAACAGGAAAAATGACCCCTGTACCCCCAAACACCCAAAACAGACTTTCCTTTGCTTGACCTGCAACAAAATCAGCATAGCCCCAATGTCCTTCCCCTCCAACCTCGCGTCAGGCTATAAGATTCAAACAGGTACTCACAAATGATACCGTCTGCAAGCCATTGTAAATCTGGGGTTGTGTTTGGTCTGTGATTCTGAGGTCGCACAGAATTGAGAAGCGCAATATCACATTCACAGGCTTCTCATGTTCATTCAAGCTTGGTCACAATAGGACAACATGCCCTGATGAGTCTGTGATGTAACCAGCATCACACATTGCATCAGCAGCACCCAAGCAAGCAGGGGTTGTGTATCATAACACACAGACTTGAGTGTCTACGTTCAGCATGATAACACGACACCTCATTTCGAAATGCTGTACTGAAATCACTGCATTGCAAATTGCTGTCACAAGATATACATTTCCCCTTACTATTCTGAAGTACCTAACTTCCATGTTTGTGTGGTTTATTGATATGTGCAGAGGATTATCTTTGATCTCTGTTTGCTACCTCTTTTCTGGTTGCTGTAGTACAGTCCACGGCAATGAAAGATGATTGGTCCAGAGGTCTCCATGGAAACAGCAGGATGTGTTTCCCATTCTCTTTACTCTGTGATGAAATCAATGTATTGCTCCCTTCCACATTTTGAACTGATGAGGCATTTAGGACTAATGAAGTATTGAGCAAATAGCTGGGCAGGTATAGAGATCACAGTCATTAAGTTTTGGAAGCTGACAGTTGTTTTCTCATTTAAATAATAATTTTGCTATTATATCAAGTGTTGTAATATGTATTACATAAGTTACTTTAACATGTACAAAGAAAGTGGTCGTTTGGCAACAAACAGACATGTAAAAATCAATAAAAACAAAGCAAATCAACTGTCTTGCCAAGTCCATCATATTACAAATGACAAAAGGTCATTCAGAAATTTCATCTTGCCATTAATAAAGAGTAATACAAACAATATAATGTCTATTAATGTTACTGACTGCACAGGTGAAGACCTTAAAAGACCTACAGTGTAGTCAATATCTTGAAATCGCATGTGCTATGTGCTCTTTGGGATCTGCTATTTTGTATTATCTTTTCTTGTGTCTTTAAAAAAAAAATTGCTGGAGATATTAATACAAAATCCTGTCTGTGTCTTTGGAATGAAGTTCTGTACCGTCTGTTGCATTGTTTTGATTAACACTAGTATACACAACAGTCTCAAGGGCTGGCTAGTAATAGCACCTGTCACCTGATAACAGGAACTGTGGGATGAAGAATCTCCATAGTAACAGTTGGCACCAACCTTACTTACCCAACCTCCACCAAATAGGTTTGTTTATTAGAAAGAACAACTCAGACTGGGACCAACTAAGACGTGTGTAAACAGTACTAGGTTTGATTTTAAGAACAACCCTTTGCTTATTTGTTTTTCAGCTTCCAGGCAAAACATTATATAGGACTGTATGTGAACTCAGACTCTCTAAGTCTTTGGAAAGAAAGCTTTTTTTCCAGTCACACACTAAACCTTGCCCAGATTGCATCACCACATAAAGTTATGGCTGTTTCCAATTAAGACACTGTGCTCTTGATTAGTGTGGAATGGGATCTGTTTCTATTCTCTTTCGGTAACAGGGTGTGTTATTTAAATAAGAGAAGTGTCATGGTCAGTAATTGTTTCCTCTTTTAAACAAAGCTCACTCACATAATGTACAGTATGATTTGATTAACAGAGGAATACAGTGGAAATGTTTGAGTATGGTCTGGGAATGTGTGGAATGTAAAGTCTCTTTAACCTTTAGAGAGAGAGTGAAAGTCTGGGACAAATTTACAGAGTTATACATGTGTTAATGCAACCATGATTGTCTAATAACTAGAATTTGCTCTTATCAAGGTAAATGTTCTGTGATGAAAAATGCCAATTCAGGCAACACAGTTCTCACTCCATTGCTATGTATTTCCAGACCCAACATCCCAGAGTTTTAAGGAGATACAGGAATGACACTGTGCAAAGAAATCAGTTGATTAATGAACTAGGCCCATATACACTCCAGGCCTGAATCAAACCCATGTCCAAAGAGCTGTGAGACAGCAACAGTAACAGCCACACTACCATCCTTAAGTGTGAAAAATTCTTATAGTCTAGTATTGTAAGTTTTAAACTCCATTATAAACCAGCAGCTTTGAAAGACAATTGTAAAAAAAAACAACTGTAGCCTTGCACAATAATAATGGTTAATATTAATAGGAAAGAAATTATAACTGCACTGACCTAAACCACTTCATATTCACTATACACAAATAAATATATAAGTGTCTGCACTTTTGCACTCAAGAAATCCTGCCATCAATATTTTTAAAAACAGGATGAAAAATAATAAATACTTGCACTTTGCCATTGCCAAGAAAATACATATACAGTAGCTATTCAGCCCTTTGTTTTGCCTTTAGAATCAACAGCACAGCAATCTAACTGTTTGTAGTCTGCACACAGGCAGAAGAATATACTGTAGTCTGAGCGCTCTGCATGTCAATTTGACAAATTGCTCTACATCTCAGGATTCTGGCAATATTTTTATTGTACATCAAGCAAATAATTGTCCATTTCACTCACATTCTGCAGGGGGTAGTGGTTCTGACCACATCACAAGCCCCAGAGTACTTATCACCATGAAAGCAATGGGACGCATTCCTTCAAAGGAGATTTTATTAGGCGTAGGTCATGATTAACTTGTTTTGCTATTATTTTCATATAAGCAGTGCAGCATGTGTTGCATGACCTTTCCATAGTGCCTAAGCATCCTGTTGCTCAACTTAGTGTTCTGGAAAAATTAAGAAGGGCTGGATCCGTTAAACTGAGCATCGATTTTGGCAATATGCTGCTCTGAACGCTTGCCAACAGCTCTCCCGGTAGCTTGAATTCATACACTGCAAGGAGTGCATACTGATCAGTTCAAGCTTCGGTAATTTTTTATCCCTTAAAGCAAGAAAAAAAATAAAATGCCACGCTTTTATTGAGTAATCTACACTATAGTTTGGAATTTTATTCCAGGAAAAAAAACGGAATCAGCATAGAGACAACAGCAGCAAAAACAGACACTTATCTGAATTCCAGGCCTACAACATTAAGACATATTTCCAATCAATACTACCAATCAAATCAGCAAACATCCAGTTAACATGTCTTTTGTAATGCTCAGGTTGAACCAACACAGCACAAACATTGAAGAAATTATAGCACTGCTCAAGAATAGTGTATGCAATTCAATGGATTATATCTTTACTGGTTGAAAAGGAAAGTGTGATATGCATTACAGCTTATTGCATTCATTTTATTGAAAAATAAAATTTAAATGGAATGCAGTATTTAAAAAAAAAACTGTGTGTATAGGGTTCCGTCCTCGACCAATAGTGGTAGTCAATTTGTAATAACCATTAACAAAACAAGACATTTGACTATAGTCCAGACTATGGAGTTTGGACTTTCCCATGTCAAAAACATTTAATTTTTATTGTTGTAACAGCCATGTTAACATTAAAGTTGTCGGTCCCACTGAAGTTTACTACCTTACCCTATTACCTTCATAATAATGTAATGGTTCCAGCATATGTTATTATAGGTTTAAGATACAACATTGTGTGTTTTTTTCCCTCCAGAAGAAAAATGCTTTAAAAAAAACATACCAAGAATGTGCAAATATACATTTCTTTGGAAATGAAAAAAGGACACGAAAAATACATAAAAGAATCTGTTAATACTGATATGAAGGAGAAGCCTTTATTAATGTAGATCCCTATTATGTCTTCTACAAAGTGATTATGTCTTTTTGCAACAATGAGCATATTACAGTGAAATGAAAAACATTTTGAAGCCTAAAGCATCTCAAAACTAAGTTCAATCAAACACCTCCCATGTCTTACTGGGACTGTACTCAGATGTATTATGTTACTGTCTTATTTTTAGGGGGGTGTTTAAAATTGAGTTTGTACAGTAATACCTGTGGTTATACAATACAGATTTATTCAAATACAAATATTTTTTCAAGAATTGATAATAAAATGCCATATAAATGCATAGAACTGTTTAATAAAATGAAAGGCTTACAAAATCTTCAAGATAAATTGCTCAATGATATTACAAGATGGTAAAAACAAATTGTGCAACAGTACTGTAGTCTTTAACGCATTCTGAAAATATATTCCAGAACAGTGGCGCTGTTAAGTTTCCCTTTCATTAATTTCTGGCATATCTCATTTCCAAGTTAGCAAATTAAGAAGAACTGAGTAGAATTATTCACACAGACATCGCTGCAACATAATAGAAGCATTGTCTGGAATAGGATGATTTAAAATACTATAACTTAGCCATTCTGATTTTTTTTACTCTCAATCCAAACCCTGGCATTACATTTCATCAGCCAAAACAGTCCTGTTGAATTTAAGTGCTACATAACATGAAAAAGTCTAACCTCTTTTTCCTAATATAGAAGGGGACTTAAATGCAAGAATAATTAGGAATTCTCTCTGGAAACATTCAAGTTATTTTACAGTGAAAGATATCTCAGTGACGTAAACATTGACAGACTCCAACTAGTCAACCCATCAGATTAATCGACTCATTGTGTCAAGTCAAATACATTTCACAATCAGCCAGTATCACTATTTAAATTTTAACCAAACAAAAAAACATGAGGAAAAGCTGATAAATGGCAGGTTTTCCATACTCCCATCTATATTACAAAATGGTCCACAACCACCCTTGTTTCAATTAAAAGAATATTAATTATGCATTTAGAAGTTTTGTAAAAGCAAAGGCAGAAATTAAACTGATACCCTAAGGTCAGCTGTGGTACATACTGTATAAACCAATGCACTTTAATATCTAGGTCATTTCTATGCAGGTGATACCAGAACTTTGATACTCCACTGAGTCATGGTCAGCTTCAAACACTGACACGGCAGCTACTGTGTGCCACAAAATGTGCAGTGAAAGTCAGGATTTAACATTATAAAGCTTTATAGAACTTGCCCACTTTTTGTCTCTATCACTTAATCTAACCTTTAGCATGTGGGGTATACCACTGACCCTCTTATTCCCACCAATTATATAAAAGTAAGTACCACCAACAGCCTCAGCTCTCAACCTTAACCTCAGCTCAGGAAGAAAGGCTACTCACAAATGTAAAACATAGGTTGTATGATTTGCAATGTTGAACAGAATTAAGTCTTTTACATCTCCCAACAAATTTTGTAGAAAATTACACATGAATTATGCAACATTCGCACACATCATTCAGTTTTGCAGGAGACTGATAACTCAAATATAAAAGATAAATGTTTCCAGCTCATTTGTCAGAGAAAACAAAGAGTATTTTTAATGCAGATTCAACAAATTATGCATAATGTGAAATAAAAGTAGTTAATTTCCCTTGCTTGGAAAACCACGTTAAATATCTGTGATGTTTTACATAGTTTACATCTGTTTTCAACCCATACAGTATAAGATACACATGTAAGGCATAGATCAGTGTACACAGTTAAAACATCTTTATAGTAAGCAAAAGACAATTCTAAATATAACGATAGTGATGATACAAGGAGTTGTGTCAACTTTTTCCTAATTTAAAGCTGCATATTTTCCTTAAATTGTTTAGAAAAACAGACACTAAATACATGGACATTATGCCTAGTTGTACTTACTTTGCAGATTTTGTTTAAACCTGTTGTAAATGACTCTCATTAAAGTGAGATTAAACTTTAATTATTCCCTAGTATCAAGGTTTGAAATCTACCTTCTGCTTAATTCTTCAGTGTGTAGCAGTGCTGGCTATAATCACTATGCTGACTGCTCTGCAGTACATATCCCAGGGGTCCGTAGACAACTGTCTCCCTCATCTGGCAGCTGCTAATACAAGCTATCTCTGCACTGAATAATAACGATAGCACATTCCACTGAGGCAGCAATGTGGGGATCTTACAAAACAGCCGAAAAAGAAAAACTGTAGTGTGTCCCATCCCATTTTCTCTTCAGTTTCTCCACCACAGTGATGCCTGAAGTCAGAACAAAAGCTTTCCACTGATGTAAATGTGAAACATGCGACACCGCAGGAATGCAGTCTGCTGTATGGAACACTTCAGTGTGGGCTTATCCATAACGATGATGAGAAAAACTGCTGTGCGGGCAAGCTGGAGGCTCTATTGCAAATCATGATGATGAAAAGAATGATAGCGCAAAGCTTGGCACATCTAGGTTTTTCTTAGCAAAGCCGGGTTGGGGATTAGATAACATTGTCAGTAATTTATGGCATAATGTATAAAAAGTATGTTTTCATTGCAACGTTCATGGTTATCTCGAAAGGTCTCTAATATAATGTATGAAAAGAATCCACTTAATGAAGCTACTTTGTGAATTCTAAAATAATTCACTTCAGAACATTTTAGGATCTGTACATTTCCTGGATTTTTCCATCTTTAGACCACTGTCTGGCAGTATAAATTAATAAATCTGTAATTGTCAGAAAGTTGGCCCTAGGTGTGAGTGTGTTTGCCCTGTGATGGACTGGCATCCCATCCAAAGGGTGTCCTGCCTTATGCCCTGTGCTTGTTGGGATAGGCTCCATTTCCCCCGCAACTCTGAGCTGGAAGAAGCTGTTAGAAAATGGATGGATATAATCTTTATTCATTTGCTTTAAATGAACCTGCAATTCACAGATCTGAAAATAAATTATGAGCCTCTGAAAACTCACAGCAGTCTCATTCTTTTATAGCGTATGTCTGTACTAGTTTTTAAAAGAACATTGTAATTAAAAACCTAAATCAACCAGGTCTCCTAAATATAGTTCACTTGTCCTTCCCACAGTCAGAGCTCCCATGGCACTGTTCATAAGATCAGGGCTGCCAGCTCTAGCCCCTGAGGACACTGCACTTTCTCTGTCCTTCTCTGTCTGATCTATTGGGAAGTGACACACCAGGCATAGAATGAATACCATGCCTCACACAGGAGAACTGTGGATAAAACAAGTCCCCTCCGGTATCTGATGTGCTTTGGCAACCTTTGGTACCCTTACAAATGTGAGCTGGTGCTTGATTTTATTATTTTTACTGTTCTTCTTCTGTTGGAATGCAGCGCAGTTGTAATTATCTAGTAACTACGCTGAATTCCTTTGCAAAGTGACTAGAAACAAGCCTAATGAATTCCAATAAATACCAGCATGACAACTTAACGGTCCCATATGCTTGAATGTTTTCTTCTTTCAATGAGAGGAAGTCATTCAACCCCTCACAGCTTATTTGGTTCTCTTTCTCAAAATAATTCGAGCATGAAATCAGGTTGTTCATGAGGCCAAGCCAAAAGGTAATTGTGAAGCGTAACAATTTGCAGGGGGGTTCAAATGCATATCCTAGTTGCTGGAACTCTTTGTCAGCAGCATCTTTAATTGCTAAATCAGAAACAGCAAAGGGTCATCCTTAAATACTAATAAAAAGCTGTAGAACGGGATTATTATTTTTTCAAAAATGTACCACCAGGGGGCAGTATCTCTATGCTGAAAGATGACAACATTCTTTCCAGAACTAAGCAAAACAGCTGGATCGCGGATAAATGAGTCGTCTTGCTTAACAAAAGACGTAACAGTTACACAACATAAAGAGGAAAGCAAATTAATACCATTTCCTAAATGAAAATGTGATTGAAAAAAATGGTGTGCCTAAAAATCTTCTATATAATGATTTCAATCAAAGCGATAATTGAATCTTTCCCGTACCATTTTGATGATAGTCACTATAGCATTTAAACCATGGTAATTTTTTTCTGATGTTTATCTTTTCTTATTTTAGTTCATTTCACAGCATCCAAGAATTATCTTCCCATACATCCAAACAGATTTCTGATAAAAAATGTGTTGATCTCGCCGCGGGAATCAATTATACTGTACATGGTCTTACAGTATATTTCAAATTAGACTACAAGGCACATAATGTCAGTATTTCCTATTCGTAAAATAACAGGGCTAGATAAGATAATATAATGATGATGATTCCTATTAATATTAATAAAATACATTACTTTGTTTTATTATATTAGAGATCAAAATTTTAGTTTCTAGGAAATGTTACGCCAAATCATACAAGACACAAAATGTCAGCGTGTGCTGTTTAGAAAACAAGAGGTTTAAGATTAAAAAATGATAATGATACGATTAAAATTATTCCTAGTAATAATTTTATCAATTAAAATCAACAAGGGCTTTTTTTTAGGATCAACATTTCAGTTCTACCAAATGCTATGCTATCCTAAAAGTACACATTTAACACATTTCACAATGTGACACTAATCCCTGTAACGTCACTGGCAAA
Organism: Lepisosteus oculatus; assembly: GCF_040954835.1. Taxonomy (NCBI): domain Eukaryota; kingdom Metazoa; phylum Chordata; class Actinopteri; order Semionotiformes; family Lepisosteidae; genus Lepisosteus; species Lepisosteus oculatus. Next base: position 62,576,997 of record NC_090699.1, read on the forward strand.
TTTTAAAAATATAGAAATACGAACTAAATAGACGAGTGTATACTATCTATACATAAGTCAATGTAATACACCTTTATTTTTCTAAAAAATATTACACGTTTTATGATTACCCCAGCATATACTGTACAAACATGAATGGAATATAACTCCAGAAAATTAGAAATTAAACTGTTTCAACTCTTTTGGAGCTATGTAGAATTCTCTATTCCCTTGTGTTTAGTATTATAGTATTAGTATTGCACATTTCAGTATTTTTGCACATAATTGCCTGCTATTACACACATTTACCATAAAGCAACTTTTAACTTGCAATTTTGTTCCATTTAATGTTATTGAATGCCTAAGGTCTTCGGCGACCTGTTCTTTCACTGATAATGCACAGTATTTAGCTGAAGAAAAAACTCATGGCTGTCACATCACACAGTGAATGGGGGAAATGTATTCCTTCAAGCTCAACAAACAGAAATTCTGAAATGTCATTTCGAACCTACTGGGTCATTTTTAATAATCAAATCCGTACTTCCAGACTGCCAGACCATTTTAGCGCAGTCTTTCAGAAAATGTACAGTACCATCACATATATTCAGAAAATATACCATCCTTTATAGAAAGAGATGCTCTTGACGTACTTACTGTATACAGTACGTGTACCGACGTATAGTATGCTGATGCACTTGGACCATTGAACAGTCCAGGGACACATTAAATCATGCCAGCAGAAAACTATGTACTGTACAGTATAAAGCTTTTGGCTGCAAGTTGACAAACGATCTTGTGCAATACAAGACAGAACAAAATGGACAATACATATTCCTTGAGCCCTGGATCTTCAGCTCTGGATTACTAAATACGATATTACTACCTTTCGCTATGGGATAGGTGTACATAAATGTACAGTAGTGCTTTAATCATCAGTAAATGAGACATGAATAAAATGTTTGTAGTCCATTTACACAGCATACAGTATAGTACAGTCAAAATGTGATATTGTCAAACCTGAGAAAGCAAACAGTTAAGAACATATCTGGCCATCACCTAGTAATGTTGGGAACTGCAGATGGTCTTATGTTTGATTTTTGACTGAATTTCCCCTTTAAGACAATATTAGAGGTGAGCAGAATATCCTCTTTGTATGCTAATACGCAAAAGCTTCTATGAGTTGGAAAACGGTTGCTATGCCTTTACTTCAAAGAACTCATTCCCTAGACAACCTTCATCAGCAAAAGCTTTACACTAGTATTTAATGCCAAAGAACAGTGGCTGACTTTGGAAGAATAATGTACTTTCACCTAACACTACTACAGCTATGCAAAGTTGGGCCTAGATGTCAGGTTTATCCCCTATAGCTCACAAGTACAGAAAATTGAAATTACTCTGTACTGCTCTGAGCTTCTCATTTTGGTCATAGGCAGAAAAGCAGTTACATCATTGCATCACATGAAATTAGCCCTTCGTGGAAGCGAAGCCAGAGAACAATATGGGAAACATTATCACAGTAAAAGAGAAATCTGTGCGGAATTAAGGTTAAACTACTGTAGGAGAACAAATGTCATTTGCCTTATAATACTCAGCTGAAGCAAAGCAGAAAAAGAGTGTGCAAAGGTTTTAAGGTCACCAGCACAAGCAACTTAATCCATAAGTTATTTAATCCAATTTGGCTTCCTCTGTTTTTCTTAGAACACATTATTCACCAAAAATCAATGCCTTACATAAACACAGAAATGTGTTTTTCTTTGTTTGCTTTGTCCTGTACGCTTACAGGGGTGTCATTTTGTTAGGCTGCCCTGACAGGCCACTTGAATAAAGCCTTTTTTCTTCTTGAATCCCAGCCAATGAGTGCCCTGCCACGGAGTGCGCTCAGTGGAGAAAGCTTCTCCTGGCGCTGATCTCACCAATCAGAACAATCGAGCAAGCAGGGGCCATCAGGGTGGCAAACAAGATGTGACACCAGAATATGCTATAAATAAAAACAATCCCTCTTTTTCTGCTCAGTGTGCACAAGCATGGTCCCGCCGCCCTATCAGTAGACAAGAGGAACTCGGGCGGCTCTCTCAGATCAATTGATCAGCACTGTGATGAATCTGTAAGGGCAATTATTAAGCTCAGTTGTCAAAAAGTGCCCTCACCTATTTCATTTTCACTAAAATTAATAAAACAGGACACACTTCTTGTTACTTTGTTCTTCAGATGGAAATAATGAGTATGGCAATGTCTTGTTTGATTTGAACATTTTCCATACAAGAACAAAATTAAAAAATATATATTTTTACATTAGTGCAGATATACTGTATTAAGTCTGTGAGCGTACAGGTATATCGCTCCCAACATTTCAACTATGCCAAGCAAGCTGAAGTTACAATATACTGCCAAGAATAGCCCAGTTAGGTGTTTTGCAGCATTGTGTGTGTTTGGTTTTTAAATCTGCTAACTATTCAGAATGATCAGTATAATGTTTTTCTATCACTATCACTGTTTTTCTTCCACACAGCAATTAATAAAACTAGATTTCGCCTTTAGGATTTCACTACACATAATGAATCTCACTGAACTGCATAGCAACAGTTGATGAGACTGTCTGCAGTGTTTTATTTTTCAACTAAAGTGTCCGTTGTTGCTTGTACAATAGATTACAGTTTTGCAGTGTTACAACAGCAGACTAAAGCACAATGTTACAGTAATCACCTGTTTACAGTGGCCAACTTGTAATATCCCACTAACCTCTAGCAATAATATCAGTGAGAGCTGTCCAGTTCATAAAAGAACTCAGGAAACTCAGAAATGCAATTTGTGCAGCCAACACAAGTTGACCCCCAAACTGAGATTTGAAAACATCAGACCAGCTTGAGTGCACTCCATGGAAAATGAAGCATGAGCTACAGTTCTGAATGAAACATACTGTAATAGGTTTAAACTTCTGCAGCTGAACTTCTATAACCCTTGCACTCTCTTATATACAATCCACCTGCCTTACCACCACATTTAAAATTGTGGTGCTCAAAGACAAGAAGAAAGAACTGGCAACACTTAAAAGGGACAAAAAATGAAAAAGAAAATAGTCCTTTGAGCTGCACACATTTTGATCCCTACAACTATGCTATACTTAACGCAGCTAAGACTTTTTTTTAGATATTAACTCCCCACCTATTCTAGGTTTATTTGAGCGATATTGGACATCTACATCCGAGCCACAATAACATGTCCTTTCTGTCCTTTCTCAAGAAGTGAAGCCAGGAGACCTTCTCTTTCTGATGGATCATCTATTCACTGCTCTCCAGGACACCACTGACCTCAGACCTCAGGATCTCAGAACCCAAGGACTCTTACTGTACATGCCCAGTACTACCAAAAGAAGATGCAGTGGCTCACTTTTATTAATCAGTGTCTGGAGATCTTTCTCCTGTCCTCCTGTTAGATGCCGTTTGTTTAGAAGCTGTTTGTTCTTTTTATTTATAATACATGTTTTTATACAGTAGCTACCACCCCACCTTTGGTATTTCCAAACTCTTATATTCATCAAGGAAGCCATCTCCCTCAAGACCCCATCACCAAGGTAACCAGGGGTTTTGATTTAGCTTTCCTTGTGCTACACTTAAACATGTTGAAGTAACGAGTGCAGCAGCAGCCCGAGCCTCTCCTACTCCGAGAACTGCCAGATCGTTTGATGTATCCTGGTTATGTCAAAGAACGAATGCTTTTCTTTCACACTGGCAAAGAAACCCTTCAGTAATTGCTCCATTGACTGCTGTGATTTTCTGCCCAAGGGACATTCGATAGCATCTCTGATATTTGGGCTTCGCTGGAGTGTGTACATGTTCTTTCTTAAGACCACCAAAGCCAGACGAGGAGAAAAAAAAAACAACACAATTTCCTACCACTGTCATGTATACACAAAGAAATACATTTGCTCACTGCATGGGACTTTTAACAATTCACTTTTAAACACATCAGGAAAAGCAAAAGAAAAAGTAGTTGCAACAAGTATTTTAGAAGGCCACACATCCTATTTAATGCTGAGTCATTCTGACAAATTCTTTGTGCAACAGCATCACTGTCTCTGTTTTATTTAAACATAATCTTTCAATTCACCCACGCTGACAGGCCAGTTAAAATGTTAATGCTACTCCACACCTCAGGATTGCTGCAACTCCGCATGCTAAATACTGTATTCCATGCTACGGGGGAATCTGTCAAGAGTTTTATTTATTTTTTAAATAACTTTTAACTGACAGAACGAGTAGGCTTAAAGCATAAGCATTACAGTTTCTTAACTTTGCATGTGTCAGGTTCTTCAAACCTTGACCTTTGAATATTTCCACTGTGGAACAAGAAAATACAGTACAATTGAATTTTCTGCAATTGTATTTTACAGTTTTGTCTCATTCAGTAAATCCCCTTAGGATTGCATTTTGATAGGGCACAATATTAAAAATTACACACAGAGAATAAAGAGTTTCTGACTGTGAAGTGTCTTTAATTTAGAAAACAGTTTTAGAGCACATCAAATACTTCATCTGTGCTACAGTACCTTAATACAGGCCATTTGTTTGACTCGCTCAAAAGGCTGCTTAGGAAAAAAGCTGCTGTAGATCAGATAGCAATACAGATCATGCTTTCGTGATGGACTTGGGACTTTTGCTCAAGGCCCTCAACATGGCCAGCCATGCAGTGCTTATTCTGTAGATAAATCTTGCTTAGAGCTCACACACTAATGCTCTTTGTAGGAAAGCTGCTGAGCAGAACACAATTTGCTGTCATCAAAAAGAAAGGGAGCTCACAGCTGGAGAAAGGTGTCCCACAATGGCTTCTAGGTGTCCAAGAATAGTCTCCTGTTTATAAATGACACACTCAATTTAATACACATGCTGCCCAGATCACTGTAAATACCCTTCTTTTGTCGCTCCCAGTACACTCCTTCAAGTGGGTATTAAACAATCACATCTGATTTTAATTTTGTTACATTATTCTGGAAGTTGATATACTGTATTATGACAGTAATGTTTATTTGAAGCAGTTATATAGGCTCAAATGCTGGTTGTAATTACAGAAATGTGGCTATTAACCTAGAGTGTCTGAATGGAATGACCTTAATCTCATAGCATTAAATGTGCTTTTGGCTCTACAGCCCACTGTATGTAGTCGCATGCACATACCTGTATGACAAGGTAATCCCAACTATTCTTGTAAAACTGCCACTAGCCAAAGAACACTTGTTAAACAGTAGTCTTGCACACTGTTTTCTCCTTGGTTACTTATGACACATTTCATTCAGTTTTTGCATGGTTCCAGATGAAATAGCATATTAATTTGTCACCACAGGCAGCACAGATTAAGCAAACCTGAGAAAACGCATCAGACTGCCACATCCAGTTTGAACCTATTTACAAAATGCTTTAGTACAATGATATTGAATAAGTGACTTCTTGAGGAATTTGATCCTCATTTCAAGATTTAGAAATGAAGTAAAACTGAAAAGTATTAACTGGTATGTATGTAAATAGCAGTCTTAAGAAGTCGCCTATAACATTATTGGTATAAACGTTTACTTCTGAAACACAACAATGGCAGCATGAACCAAGGTCTGACTCTGTTGTACCTTATCATAATTGCAGTATCCTCACATAATACATAGCCACATTGTCAATGGAATTAAGTCTTAAAATGAATCACAATTCTACCTGGAATTCACAATCATCAAAAAATATTCATGAACTTAGATTTTGTTTCCTTATCCAATTATTTTTTCAATTGAACCAGTGATTCAATATAAATGATTTCTACAGCTAGAGTGCATAAAATCAGTTATTACTTAAATTAACTGCTGCAAAATACATTTTATTTTTGCAATTTCTCATTTCCTTTCGAAGACTTGTAGTACACAGGGAGTAAGTCTCTGGTCATGAACAAAACCACTGTTGCTGTTCTACATGAAAAGCTGTAATGGTGCTTTTTGTTATTTGCACATCATTAGAATTGTTGACAAAATGTGTCTCATAAACTGTGTAAAAATCTGTAAAACTTTTTTCTTAGAAAAATGAAATACAAAAGCTATCTAACCTACTGTAGAATGTTTCTTGTTCCTGGTGAGGGTGGCAGTAATTTGAAGACTATCTTGGGACGATAGGGTGCAAACTGAAACTGCATTCTGGATGGGATGCTAGTTCATTGTAGGTCACATACACACAGTGACAATTTATAGACACCAATCAACCTAGTCAGCACATTTTGGGAAGGTGATAGAGAAACCTGACATATCCTGGAAAAAAACTCACATGAACAAGAGATCACACACACACTCCACACAGAAGGAACCCAGGATTGTAGTCAAAAACAGGGTTCAAAGTTGTGAGGCAATAGCACCAACTGCCATGATAACATCCTTAGACAGTATTAACTTACCAATTTAAGTTTGCATTTTAAGTTTATTTTCCTTTTTTCCTGCCCAGTACTGGCAAGTCATGGCTGCATTGAAGTCAATAGATATCCCAATTTCGGGATATCTCACAGTTCCCTTTAACTGTTGATACTGTAGTTTCCTTGTCCTTGTTTATTAAAGGTAAATTTATTTCAATATCTTTGGCCTTGGAGCTCAAAATTACTATTTTACAAGCTTAATAATCAGCTTATACAGTATGTACTGGATGTTTAAAACAGTTATACAATTACAGTTAATTGACTTACAGTAATTGTTGTTGTAGCCTCAGTGCTGATAATTCTGTATTTGAGGAAGTCATGAATGAATCTGGGATAAACTGTGCTTCTGAGCATTGATTGGTTAATGAATTGACTTGTTGCAAGCCGTATTTCAAGTTTTTATTAAATTAATGCATTGATATTATAAGCTGGTAAATAATTAAATATGCAAAACATATTCTGAAAAGTCTGAAAAAGCGATTGATGTATTCCATTATTTATAGATTCCATTATTAATTAAGCTTTACTTTGTCAAATATGAAGGAGTTTCCTTTCTTTAAGACAAAGACAAGCCTTCCTAGGGTAAAATATGTTTTTGTTAAAGAGTTGTTTGAAGAAGAGTTAAAAGTGTCCTCTAGCATTATTTGATATTTGAAATGAAAGCTTGCTGCATACTGTAAATATTCAGCATATTGCAGCATTATTATATCCCCTTCATGAATTCCCCCTAATGTCATAAAATACTCTTGTCTTTTCTATTTTCTTGTTAAAATGATTATATTCAGTGACCCACACTCATGTTGTATGAAAGCAAGACTAACCAAGTAAGACTAATACATGGCCTACATAAAGAACTGTATACTGTCTGCCATGAGTAAAAAGGAAACAATTCTGTTTAGCTGATGCTATTCACATATGTCTGAGAACAGACAGACATCATTCATGGTTTTTTTTAATTACCACATGCTGTGGCAGAATTTTACTTCCTGCTATCATTTTGATTTTACACAGGAGAGTCGCATTTTAGAAAGCAAACTCAATCTTGTTCTAAAGGATTAATACTTTTTATCAAATAAGCAAAATATTAACAGGTTATAAATATTTGGGTGAAAGACCATGGCATTGTTGACATTTTTATCATTAAAGGAAATTTGCATCAATTCTTTCTATCATAATCTTTCTCAGGTTAAAAGTAAAAATCTAGATATATTCAGCTTAATACACAGTCTGTATATTAAAAGTAATATAAATACTGCTCAATTTATTCCTATAGATGTGATCAAGGAAGCAGCAGGGTTATTGAGGAAAAATAGCACTATGGCAACTTCTGTTGAATTATTAAAGGTTCCAAACCTAATTAAATCACTTAAAATTCAATTCACTACCTTGTACTTACTCAGTCAGGAAGAGGACCTCCTAATTACAAACCTGTTATTCATATATCTGCTGGGATTCATTTTCATACTAATGTACCTCATGTTAAGTCGCCTTAACACATACTGTACAGTACCTTTAACTTTATACTCTCCAGTTAGCTGAACCTAAATTCTAGAATAATCTAAATAAATTAATGTGTTCACACATATCTTATAACATTAAATACCTTTATTTACCTTTATTTCCTTATCAAAATACGCAAATGATTTAACATAAATTAAATATATTACCAAAATATGTATTCTGGAGGTCAGTTATAAATGGATTATAAATGTCAATAATTTGGGCATCCCAAAAAGTACATAAAGGAAATTAATATCGAATCAGGTGTGTAGGAACCCTTGATGTACATGTAATTCAGAAAATACAACCAATACCCAGGATAAGTACTTTGCTCTTCAAGAACACCTGTTTGTTGAGTACTTTTTTAGATGTTTAGCTTTCCCCTAGTTTGACACAAATGCAATTATTTGAGTATGCATTTAGTGCTCACTGAATCTAAAACTACTTGTAATTCCCATTTGCACAAATATATTTTTGGTTAATGTACGTACGCATGTACGGTATTATATGACTGCATGGATAAAGCTCATAAGACTTTATGAGCTCATAAAACACACAGTATACATTATACAGGCAGGATACTGTACACAACATGCATAATAGAAATAAGTTCAATATTTTGTGACCATCTTTTACAGAATTTCAGTATTTCAGCCTAAGACCCAAGGAAACAATATTTACACAGTTTATTAATTAACTGAGTCTGCTACCACCTACTCAATCTGCCATAAGCATTAAAGCAAGTTATTGACTGAAAATCACATATAAACAAAATTGGAATGTTCTTGGGGGAATGCTTGTTTCTGTTACAAACTTTTTTTAGATTAAACCAAGCGTAAATGATAAGCCTCAATACAAAAACATATAAATATATTAAAAAGTCACCTGGGGCTGAATCTGTAGCACAGCCCCTTAACAGCAATTATGAATAAAATCAGCTCTGGAATCAAAACTTGTACCCAATGGTTTTTCACCAGCCTCTTAAGAAAAGCAATTATTAGTTGTTGGGTAACATCCAGATGGACTGAACAAGTAAAGATGAGGTTCTCAGTACTTTGCTTCTCAAACTGGTTGCAGTTTAACCACCTCATGCGGGCACATGGAGACATCCAAAATCTATAACACCTCTGCCATAATTTTCATGAATTACGAAGTAATTAATATACTGTACAGTATATCAAAATTACTTTTCCATCAGATGGTGCTGCTAGCACAGTGCACTGGAATTTATATTTGAAATGCACTTACAGTACACAACAATAAAAGTAATAGCCCAAGGTCAGGCCATGAAATCTATGTGATTGTGCAAACGCCCTGTAGCGCAGGGGATCTGGGATGCAGTGCTGATGAAGTCTGACACAGGCAGCAGCTGTCTCTTTCATCACAATCTATATTATCCTTCCTGCAGTCTGAAGAGCTCCCAGTCACAGCTGCGCTTTGCTCCTTACGGAACTAGCTTTGCCTCTTCTCCGTTTGTACAAGAGGACTTTCCTATTGGCAAACCACAGAAAAGACCTGCCAGGGCATTCCCAAGTACCCTACTACATCCAGGAGATGCCAGTACTGCTGACAAGCCACTTCATTTAAACTTCTCTTGTGGGGTCATCAGTTACACACACATGTATAATATATATTATACTGTATATACAGTAGCATCATGCCAGAAGTACCGCTCAAATGAATACTATCATATTTTAATAGGACAAACAATCCAGAGACAGGATTCCTTTTGCAGGAAAATGAGTCTGCCTTTCTAGTAATGTAGGGTCACTTGACGGACACAAAGGTCAGTGTTGTTTACTGAGTATTTACGAATAGGTTTTCCATGCCTAAATAGGACTTTCATGCTTTATATTCTGCATTGTTTTGTTTTTTTTGTGATGATAGTGACATTAAGGCAAATACTAGAAATTGACAAGCAGAGAAATACTGTATATAAAATGAAAAGCAGTCAGCGAGGCCTTTGGCTGTAAGGAGAAAATGTAGTGATGACTGCAGCATTAGTACTTGGGCACATTTGCAGCAGATACCAAAGCCTGCCTGAAATGATTCAAGGTCTCTACTGCTCCCAGCTTTGCTGCAACTGACACCACACCCTAAGCACTCTGTAAAATTCAATGAAGTACATATATCAAATAATGAAAAAAATGCAATGCATGCAGGAAAATACAGCATTATCCATGTCATGCAAATAAAGAACTGCATATATACTGGACATCTTTCATTGCTGTGGTGGCAGTATACAGTATGCAAATGCTCCAAGAAGCAAGTGAATTTTGACAAATAAAATAGCAAGGCCTATCATGGTCAAAAACAAGTTTGACCTGTGCGTTTGAATAAGTTGAGCACTATAACACAATTGCCTGCTTCATTTTGTACTACCTGTCCATGGTAAGGCCACAAATCATTTTAAAGAGGGCTACACAAACACTGACCACTACTGTCATATGCTGGACCAGTTGTTGGATACCATTTGAAGAAACTAGCTTCTGGTGCCTTTATGACCTCCAGACACCTGTGTTTCATCTTTTGCTTTATTTCTCTCACCTCGGCAGATGTGTCTGAGTAACTTCATGCCCACCGAGACCATTGTGTGTTAATACCCGTCATTCTGTTCTTGCAGAAGACATAAACAGCTGCACCTGCTGCAAGGTCATTTTGTACGATTTCAACATGATCATTGTCTATCACAGAGAATTTCCTCTGAGAAACTTTGAGAGAGTTTTTTTTCCTTGATCACTTTAACTCAACGGTTCTCCTTCAGAGTCTACCATACTTACATACTGTACAGCACTGAGTGAATAGTGAAGTTGGACTGTTATCTGTTTTGCCTTCATGAGGCCATCTTTGATTTCTTTCCTCTTATCAGATGAGATTTCTTTCCCAGGAGCTTACTGTACAGGATATTTAAATCTGACCAATGGTATCGCTGCCTATTCTTATGAAGACCTCGGGGAAGTGGGCTATTTATTAATGAACTGCTTGACAGCTAGCAAAAGTGTATTTTTTGACCGCAACACTGTAACAGGTAATGTTTCATTAAAACCCAAAATTCAGTAAAATGCATTTTGTATGAACCTTTGGTTCCATATGTATTTCTAAAAACCTGGCTTGTCTGAAAACAAGCTCTGCTCTTATCAAATATCTTTACACACATGACATTAATTAATTTACACAAATGACACATCGTTAACTAGTTTTTTTCCAGTAGTCTGTGATTAAGATAAGATCACTTTATTGGCCATATACAATTTCTTGTATTAGGAAATTTGTCTTTTTGCAGACACACAGACAGGAAGAGAAGCTTGGGGTCAGAGCGCAGGGTCAGCCGTTTATACAGAACCATTGAGCCGTTGGGGTTAAGGGCCTTGCTCAGGATTCCTCTGCTTGCCGAGGGATTTGAACCGGCAACCTTCCAGCCACAGGCGCAAATCCTTAGCCACAGACCCACTGCACCACCCAAATTATATTGCTCTACTGAGACAGGGAACAGCACAAAACTAGCATAAAGTAGAATATGTACTGTCTGGGAAAACAAAACCAATCAGTAACAAAGGCAAAGAAGACTGCATGCAGGGTGGTTGTAAGGTGACAGCAGCTTTTCATTGCTAACCACACTGAAGTATGCAATCGATCAGCTTGTGAGTCCCAGTGGAAATACAGTTTCCTCTATGTTATCTTAATTATGGGAACCTTACAACAAACACTAACTGTACTAAGATGCTAATACATCCAGGTGTCTGATACACACACTCTGTGAACCCTGGCGGGTGTCTTCAGAACTTTTTGGAGAAAGTGCTGCTTCCAGCTGTGAGATTTAATTGCTCAACAGACAATTATTTCTCCTACACTAAAAGGTAGCAGCCAACTGTATAATGTCTGTTACTTACATATTGTAGTGAATTCACTATCTGCAATCAATAGAAAATGGTTATTCGCTATAACATTTACAAAAATCTGTCTACAGAAATTACCAGAAGAATTTTGTGTTCATTGCATTTTATCACAATATTTGACAAGAGATTTCTAGATTTTTTCAAAACGTCTCAGAAGTGAGGTGCAATTTCATAATGCAGAGGCTATGTAAGAGTACCTTCTCAGAAGTTTATTGAGCTCTCAGAAGTGCCGAAGGGTGATGAAGAGCTCAAAGTCAGCAAGGAGAATTCATTCGGTAGCGCTACAGTAACTATAGCCTGTAGCTGAGCAAAAGACATGAGTTCAAAATAAAGAGCCAGTTCCACAAACTCCCTCAGAGTCTTACATAGAGCACTGGATGAAAAGTGAAGCTGGATGCCAGTCCATTGATAGGAGTAGCTTCATTCACTAAACCTTGGGTTTCCAGACTCTAATCATACGATATTTCCTTTCCTGCAGCCAGAGTGCCCCTTCTATGTTGAAATACCCCCAATGTAATCATTGGCTATGCTTAAGAAGACCTCCAGAAAGTGTGGTATTTACCGATGAGTTGCCCGACAAGCAGTGACAATTTAATGACAAATGTTATGAAAATGCATATTGTATTTGTATTGTCTCAATAATGATTTCCAGAACTGAGGGTGTTGGAACTAATTGTGTTCTAATGAAGAAAACATTGTAATTCTGCTGAAAAACAGGAAAATAAAAGTCCACCAACAAGAGGAAACAAAGGTTTACTTAATATTTGTTTTGCTTATTTTGCTAACTTTTTTAAAATTTTACTTCAACAACCTTCCTACTTACAGAAAAGGAGATCCAGTCCCTGCAAAACTGAAAACATAAATTTTGACAACAATAAAACACAAGAGAAAAAACAGATTATACACTCTGTACCTATAGAGTACCATTCAGAGAAGAGCAAATCTGATTAAAGTTCACGTTCACAGAGAAAGTGTTCTTTTTTTACATTTAAGTTAAAGTACTGTACAGCTACTGAAGCTTGCAGATAATCACAAATATTCTCAATGATTGACACTCCCAGTGTAATGCATGGCTGCCTTCTTATTCAAAATGACTGCAGTAATATCATCTCTCCTAAATCCCACATTTCAGTTGGTAAATTTACTTTGAAAGTAATGCACTATACAGTAAGAAAAAACAAATTTGAGTTTCATTTAATTACTTGCAATTTGATAAAGATACTTGAACAAATTTCCCAAGCAGTTATAGATCATCTAAACTCTTTGTTCTGTTTATATAAAGGGCTGTCTAATATGACTTAATGTGATAGTACAGTGTAGTAACCTTTGCTCTTGAGTTTGAGTAATTTGCAATACTACTCTATTTCTTGTTGTTGAAAATACCAATCATTGGAAATGAAAAGAAAAACGATTTTGCATTTAACATTACAGTATATATTTCTTCTTAAATTTATTAACTTCTCTGGATTAAGAAAAATTAAAACTGCTGTACAGTACATCAGTGCTCTTATTTCCCTTAAAGGCACAATTTTCAGCAGCAACTAAGGCACCTACATCACAGATGTGGGATTATACACCAGGCTCTCGAAAATTCAGTTTGTAGTCTTTACAACAAAACCGTGGTTACGTCTGTAACAAGGGAGCTGTAAACACCAAAATACTATTGTGACTTTAAATACACCACCTAGATGCCATTCTATCATAATTGTTTGAATTACAATTATTTCACTGAAGACTTAACTTCCATTTTGTTGCTGCAGGACTGAATTACAGGCAAATGCACCCTACCAGTATCGTATAACTGGCACAACAAGATCAGTTATCTGAAGATTTTATTAAATAAGAAGAATAAAAACTGATTGAACCAATTCTATATAACGCATCGAAACCAACATAACATTCCATTTTCATATGTATATTTATTTTTTATCTTGGACAGTGATTAAATATTTTTGGCATAATTTTCAGTAACTGAGTCAATCATGACTGACTGGAACATTACATAAGCCCTTAATCACCTAATTAGTAGGAAGTTGGTCACAGGAGATTAGATGATTTAACTTCTCGTATGTCAAGCTTGGTGCACATCAACAAGGAACAAGTATGCCCATTTTTAAAGAGAATAATGCCTTCATGCCACTGATATCTTGGAGGTTTGATTAAATGCAAATTATTTCTTACCATCTGGGGAATTCACAGCCAGCAATGTCTAACCTGGCAGCATATCACCACCAACACAACCCATCAATGGTAGGCCACAATCTGGGAGTCCTTGTGCCATGCCACCTTGCCAGAATCCACACACCATCATGCTCCGTCTTCACACTCATTTCCGCACAGCCTGCTCAACTGCTTCAGACACACCAGGTTGCTGCTACCCACGCCTCAACAGTACAACTGCGAGGAGGCGGCGGCGCAACAGGCATCGTCTGCGGACCACGCGACCACACTGGGGCTCGACCACCACCAGAGCTCGTACAACCCAGCCCAAAGAGGTGGTGTGAACACCGGAGCCCAGTCCTCCCCAGAGATGAAGCAAAGATTTCAGATTTATGTAGACCACCTTGACGGCCATCAGATGTGGGGTGCTGCTATGCAGAACAAATATGCCAGTTGTGGCATACAACAGGTGAAGAGAAAGAGAGTCCTAAGTGTGCCCCACCCAGAGAACTCCACTTGCAGGGATTGATAGCCACTTGACTGCATGGCACTACGATGACCGACTGGGGTCTCCTGCCCTTTCTGCAGGCTCATCCTTACATGATAACATTCCAGCTGCAATGCACACGAGAATTTGAAAGCTATGCCGTGGATGTCCTACCCAGACAAGACCCACTGAACATTTTTGGGATAAGCTGGGATGACACATGGCCAATGAACAGGCAAGTGCATAGGACAAAATCCCCCAAACATATCTTCACAAAGGTCTTCACAGTCGAAACGTTGTGCTTTCTCTCTTCTGTTTTCAGAATGGAATAAACCTATTACTTGATCCTTTGCAGACTACGCATGCTGACACAGCTACCCACCTGAATATCTTAACAAATGTTAACAGCATGATGAATTCACATTTGTCATGTTTGTAAAAAAATGTTTTGTTTTGTGCGCCTGCTTCAAAAAAGTTTTGGGAATTTTCCTTATATACATTTAGTGAATTTATTGCTCTTAAAGTATAAGGGATAAGTTGTTTTTGATTTCTTCTAACTTAAACTGGTGTCCTTTTTAAAATATATTTTACATAGGAATTGCTTAAAACAGAATAGGACTTGGTTAACTGGTCATCTTCAGAGGTTGTTGTACATCATACAATTCAAATTAACACAACTAGCCTTTTCAGTTTATCTCCACCAATCAGTACACATCTAATTGCCAAAAAATGAAACAGACTTGACACTGATATTAATTTACGGGTATTAAAGAATAGCACTTTTCAAAACACTCTAATTAAATGAGTTGAGTTAAATTTCCTGTAGCTTTATAAGCTTTGCATTTTGATATGTAAAATATAGTATATAGTAGCTTATCTGAACAAGCAAGCATGCTGTCTTTCTATTTAAATCAACCCCTTTTCCATTATGTTACCTGGTTTGCAGCAGTGGATTCTCTAAAAGGTATCTTGCTTAATAATAATATTAAGATAGCTGGAGCCCTAAATGTCAAAAGTAGAGTAAAAGTGGGATGTATGGTCAACAGGTACTGCAATAATACAGATAAATACAAAATACCCATACACTTTATAAGTCTATTTCAGTTTCCATGCACAAAGCATATTCTTTATTATCTGAGATATCTCACACCAGTTTTTCAGCACAGAAAGCTAACTTGTATTGTACTTTCTAACTGCTAGAATTTAACTTTAGATTTTTATAAAAATACATACAGTACAGTAAACTACACATACTGCAGAGCCACATTTCTGTCAATATCATCAATATCATACAATACGAACAAGAAGATAATTTAATATGCATAAATATAATAAAACAGCAGCATGAAAGATTACTTTTGAGATAGAAGTGTACAAATAAATAGAAGAAATAGAAGTGTACAAATCAGTTTTTTAGCATGATTTTGCATCTGGAGTTTCAATTACTCACAGTTAGTATTCCTCTCTCCTTGAGGAGATAAAATAGCCTGTATTTTAGCAAATGGAATGGCAAGAAAACATTTAATAATTTCATGTTTTCACATGCCTGATGATTTTTTCACTTAGGTGCATACTGTATGCGCTTTGTGAACCAGTTAAGTGTTTAAGCAAACAATAGCTCTTAGAAAAACAAAATCTTATAATGCTGCAAAACGAATATATTTAAATGCCCCATAGTCTTTGTGGTGATTGCTTATCAGTTTTATATATCTGATTCAATATGGATGCTATTTTCGTGCCTCACTGCACCTTTTTTCCCATCTCTAGTGAAGTGTGAATTTGCATTTAAAAGGAATTTCATAAACTTGCCGGCATACCTCAAGTCCAGTGTCGTGTGCATCCAGTGCTACATGGGTAATATGCACTGCACATGGTTTGGAATCACTGATGCCCTAGTCAACACTTTAAACAGATCAACAACTGCTGTTGCTGTCTTCCTTCCAAACTGCAAACTTCCCAGGGACTGGAAAGCATGAAGGCTACAGGACTAACCACTGCTCCTAGCCATGTAGAGATGCAAAATGTCACAGTGCAGTTCCGCAAAGGTTTGAAATGGGTTTTAATTTGTTATGAAAATAGGCTTTTTTACATAGTGTGTTTTTGTGTGTTTTGAGTGTGTTCTGTTATGCTCTGCACCCATACTTTTAAAAGCAGCTTTTGTACTTTAGACCCTCTGTCTAAAAGAGAATTGTGCATATGTACAGTATAACAATGTACTGTATATATACTGTATATAAAAAAATCAATATATACTGTACAGTAGTACAATGGTTATTTTCGATACTGGTTATTCTCACTTACTAGGTGCTCTGAAATGTCACATACTTTCTCTATATTCCACACAACCAGTGTCGGTGTCAATCTTTCTCAGCATGTACAGATCACACAAATCAAATTCTATGAAATTCTACAGCAAGTTCTTCAGGGGCGAGTGATTTTAAAATCTGTGGATATGCTAGATTGCAGCCCCCAGGATCAGTGTTTGACATGCCTCTTGCATAATTACAGATATGCTTTGGAGAAATGGAGAACTAAATGAATTGCCCATTGTCCGTGAATTGGCTCAAAGAATCTTTTAAAATCCACCTTGCCAAGGAAGCAAATAAAACGAAACCATTTTAGAAAACTTCTTTTGTATTATCTACCTGTACTCCTACCCTGGACATCATAGTCAAGGGAAAAATCATGCAATGAAATTCTAAAACAATTTTAGTCCATTAGCAAACGGCTTAACTCGTTCAATTTAAACACGAATCTGTTTCTTAATCAGTACGCTGATTCCTTTCTGATCGATACCATCCTCACACAAAAGGATGCAAAACCATGAACAACAGTCTTACAGCCAGCAGTGATGAGAGCTCTTGAAATGTGGCCAAATCATAGCAGGGGAACTGGAGATGATTCAGCTAATAGCTGTTGTTGAGAAAAACCGCACTTAAAGTCAGCTTGCAACACAACATATGCAAGCTTTATAATGCTACAGTAAATGTACAACAGACAATGTGCAATAGAACATCAACAGAAGGCTTGTTTTACTTTGATTCTATTCTTTTGTCCTTAATGTTGACATTATTTTACTTTCATAACATTTCCCAGGAAGGCCACCACATAGCTGAAGAGTATGATTTCGTTTTTGTCAGGAAAAACAACATCAATATAAGCTAATCACAAAGTTCCATTTTAATTCACTGGTTCACAGGATCTACAGTATGTCTAAATTTACCAAAGCAGAACAACACACTTTTCCTAAACATGTAATATACTAGGTCAATACAACAGCTCTCTCAGAATTCAGTACTGTAATAAACTGAGAGTATTAAAAACTTTACACTGCATTTGACCTCAGACCTGAAAAATTGGTAGCATCTCATTACAATTTTTATTATTGTTGTTGCAACAACTACTAATAATAATAACTCAAACAGCATATGTAATAATAATATTTAGTAACAGTATCACCACCATTACTATATAGATTCTGGTAAATAAAATATTTAACTGCATATAGGAGAACTAAGATTTTCACCAAAGCAAATCTAATGTAATGATGTATGAATAAGATCAGTACTGCCTAAAAGCCAGCTTGTAAATTATTTAAAAATTATGCTTTGAATTTATATTTTGTGTATTCAGATTAAAAATAATTTTCAAAGGATTTGTTTAGCAAACATAAATACATTTAATATGATTTCCCTAATAATTACATTTTCTTTTTAGCAAAA
The DNA here is from genome assembly GCF_040954835.1 of Lepisosteus oculatus. NCBI lineage: Eukaryota > Metazoa > Chordata > Actinopteri > Semionotiformes > Lepisosteidae > Lepisosteus > Lepisosteus oculatus. The sequence goes on from NC_090699.1 coordinate 62,595,173, forward strand.
GGAAGAAAGACACTGATATCAATTTCTAAATAAAACACACAACAAAACCCAGTTTTAATAAACAACCTAGATGGATTTTTTGTTTACCTCAACTAAATAAAACATCCTATTAGTAGACACATTCAAAACAAAAGGTACATTACTAGAGAACTGAATGGTATCTTTTCAAACCCCATGTGTTCTTCTGCAATTAAACCACTGGAATATTAAACGTTTATTTGTATGCATATGTTGGCTCTATTTAAAGTAAGTACAAACTCAAATTAAGACCTGAAGGCTTTCAGTAGCATCTGGTAAGAACATCCAAGCAAACTGCTAATAGTATTTGGAATTCACAGCAATAAAAACAAAAGAAATTAAGGGTGGAGTACATCATACTTTTATTGTTTTTCTGTCAATACCTGATAGTCTGTAATGTATGCTGTAATGTAACCTTATGAATCCAGATTTATACTGTACATAACATCTTTAATGAGTATTTCTCTTAAATGGCAAATATTTTAGAGAATAGGCTTGCATTAATAATCAGTATTATTACTAATATTCATTGTTATCCACTGTTAAGTGTAACTGGCAAAAAACAATGGTACCTATTCCCTATTTATTTTATCAACAGCCTAGCCAATAAGATTGGTACAGTAAATGAAGGTTTTTTCTTACGGGTAAAAACATCTCAACGTTCGTTGTTCTTTATGAGGTTCTGTTAAAGTAAGTTTTAAAAATAGCCTTTGACCTTTTATTTACCATCTGCAAATTTGAAAAGGAAAATGTCAGAAGAGTCTGATTCACTGATTCAATCTAATTGTTGGCAGAACTATATTTACAGAATGATTATTAGTCAAGGTTAAATGTGTTGGAGGTGGAATAAAAATAAAAATATTCCATTTTAGGAGGTGATAAAGGATACTGTCACAGCTTTTTTCCTAGTCCTTACTGACTCTTTGCAATTTAAGATGCATAAAGCATTAGCATATGACATAAAAACAATCTATCCAGATAAAAACTTATCAGGTTAGGATGACACAAGGTAAAACACAGGAGGTCATCCAAAGAAAGGAAACATACTCTCATAATTTTAACTCTCTGTTGTTTATAGCACTACTTAAATTTTCCTGTACTACACAAAATCAAATCAAACTTAGAATCAACCTTAGTTGACCAATTACACCAACTCCAAATAAATCGCTGAATAATCAGCTTATGTAGATCAAGAGATAATGAGATTTAAATATCACTGAGTTCAGTATTGTTTCCACACTGGAATAAACAAGCAGAAATTCCTTTCCCTTGGTAGATTAAATGTTCATGTAAACTCCTCCCTATAATTACACAAAATGTTTTCTCTTCTTTAAAACAGGGTTTTTTCAAACAATACACTCAGAGCCTTTCAGATGTCAAATGGCTTTGACTTAGAAAAATATTGACTTTTAAATTTTGTACTGCCTTTAATAAAGACAAATAACACAATTACACTGTTTTCAAAGGATAGGGTTTATTCTCATGACAAATATCAATTTTCCAGATAAAACACTACTACACATAAAGCATTTCACAATATGAGAGAAGAATTTAAAAGGGCTGTTTCACCTTTAAGAAATGTGCTGAATA